>NW_026542645.1:0-600000 GCF_028750875.1 Macrosteles quadrilineatus
ATGTTGCATTTTAACATGATAAAATGTTACATTTTAACATTTTTCATTTTAACATCATAAAATGTTACATTTTAACATGTTACATTTTAATATGTTACATTTAAACATTCTGCATTTTAACATGATAAAATGTTACATTTTAACATGTTGCATTTTAACATGATAAAATGTTACATTTTAACATGTTTCATTTTAACATGATAAAATGTTACATTTTAACATGTTTCATTTTAACATCATAAAATGTTACATTTTAACATGTTTCATTTTAACATGATAAAATGTTACATTTTAACATGTTTCATTTTAACATGATAAAATCTTACATTTTAACATGTTTCATTTTAACATGATAAAATGTTACATTTTAACATGTTGCATTTTAACATGATAAAATGTTACATTTTAACATGTTTCATTTTAACATGATAATATGTTACATTTTAACATGTTGCATTTTAACATGATAAAATGTTACATTTTAACATGTTTCATTTTAACATGATAAAATGTTACATTTTAACATGTTTCATTTTAACATGATAA
This sequence comes from Macrosteles quadrilineatus, assembly GCF_028750875.1. NCBI lineage: Eukaryota > Metazoa > Arthropoda > Insecta > Hemiptera > Cicadellidae > Macrosteles > Macrosteles quadrilineatus. The sequence goes on from NW_026542645.1 coordinate 547, forward strand.
AATGTTACATTTTAACATGTTTCATTTTAACATGATAAAATGTTACATTTAAACATGTTTCATTTTAACATGATAAAATGTTACATTTTAACATGTTTCATTTTAACATGATAAAATGTTACATTTTAACATGTTTCATTTTAACATGTTTCATTTTAACATGTTTCATTTTAACATGATAAAATGTTACATTTTAACATGTTGCATTTTAACATGATAAAATGTTACATTTTAACTTGTTTCATTTTAACATGATAACATGTTACATTTTTACATGTTTCATTTAAAAATGTTACATTAAAAAATGTTACATTTTAACATGTTACATTTTAATATGTTACATTTTAACATGTTGCATTTTAACATGATAAAATGTTACATTTTAACATGTTGCATTTTAACATGATAAAATGTTACATTTTAACATGTTGCATTTTAACATGATAAAATGTTACATTTTAACATGTTGCATTTTAACATGATAAAATGTTACATTTTAACATGTTGCATTTTAACATGATAAAATGTTACATTTTAACATGTTGCATTTTAACATGATAAAATGTTACATTTTAACATGTTTCATTTTAACATGATAAAATGTTACATTTAAAAATGTTACATTTTTACATGTTTCATTTAAACATGATAAAATGTTACATTTTAACATTTTTCATTTTAACATCATAAAATGTTACATTTTAACATGTTACATTTTAATATGTTACATTTAAACATGTTGCATTTTAACATGATAAAATGTTACATTTTAACATGTTGCATTTTAACATGATAAAATGTTACATTTTAACATGTTTCATTTTAACATGATAAAATGTTACATTTTAACATGTTTCATTTTAACATCATAAAATGTTACATTTTAACATGTTTCATTTTAACATGATAAAATGTTACATTTTAACATGTTTCATTTTAACATGATAAAATGTTACATTTTAACATGTTTCATTTTAACATGATAAAATGTTACATTTTAACATGTTGCATTTTAACATGATAAAATGTTACATTTTAACATGTTGCATTTTAACATGATAAAATGTTACATTTTAACATGATAAAATGTTACATTTTAACATGATAAAATGTTACATTTTAACATGTTTCATTTTAACATGATAAAATGTTACATTTTAACATGTTTCATTTTAAAATGTTACATTTTAACATGTTACATTTTAATATGTTACATTTTAACATGTTGCATTTTAACATGATAAAATGTTACATTTTAACATGTTTCATTTTAACATGATAAAATGTAACATTTTTACATGTTTCATTTTAACATGATAAAATGTTACATTTTAACGTTTCATTTTAACATGATAAAATGTTAGATTTAAAAATGTTACATTTTTACATGTTTCATTTAAACATGATAAAATGTTACATTTTAACATTTTTCATTTTAACATCATAAAATGTTACATTTTAACATGTTACATTTTAATATGTTACATTTAAACATGTTGCATTTTAACATGATATAATGTTACATTTTAACATGTTGCATTTTAACATGATAAAATGTTACATTTTAACATGTTTCATTTTAACATGATAAAATGTTACATTTTAACATGTTTCATTTTAACATCATAAAATGTTACATTTTAACATGTTTCATTTTAACATGATAAAATCTCTCATTTTAACATGTTTCATTTTAACATGATAAAATCTTACATTTTAACATGTTTCATTTTAACATGATAAAATGTTACATTTTAACATGTTGCATTTTAACATGATAAAATGTTACATTTTAACATGTTTCATTTTAACATGATAATATGTTACATTTTAACATGTTGCATTTTAACATGATAAAATGTTACATTTCAACATGTTTCATTTTAACATGATAAAATGTTACATTTTAACATGTTTCATTTTAACATGATAAAATGTTACATTTTAACATGTTTCATTTTAACATGATAAAATGATACATTTAAACATGTTTCATTTTAACATGATAAAATGTTACATTTTAACATGTTTCATTTTAACATGATAAAATGTTACATTTTAACATGTTTCATTTTAACATGATAAAATGTTATATTTTAACATGTTGCATTTTAACATGATAAAATGTTACATTTTAACTTGTTTCATTTTAACATGATAACATGTTACATTTTTACATGTTTCATTTAAAAATGTTACATTAAAAAATGTTACATTTTAACATGTTACATTTTAATATGTTACATTTTAACATGTTGCATTTTAACATGATAAAATGTTACATTTTAATATGTTGCATTTTAACATGATAAAATGTTACATTTTAACATGTTGCATTTTAACATGATAAAATGTTACATTTTAACATGTTGCATTTTAACATGATAAAATGTTACATTTAAAAATGTTACATTTTTACATGTTTCATTTAAACATGATAAAATGTTACATTTTAACATGTTGCATTTTAACATGATAAAATGTTACATTTTAACATGATAAAATGTTACATTTTAACATGTTTCATTTTAACATCATAAAATGTTACATTTTAACATGTTGCATTTTAATATGTTACATTTAAACATGTTGCATTTTAACATGATAAAATGTTACATTTTAACATGTTGCATTTTAACATGATAAAATGTTACATTTTAACATGTTTCATTTTAACATGATAAAATGTTACATTTTAACATGTTTCATTTTAACATCATAAAATGTTACATTTTAACATGTTTCATTTTAACATGATAAAATGTTACATTTTAACATGTTTCATTTTAACATGATAAAATGTTACATTTTAACATGTTTCATTTAAAAATGTTACATTTTAAAATGTTACATTTTAAAATGTTACATTTTAACATGTTACATTTTTATATGTTACATTTTAACATGTTGCATTTTAACATGATAAAATGTTACATTTTAACATGTTGCATTTTAACATGATAAAATGTTACATTTTAACATGTTGCATTTTAACATGTTGCATTTTAACATGATAAAATGTTACATTTTAACATGTTGCATTTTAACATGATAAAATGTTACATTTTAACATGTTGCTTTTTAACATGTTGCATTTTAGCATGATAAAATGTTACATTTTAACATGTTGCTTTTTAACATGTTGCATTTTAGCATGATAAAATGTTACATTTTAACATGTTGCATTTTTACATGATAAAATGTTACATTTTAACATGTTGCATTTTAACATGATAAAATGTTACATTTTAACATGTTGCATTTTAACATGATAAAATGTTACATTATAACATGTTTCATTTTAACATGATAAAATGTTACATTATAACATGTTTCATTTTAACATGACAAAAATGTTACATTTTAACATGTTTCATTTTAACTTGTTTCATTTTAACATGATAAAATGTTACATTTTTACATGTTTCATTTAAAAATGTTACATTAAAAAATGTTACATTTTAACATGTTACATTTTAATATGTTACATTTTAACATGTTGCATTTTAACATGATAAAATGTTACATTTTAACATGATAAAATGTTACATTTTAACATGTTGCATTTTAACATGATAAAATGTGACATTTTAACATGTTGCATTTTAACATGATAAAATGTTACATTTTAACATGTTTCATTTTAACATGATAAAATGTTACATTTAAAAATGTTACATTTTTACATGTTTCATTTAAACATGATAAAATGTTACATTTTAACATTTTTCATTTTACATCATAAAATGTTACATTTTAACATGTTACATTTTAATATGTTACATTTAAACATGTTACATTTTAACATGATAAAATGTTACATTTTAACATGTTGCATTTTAACATGATAAAATGTTACATTTTAACATGTTGCATTTTAACATGTTGCATTTTAACATGATAAAATGTTACATTTTAACATGTTGCTTTTTAACATGTTGCATTTTAACATGATAAAATGTTACATTTTAACATGTTGCATTTTAACATGATAAAATGTGACATTTTAACATGTTGCATTTTAACATGATAAAATGTTACATTTTAACATGTTTCATTTTAACATGATAAAATGTTACATTTGAAAATGTTACATTTTTACATGTTTCATTTAAACATGATAAAATGTTACATTTTAACATTTTTCATTTTACATCATAAAATGTTACATTTTAACATGTTACATTTTAATATGTTACATTTAAACATGTTACATTTTAACATGATAAAATGTTACATTTTAACATGTTGCATTTTAACATGATAAAATGTTACATTTTAACATGTTGCATTTTAACATGTTGCATTTTAACATGATAAAATGTTACATTTTAACATGTTGCATTTTAACATGATAAAATGTTACATTTTAACATGTTGCTTTTTAACATGTTGCATTTTAACATGATAAAATGTTACATTTTAACATGTTGCATTTTAACATGATAAAATGTTACATTTTAACATGTTGCATTTTAACATGATAAAATGTTACATTTTAACATGTTGCATTTTAACATGTTACATTTTAATATGTTACATTTTAACATGTTGCAGTTTAACATGATAAAATGTTACATTTTAACATGTTTCATTTTAACATGATAAAATGTTACATTTTAACATGTTGCATTTTAACATGATAAAATGTTACATTTTAACATGTTTCATTTCAACATGATAAAATGTTACATTTTAACATGTTTCATTTTAACATGATAAAATGTTACATTTTAACATGTTTCATTTTAACATGATAAAATGTTACATTTTAACATGTTTCATTTTAACATGATAAAATGTTACATTTTAACATGTTTCATTTTAACATGATAAAATGTTACATTTTAACATGTTTCATTTTAACATGATAAAATGTTACATTATAACATGTTTCATTTTAACATGATAAAATGTTACATTTTAACATGTTTCATTTTAACATGATAAAATGTTACATTTTAACATGTTGCATTTTAACATGATAATATGTTACATTTTAACTTGTTTCATTTTAACATGATAAAATGTTACATTTTTACATGTTTCATTTAAAAATGTTACATTAAAAAATGTTACATTTTAACATGTTACATTTTATTATGTTACATTTTAACATGTTGCATTTTAACATGATAAAATGTTACATTTTAACATTTTTCATTTTAACATCATAAAATGTTACATTTTAACATGTTACATTTTAATATGTTACATTTAAACATTCTGCATTTTAACATGATAAAATGTTACATTTTAACATGTTGCATTTTAACATGATAAAATGTTACATTTTAACATGTTTCATTTTAACATGATAAAATGTTACATTTTAACATGTTTCATTTTAACATCATAAAATGTTACATTTTAACATGTTTCATTTTAACATGATAAAATGTTACATTTTAACATGTTTCATTTTAACATGATAAAATCTTACATTTTAACATGTTTCATTTTAACATGATAAAATGTTACATTTTAACATGTTGCATTTTAACATGATAAAATGTTACATTTTAACATGTTTCATTTTAACATGATAATATGTTACATTTTAACATGTTGCATTTTAACATGATAAAATGTTACATTTTAACATGTTTCATTTTAACATGATAAAATGTTACATTTTAACATGTTTCATTTTAACATGATAAAATGTTACATTTTAACATGTTTCATTTTAACATGATAAAATGTTACATTTAAACATGTTTCATTTTAACATGATAAAATGTTACATTTTAACATGTTTCATTTTAACATGATAAAATGTTACATTTTAACATGTTTCATTTTAACATGTTTCATTTTAACATGTTTCATTTTAACATGATAAAATGTTACATTTTAACATGTTGCATTTTAACATGATAAAATGTTACATTTTAACTTGTTTCATTTTAACATGATAACATGTTACATTTTTACATGTTTCATTTAAAAATGTTACATTAAAAAATGTTACATTTTAACATGTTACATTTTAATATGTTACATTTTAACATGTTGCATTTTAACATGATAAAATGTTACATTTTAACATGTTGCATTTTAACATGATAAAATGTTACATTTTAACATGTTGCATTTTAACATGATAAAATGTTACATTTTAACATGTTGCATTTTAACATGATAAAATGTTACATTTTAACATGTTGCATTTTAACATGATAAAATGTTACATTTTAACATGTTGCATTTTAACATGATAAAATGTTACATTTTAACATGTTTCATTTTAACATGATAAAATGTTACATTTAAAAATGTTACATTTTTACATGTTTCATTTAAACATGATAAAATGTTACATTTTAACATTTTTCATTTTAACATCATAAAATGTTACATTTTAACATGTTACATTTTAATATGTTACATTTAAACATGTTGCATTTTAACATGATAAAATGTTACATTTTAACATGTTGCATTTTAACATGATAAAATGTTACATTTTAACATGTTTCATTTTAACATGATAAAATGTTACATTTTAACATGTTTCATTTTAACATCATAAAATGTTACATTTTAACATGTTTCATTTTAACATGATAAAATGTTACATTTTAACATGTTTCATTTTAACATGATAAAATGTTACATTTTAACATGTTTCATTTTAACATGATAAAATGTTACATTTTAACATGTTGCATTTTAACATGATAAAATGTTACATTTTAACATGTTGCATTTTAACATGATAAAATGTTACATTTTAACATGATAAAATGTTACATTTTAACATGATAAAATGTTACATTTTAACATGTTTCATTTTAACATGATAAAATGTTACATTTTAACATGTTTCATTTTAAAATGTTACATTTTAACATGTTACATTTTAATATGTTACATTTTAACATGTTGCATTTTAACATGATAAAATGTTACATTTTAACATGTTTCATTTTAACATGATAAAATGTAACATTTTTACATGTTTCATTTTAACATGATAAAATGTTACATTTTAACGTTTCATTTTAACATGATAAAATGTTAGATTTAAAAATGTTACATTTTTACATGTTTCATTTAAACATGATAAAATGTTACATTTTAACATTTTTCATTTTAACATCATAAAATGTTACATTTTAACATGTTACATTTTAATATGTTACATTTAAACATGTTGCATTTTAACATGATATAATGTTACATTTTAACATGTTGCATTTTAACATGATAAAATGTTACATTTTAACATGTTTCATTTTAACATGATAAAATGTTACATTTTAACATGTTTCATTTTAACATCATAAAATGTTACATTTTAACATGTTTCATTTTAACATGATAAAATCTCTCATTTTAACATGTTTCATTTTAACATGATAAAATCTTACATTTTAACATGTTTCATTTTAACATGATAAAATGTTACATTTTAACATGTTGCATTTTAACATGATAAAATGTTACATTTTAACATGTTTCATTTTAACATGATAATATGTTACATTTTAACATGTTGCATTTTAACATGATAAAATGTTACATTTCAACATGTTTCATTTTAACATGATAAAATGTTACATTTTAACATGTTTCATTTTAACATGATAAAATGTTACATTTTAACATGTTTCATTTTAACATGATAAAATGATACATTTAAACATGTTTCATTTTAACATGATAAAATGTTACATTTTAACATGTTTCATTTTAACATGATAAAATGTTACATTTTAACATGTTTCATTTTAACATGATAAAATGTTATATTTTAACATGTTGCATTTTAACATGATAAAATGTTACATTTTAACTTGTTTCATTTTAACATGATAACATGTTACATTTTTACATGTTTCATTTAAAAATGTTACATTAAAAAATGTTACATTTTAACATGTTACATTTTAATATGTTACATTTTAACATGTTGCATTTTAACATGATAAAATGTTACATTTTAATATGTTGCATTTTAACATGATAAAATGTTACATTTTAACATGTTGCATTTTAACATGATAAAATGTTACATTTTAACATGTTGCATTTTAACATGATAAAATGTTACATTTAAAAATGTTACATTTTTACATGTTTCATTTAAACATGATAAAATGTTACATTTTAACATGTTGCATTTTAACATGATAAAATGTTACATTTTAACATGATAAAATGTTACATTTTAACATGTTTCATTTTAACATCATAAAATGTTACATTTTAACATGTTGCATTTTAATATGTTACATTTAAACATGTTGCATTTTAACATGATAAAATGTTACATTTTAACATGTTGCATTTTAACATGATAAAATGTTACATTTTAACATGTTTCATTTTAACATGATAAAATGTTACATTTTAACATGTTTCATTTTAACATCATAAAATGTTACATTTTAACATGTTTCATTTTAACATGATAAAATGTTACATTTTAACATGTTTCATTTTAACATGATAAAATGTTACATTTTAACATGTTTCATTTTAACATGATAAAATGTTACATTTTAACATGTTGCATTTTAACATGATAAAATGTTACATTTTAACATGATAAAATGTTACATTTTAACATGTTTCATTTTAACATGATAAAATGTTACATTTTAACATGTTTCATTTTAAAATGTTACATTTTAAAATGTTACATTTTAACATGTTACATTTTAATATGTTACATTTTAACATGTTTCATTTAAACATGATAAAATGTTATATTTTAACATTTTTCATTTTTACATCATAAAATGTTACATTTTAACATGTTACATTTAAATATTATACATTTTAACATGTTGCATTTTAACATGATAAAATGTTACATTTTAACATGTTGCATTTTAACATGATAAAATGTTACATTTTAACATGTTGCATTTTTACATGATAAAATGTTACATTTTAACATGTTGCATTTTAACATGATAAAATGTTACATTTTAACATGTTGCATTTTAACATGATAAAATGTTACATTTTAACATGTTGCATTTTAACATGATAAAATGTTACATTATAACATGTTTCATTTTAACATGATAAAATGTTACATTTTAACATGTTTCATTTTAAAATGTTACATTTTAAAATGTTACATTTTAACATGTTACATTTTTATATGTTACATTTTAACATGTTGCATTTTAACATGATAAAATGTTACATTTTAACATGTTTCATTTAAAAATGTTACATTTTAAAATGTTACATTTTAACATGTTACATTTTAATATGTTATATTTTAACATGTTGCATTTTAACATTGTAAAATGTTACATTTTAACATGTTGCATTTTAACATGATAAAATGTTACATTTTAACATATTGCGATTTAACATGATAAAATGTTACATTTTAAAAAGTTTACATTTGAACATGTTACATTTTAATATGTTACATTTTAACATGTTGCATTTTAACATGATAAAATGTTACATTTTAACATGTTGCATTTTAACATGTTACATTTTAATATGTTACATTTTAACATGTTGCATTTTAACATGATAAAATGTTACATTTTAACATGTTGCATTTTAACATGATAAAATGTTACATTTGAACATGTTTCCTTTTAACATGATAAAATGTTACATTTTAACATGTTTCATTTTAACATGATAAAATGTTACATTTTAACGTTTCATTTTAACATGATAAAATGTTACATTTTAACATGTTTCATTTTAACATGTTACAATTTAACATGTTGCATTTTAACATGATAAAATGTTACATTTTAACATGTTGCATTTTAACATGATAAAATGTTACATTTTAACATGTTTCATTTTAACATGATAAAATGTTACATTTTAACATGTTGCATTTTAACATGATAAAATGTTACATTTTAACATGTTTCATTTTAACATGATAAAATATTACATTTTAACATGTTGCATTTTAACATGATAAAATGTTACATTTTAACATGTTTCATTTTAACATGATAAAATGTTACATTTTAACTTGTTTCATTTTAACATGATAAAATGTTACATTTTAACGTTTCATTTTAACATGATAAAATGTTACATTTTAACATGTTTCATTTTAACATGTTACAATTTAACATGTTGCATTTTAACATGATAAAATGTTACATTTTAACATGTTGCATTTTAACATGATAAAATGTTACATTTTAACATGTTTCATTTTAACATGATAAAATGTTACATTTTAACATGTTGCATTTTAACATGATTAAATGTTACATTTTAACATGTTTCATTTTAACATGATAAAATGTTACATTTTAATATGTTTCATTTTAACATGATAAAATGTTACATTTTACATGTTTCATTTTAACATGATAAAATGTTAAATTTTAACATGTTTCATTTTAACATGATAAAATGTTACATTTTAACATGTTTCATTTTAACATGATAAAATCTTACATTTTAACATGATTCATTTTAACATGATAAAATCTTACATTTTAACATGTTTCATTTTAACATGATAAAATGTTACATTTTAACTTGTTTCATTTTAACATGATAAAATGTTACATTTTTACATGTTTCATTTAAAAATGTTACATTAAAAAATGTTACATTTTAACATGTTACATTTTAATATGTTACATTTTAACATGTTGCATTTTAACATGATAAAATGTTACATTTTAACATGTTGCATTTTAACATGATAAAATGTGACATTTTAACATGTTTCATTTTAACATGATAAAATGTTACATTTTAATATGTTTCATTTTAACATGATAAAATGTTACATTTTAACATGTTTCATTTTAACATGATAAAATGTTACATTTTAATATGTTTCATTTTAACATGATAAAATGTTACATTTTAACATGTTTCATTTTAACATGATAAAATGTTACATTTTAACATGTTTCATTTTAACATGATAAAATCTTACATTTTAACATGATTCATTTTAACATGATAAAATGTTACATTTTAACATGTTTCATTTTAACATGATAAAATGTTACATTTTAACTTGTTTCATTTTAACATGATAAAATGTTACATTTTTACATGTTTTATTTAAAAATGTTACATTAAAAAATGTTACATTTTAACATGTTACATTTTAATATGTTACATTTTAACATGTTGCATTTTAACATGATAAAATGTTACATTTTAACATGTTGCATTTTAACATGATAAAATGTTACATTTTAACATGTTGCATTTTAACATGATAAAATGTTACATTTTAACATGTTGCATTTTAACATGATAAAATTTTACATTTTAACATGTTTCATTTTAACATGATAAAATGTTACATTTAAAAATGTTACATTTTTACATGTTTCATTTAAACATGATAAAATGTTACATTTTAACATTTTTCATTTTAACATCATAAAATGTTACATTTTAACATGCTACATTTTAATATGTTACATTTAAACATGTTGTATTTAAACATGATAAAATGTTACATTTTAACATGTTGCATTTTAACATGATAAAATGTTACATTTTAACATGTTGCATTTTAACATGTTGCATTTTAACATAATAAAATGTTACATTTTACATGTTTCATTTTAACATGATAAAATGTTACATTTTAACATGTTTCATTTTAAAATGTTACATTTTAATATGTTACATTTTAACATGTTGCATTTTAACATGATAAAATGTTACATTTTAACATGATAAAATGTTACATTTTAACATGTTTCATTTTAACATCATAAAATGTTACATTTTAACATGATAAAATGTTACATTTTAACATGTTTAATTTTAACATTATAAAATCTTACATTTAACATGTTTCATTTTAACATGATAAAATGTTACATTTTAACATGTTACAATTTAATATGTTACATTTTAACATGTTGCATTTTAACATGATAAAATGTTACATTTTAACATGTTGCATTTTAACATGATAAAATGTTACATTTTAACATGTTTCATTTTAACATGATAAAATGTTACATTTTAACATGTTTCATTTTAACATGATAAAATGTTACATTTTAACGTTTCATTTTAACATGATAAAATGTTACATTTTAACATGTTTCATTTTAACATGTTACATTTTAACATGTTGCATTTAAACATGATAAAATGTTACATTTTAACATGTTGCATTTTAACATGATAAAATGTTACATTTTAACATGTTTCATTTTAACATGATAAAATGTTACATTTTAACATGTTGCATTTTAACATGATAAAATGTTACATTTTAACATGTTTCATTTTAACATGATAAAATGTTACATTTTAACATGTTTCATTTTAACATGATAAAATGTTACATTTTAACATGTTTTATTTTAACATGATAAAATGTTACATTTTAACATGTTTCATTTAAAAATGTTACATTAAAAAATGTTACATTTTAACATGTTACATTTTAATATGTTACATTTTAACATGTTGCATTTTAACATGATAAAATGTTACATTTTAACATGTTGCATTTTAACATGATAAAATGTTACATTTCAACATGTTTCATTTTAACATGATAAAATGTTACATTTTAACATGTTTCATTTTAACATGATAAAATGTTACATTTTAACGTTTCATTTTAACATGATAAAATGTTACATTTTAACATGTTTCATTTTAACATGTTACATTTTAACATGTTGCATTTTAACATGATAAAATGTTACATTTTAACATGTTGCATTTTAACATGATAAAAGGTTACATTTTAACATGTTTCATTTTAACATGATAAAATGTTACATTTTAACATGTTGCATTTTAACATGATAAAATGTTACATTTTAACATGTTTCATTTTAACATGATAAAATGTTACATTTTAACATGATAAAATGTTACATTTTAACATGTTTTATTTTAACATGATAAAATGTTACATTTTAACATGTTTCATTTAAAAATGTTACATTAAAAAATGTTACATTTTAACATGTTACATTTTAATATGTTACATTTTAACATGTTGCATTTTAACATGATAAAATGTTACATTTTAACATGTTGCATTTTAACATGATAAAATGTTACATTTTAACATGTTGCATTTTAACATGATAAATGTTACATTTTAACATGTTGCATTTTAACATGATAAAATGTTACATTTTAACATGTTTCATTTTAACATGATAAAATGTTACATTTTAACATGTTTCATTTTAACATGATAAAATCTTACATTTTAACATGATTCATTTTAACATGATTAAATGTTACATTTTAACATGTTTCATTTTAACATGATAAAATGTTACATTTTAACTTGTTCATTTTAACATGATAAAATGTTACATTTTTACATGTTTCATTTAAAAATGTTACATTAAAAAATGTTACATTTTAACATGTTACATTTTAATATGATACATTTTAACATGTTGCATTTTAACATGATAAAATGTTACATTTTAACATGTTGCATTTTAACATGCTAAAATGTTACATTTTAACATGTTGCATTTTAACATGATAAAATGTTACATTTTAACATGTTGCATTTTAACATGATAAAATGTTACATTTTAACATGTTTTATTTTAACATGATAAAATGTTACATTTAAAAATGTTACATTTTTACATGTTTCATTTAAACATGATAAAATGTTACATTTTAACATTTTTCATTTTAACATCATAAAATGTTACATTTTAACATGCTACATTTTAATATGTTACATTTAAACATGTTGTATTTTAACATGATAAAATGTTACATTTTAACATGTTGCATTTTAACATGATAAAATGTTACATTTTAACATGTTGCATTTTAACATGTTGCATTTTAACATAATAAAATGTTACATTTTACATGTTTCATTTTAACATGATAAAATGTTACATTTTAACATGTTTCATTTTAAAATGTTACATTTTAATATGTTACATTTTAACATGTTGCATTTTAACATGATAAAATGTTACATTTTAACATGTTTCATTTTAACATGATAAAATGTTACATTTTAACATGTTTCATTTTAACATCATAAAATGTTACATTTTAACATGATAAAATGTTACATTTTAACATGTTTCATTTTAACATTATAAAATCTTACATTTTAACATGTTTCATTTTAACATGATAAAATGTTACATTTTAACATGTTACAATTTAATATGTTACATTTTAACATGTTGCATTTTAACATGATAAAATGTTACATTTTAACATGTTGCATTTTAACATGATAAAATGTTACATTTTAACAAGTTTCATTTTAACATGATAAAATGTTACATTTTAACATGTTTCATTTTAACATGATAAAATGTTACATTTTAACGTTTCATTTTAACATGATAAAATGTTACATTTTAACATGTTTCATTTTAACATGTTACATTTTAACATGTTGCATTTTAACATGATAAAATGTTACATTTTAACATGTTGCATTTTAACATGATAAAATGTTACATTTTAACATGTTTCATTTTAACATGATAAAATGTTACATTTTAACATGTTGCATTTTAACATGATAAAATGTTACATTTTAACATGTTTCATTTTAACATGATAAAATGTTACATTTTAACATGTTTCATTTTAACATGATAAAATGTTACATTTTAACATGTTTTATTTTAACATGATAAAATGTTACATTTTAACATGTTTCATTTAAAAATGTTACATTAAAAAATGTTACATTTTAACATGTTACATTTTAATATGTTACATTTTAACATGTTGCATTTTAACATGATAAAATGTTACATTTTAACATGTTGCATTTTAACATGATAAAATGTTACATTTTAACATGTTTCATTTTAACATGATAAAATGTTACATTTTAACATGTTTCATTTTAACATGATAAAATGTTACATTTTAACATGTTTTATTTTAACATGATAAAATGTTACATTTTAACATGTTTCATTTAAAAATGTTACATTAAAAAATGTTACATTTTAACATGTTACATTTTAATATGTTACATTTTAACATGTTGCATTTTAACATGATAAAATGTTACATTTTAACATGTTTCATTTTAACATGATAAAATGTTACATTTAAAAATGTTACATTTTTACATGTTTCATTTAAACATGATAAAATGTTACATTTTAACATTTTTCATTTTAACATCATAAAATGTTACATTTTAACATGTTACATTTTAATATGTTACATTTAAACATGTTGCATTTTAACATGATAAAATGTTACATTTTAACATGTTGCATTTTAACATGATAAAATGTTACATTTTAACATGTTTCATTTTAACATGATTAAATGTTACATTTTAACATGGTTCATTTTAACATCATAAAATGTTACATTTTAACATGTTTCATTTTAACATGATAAAATGTTACATTTTAACATGTTTCATTTTAACATGATAAAATCTTACATTTTAACATGTTTCATTTTAACATGATAAAATGTTACATTTTAACATGTTGCATTTTAACATGATAAAATGTTACATTTTAACATGTTGCATTTTAACATGATAAAATGTTACATTTTAACATGTTTCATTTTAACATGATAAAATGTTACATTTTAACATGTTTCATTTTAATATGTTACATTTTAACATGTTGCATTTTAACATGATAAAATGTTACATTTTAACATGTTTCATTTTAACATGATAAAATGTTACATTAAAAAATGTTACATTTTTACATGTTTCATTTAAACATGATAAAATGTTACATTTTAACATTTTTCATTTTAACATCATAAAATGTAACATTTTAACATGTTACATTTTAATATGTTACATTTTAACATGTTGCATTTTAACATGATAAAATGTTACATTTTAACATGTTGCATTTTAACATGATAAAATGTTACATTTTAACATGTTGCATTTTTACATGATAAAATGTTACATTTTAACATGTTGCATTTTAACATGATAAAATGTTACATTTTAACATGTTGCATTTTAGGATGATAAAATGTTACATTTTAACATGTTGCATTTTAACATGATAAAATGTTACATTATAACATGTTTCATTTTAACATGATAAAATGTTACATTTTAACATGTTTCATTTAAAAATGTTACATTTTAAAATGTTACATTTTAAAATGTTACATTTTAACATGTTACATTTTTATATGTTACATTTTAACATGTTGCATTTTAACATGATAAAATGTTACATTTTAACATGTTGCATTTTAACATGATAAAATGTTACATTTTAACATGTTGCATTTTAACATGATAAAATGTTACATTTTAACATGTTGCATTTTAACATGATAAAATGTTACATTTTAACATGTTTCATTTTAACATGATAAAATGTTACATTTTAACATGTTTCGTTTAAAAATGTTACATTTTAAAATGTTACATTTTAACATGTTACATTTTAATATGTTACATTTTAACATGTTGCATTTTAACATTGTAAAATGTTACATTTTAACATGTTGCATTTTAACATGATAAAATGTTACATTTTAACATATTGCGATTTAACATGATAAAATGTTACATTTTAAAATGTTACATTTGAACATGTTACATTTTAATATGTTACATTTTAACATGTTGCATTTTAACATGATAAAATGTTACATTTTAACATGTTGCATTTTAACATGTTACATTTTAATATGTTACATTTTAACATGTTGCATTTTAACATGATAAAATGTTACATTTTAACATGTTGCATTTTAACATGATAAAATGTTACATTTTAACATGTTTCATTTTAACATGATAAAATGTTACATTCTAACATGTTTTATTTTAACATGATAAAATGTTACATTTTAACATGTTTCATTTTAACATGATAAAATGTTACATTTTAACGTTTCATTTTAACATGATAAAATGTTACATTTTAACATGTTTCATTTTAACATGTTACAATTTAACATGTTGCATTTTAACATGATTCATTTTAACATGATAAAATGTTACATTTTAACATGTTGCATTTTAACATGATAAAATGTTACATTTTAACATGTTTCATTTTAACATGATAAATTGTTACATTTTAACATGTTGCATTTTAACATGTTGCATTTTAACATAATAAAATGTTACATTTTACATGTTTCATTTTAACATGATAAAATGTTACATTTTAACATGTTTCATTTTAAAATGTTACATTTTAATATGTTACATTTTAACATGTTGCATTTTAACATGATAAAATGTTACAATTTAACATGTTTCATTTTAACATGTTTCATTTTAACATGATAAAATGTTACATTTTAACATGTTTCATTTTAACATCATAAAATGTTACATTTTAACATGTTTCATTTTAACATGATAAAATGTTACATTTTAACATGTTTCATTTTAACATGATAAAATCTTACATTTTAACATGTTTCATTTTAACATGATAAAATGTTACATTTTAACATGTTACATTTTATTATGTTACATTTTAACATGTTGCATTTTAACATGATAAAATGTTACATTTTAACATGTTGCATTTTAACATGATAAAATGTTACATTTTAACATGTTTTATTTTAACATGATAAAATGTTACATTTTATCGTTTCATTTTAACATGATAAAATGTTACATTTTAACATGTTTCATTTTAACATGTTACATTTTAACATGTTGCATTTTAACATGATAAAATGTTACATTTTAACATGTTGCATTTTAACATGATAAAATGTTACATTTTAACATGTTTCATTTTAACATGATAACATGTTTCATTTTAACATGATAAAATGTTACATTTTAACATGTTGCATTTTAACATGATAAAATGTTACATTTTAACATGTTTCATTTTAACATGATAAAATGTTACATTTTAACATGTTTCATTTTAACATGATAAAATGTTACATTTTAACATGTTTCATTTTAACATGATAAAATTTTACATTTTAACATGTTTTATTTTAACATAATAAAATGTTACATTTTAACATGTTTAATTTAAAAATGTTACATTAAAAAATGTTACATTTTAACATGTTACATTTTAATATGTTACATTTTAACATGTTGCATTTAAACATGATAAAATGTTACATTTTAACATGTTGCATTTTAACATGATAAAATGTTACATTTTAACATGTTGCATTTTAACATGATAAAATGTTACATTTTAACATGTTGCATTTTAATATGATAAAATGTTACATTTTAACATGTTTCATTTTAACATGATAAAATGTTACATTTAAAAATGTTACATTTTTACATGTTTCATTTAAACATGATAAAATGGTCCATTTTAATATGTTACATTTAAACATGTTGCATTTTAACATGATAAAATGTTACATTTTAACATGTTGCATTTTAACATGATAAAATGTTACATTTTAACATGTTGCATTTTTACATGATAAAATGTTACATTTTAACATGTTGCACTTTAACATGATAAAATGTTACATTTTAACATGTTGAATTTTAACATGATAAAATGTTACATTTTAACATGTTGCATTTTAACATGATAAAATGTTACATTATAACAAGTTTCATTTTAACATGATAAAATGTTACATTTTAACATGTTGCTTTTTAACATGATAAAATGTTACATTTTAACATGTTGCATTTTAACATGTTACATTTTAATATGTTACATTTTAACATGTTGCATTTTAACATGATAAAATGTTAAATGTTAACATGTTGCATTTTAACATGATAAAATGTTACATTTTAACGTTTCATTTTAACATGATAAAATGTTACATTTTAACATGTTTCATTTTAGAATGTTACATTTTAACATGTTGCATTTTAACATGTTTCATTTTAGAATGTTACATTTTAACATGTTGCATTTTAACATGATAAAATGTTACATTTTAACATGTTTCATTTTAACATGATAAAATGTTACATTTTAACGTTTCATTTTAACATGATAAAATGTTACATTTTAACATGTTTCATTTTAACATCATAAAATGTTACATTTTAACATGATAAAATGTTACATTTTAACATGTTTCATTTTAACATTATAAAATCTTACATTTTAACATGTTTCATTTTAACATGATAAAATGTTACATTTTAACATGTTACAATTTAATATGTTACATTTTAACATGTTGCATTTTAACATGATAAAATGTTACATTTTAACATGTTGCATTTTAACATGATAAAATGTTACATTTTAACAAGTTTCATTTTAACATGATAAAATGTTACATTTTAACATGTTTCATTTTAACATGATAAAATGTTACATTTTAACGTTTCATTTTAACATGATAAAATGTTACATTTTAACATGTTTCATTTTAACATGTTACATTTTAACATGTTGCATTTTAACATGATAAAATGTTACATTTTAACATGTTGCATTTTAACATGATAAAATGTTACATTTTAACATGTTTCATTTTAACATGATAAAATGTTACATTTTAACATGTTGCATTTTAACATGATAAAATGTTACATTTTAACATGTTTCATTTTAACATGATAAAATGTTACATTTTAACATGTTTCATTTTAACATGATAAAATGTTACATTTTAACATGTTTTATTTTAACATGATAAAATGTTACATTTTAACATGTTTCATTTAAAAATGTTACATTAAAAAATGTTACATTTTAACATGTTACATTTTAATATGTTACATTTTAACATGTTGCATTTTAACATGATAAAATGTTACATTTTAACATGTTGCATTTTAACATGATAAAATGTTACATTTTAACATGTTTCATTTTAACATGATAAAATGTTACATTTTAACATGTTTCATTTTAACATGATAAAATGTTACATTTTAACATGTTTTATTTTAACATGATAAAATGTTACATTTTAACATGTTTCATTTAAAAATGTTACATTAAAAAATGTTACATTTTAACATGTTACATTTTAATATGTTACATTTTAACATGTTGCATTTTAACATGATAAAATGTTACATTTTAACATGTTTCATTTTAACATGATAAAATGTTACATTTAAAAATGTTACATTTTTACATGTTTCATTTAAACATGATAAAATGTTACATTTTAACATTTTTCATTTTAACATCATAAAATGTTACATTTTAACATGTTACATTTTAATATGTTACATTTAAACATGTTGCATTTTAACATGATAAAATGTTACATTTTAACATGTTGCATTTTAACATGATAAAATGTTACATTTTAACATGTTTCATTTTAACATGATTAAATGTTACATTTTAACATGGTTCATTTTAACATCATAAAATGTTACATTTTAACATGTTTCATTTTAACATGATAAAATGTTTCATTTTAACATGTTTCATTTTAACATGATAAAATCTTACATTTTAACATGTTTCATTTTAACATGATAAAATGTTACATTTTAACATGTTGCATTTTAACATGATAAAATGTTACATTTTAACATGTTGCATTTTAACATGATAAAATGTTACATTTTAACATGTTTCATTTTAACATGATAAAATGTTACATTTTAACATGTTTCATTTTAATATGTTACATTTTAACATGTTGCATTTTAACATGATAAAATGTTACATTTTAACATGTTTCATTTTAACATGATAAAATGTTACATTAAAAAATGTTACATTTTTACATGTTTCATTTAAACATGATAAAATGTTACATTTTAACATTTTTCATTTTAACATCATAAAATGTAACATTTTAACATGTTACATTTTAATATGTTACATTTTAACATGTTGCATTTTAACATGATAAAATGTTACATTTTAACATGTTGCATTTTAACATGATAAAATGTTACATTTTAACATGTTGCATTTTTACATGATAAAATGTTACATTTTAACATGTTGCATTTTAACATGATAAAATGTTACATTTTAACATGTTGCATTTTAGGATGATAAAATGTTACATTTTAACATGTTGCATTTTAACATGATAAAATGTTACATTATAACATGTTTCATTTTAACATGATAAAATGTTACATTTTAACATGTTTCATTTAAAAATGTTACATTTTAAAATGTTACATTTTAAAATGTTACATTTTAACATGTTACATTTTTATATGTTACATTTTAACATGTTGCATTTTAACATGATAAAATGTTACATTTTAACATGTTGCATTTTAACATGATAAAATGTTACATTTTAACATGTTGCATTTTAACATGATAAAATGTTACATTTTAACATGTTGCATTTTAACATGATAAAATGTTACATTTTAACATGTTGCATTTTAACATGATAAAATGTTACATTTTAACATGTTTCATTTTAACATGATAAAATGTTACATTTTAACATGTTTCGTTTAAAAATGTTACATTTTAAAATGTTACATTTTAACATGTTACATTTTAATATGTTACATTTTAACATGTTGCATTTTAACATTGTAAAATGTTACATTTTAACATGTTGCATTTTAACATGATAAAATGTTACATTTTAACATATTGCGATTTAACATGATAAAATGTTACATTTTAAAATGTTACATTTGAACATGTTACATTTTAATATGTTACATTTTAACATGTTGCATTTTAACATGATAAAATGTTACATTTTAACATGTTGCATTTTAACATGTTACATTTTAATATGTTACATTTTAACATGTTGCATTTTAACATGATAAAATGTTACATTTTAACATGTTGCATTTTAACATGATAAAATGTTACATTTTAACATGTTTCATTTTAACATGATAAAATGTTACATTCTAACATGTTTTATTTTAACATGATAAAATGTTACATTTTAACATGTTTCATTTTAACATGATAAAAGTTACATTTTAACGTTTCATTTTAACATGATAAAATGTTACATTTTAACATGTTTCATTTTAACATGTTACAATTTAACATGTTGCATTTTAACATGATTCATTTTAACATGATAAAATGTTACATTTTAACATGTTGCATTTTAACATGATAAAATGTTACATTTTAACATGTTTCATTTTAACATGATAAATTGTTACATTTTAACATGTTGCATTTTAACATGTTGCATTTTAACATAATAAAATGTTACATTTTACATGTTTCATTTTAACATGATAAAATGTTACATTTTAACATGTTTCATTTTAAAATGTTACATTTTAATATGTTACATTTTAACATGTTGCATTTTAACATGATAAAATGTTACAATTTAACATGTTTCATTTTAACATGTTTCATTTTAACATGATAAAATGTTACATTTTAACATGTTTCATTTTAACATCATAAAATGTTACATTTTAACATGTTTCATTTTAACATGATAAAATGTTACATTTTAACATGTTTCATTTTAACATGATAAAATCTTACATTTTAACATGTTTCATTTTAACATGATAAAATGTTACATTTTAACATGTTACATTTTATTATGTTACATTTTAACATGTTGCATTTTAACATGATAAAATGTTACATTTTAACATGTTGCATTTTAACATGATAAAATGTTACATTTTAACATGTTTTATTTTAACATGATAAAATGTTACATTTTATCGTTTCATTTTAACATGATAAAATGTTACATTTTAACATGTTTCATTTTAACATGTTACATTTTAACATGTTGCATTTTAACATGATAAAATGTTACATTTTAACATGTTTCATTTTAACATGATAACATGTTTCATTTTAACATGATAAAATGTTACATTTTAACATGTTGCATTTTAACATGATAAAATGTTACATTTTAACATGTTTCATTTTAACATGATAAAATTTTACATTTTAACATGTTTTATTTTAACATAATAAAATGTTACATTTTAACATGTTTAATTTAAAAATGTTACATTAAAAAATGTTACATTTTAACATGTTACATTTTAATATGTTACATTTTAACATGTTGCATTTAAACATGATAAAATGTTACATTTTAACATGTTGCATTTTAACATGATAAAATGTTACATTTTAACATGTTGCATTTTAACATGATAAAATGTTACATTTTAACATGTTGCATTTTAATATGATAAAATGTTACATTTTAACATGTTTCATTTTAACATGATAAAATGTTACATTTTAACATGTTGCATTTTAACATGATAAAATGTTACATTTTAACATGTTGCATTTTAACATGATAAAATGTTACATTTTAACATGTTGCATTTTTACATGATAAAATGTTACATTTTAACATGTTGCACTTTAACATGATAAAATGTTACATTTTAACATGTTGAATTTTAACATGATAAAATGTTACATTTTAACATGTTGCATTTTAACATGATAAAATGTTACATTATAACAAGTTTCATTTTAACATGATAAAATGTTACATTTTAACATGTTGCTTTTTAACATGATAAAATGTTACATTTTAACATGTTGCATTTTAACATGTTACATTTTAATATGTTACATTTTAACATGTTGCATTTTAACATGATAAAATGTTAAATGTTAACATGTTGCATTTTAACATGATAAAATGTTACATTTTAACGTTTCATTTTAACATGATAAAATGTTACATTTTAACATGTTTCATTTTAGAATGTTACATTTTAACATGTTGCATTTTAACATGTTTCATTTTAGAATGTTACATTTTAACATGTTGCATTTTAACATGATAAAATGTTACATTTTAACATGTTTCATTTTAACATGATAAAATGTTACATTTTAACGTTTCATTTTAACATGATAAAATGTTACATTTTAACATGTTTCATTTTAACATGTTACAATTTAACATGTTGCATTTTAACATGATTCATTTTAACATGATAAAATGTTACATTTTAACATGTTGCATTTTAACATGATAAAATGTTACATTTTAACATGTTTCATTTTAACATGATAAATTGTTACATTTTAACATGTTGCATTTTAACATGTTGCATTTTAACATAATAAAATGTTACATTTTACATGTTTCATTTTAACATGATAAAATGTTACATTTTAACATGTTTCATTTTAAAATGTTACATTTTAATATGTTACATTTTAACATGTTGCATTTTAACATGATAAAATGTTACAATTTAACATGTTTCATTTTAACATGTTTCATTTTAACATGATAAAATGTTACATTTTAACATGTTTCATTTTAACATCATAAAATGTTACATTTTAACATGTTTCATTTTAACATGATAAAATGTTACATTTTAACATGTTTCATTTTAACATGATAAAATCTTACATTTTAACATGTTTCATTTTAACATGATAAAATGTTACATTTTAACATGTTACATTTTATTATGTTACATTTTAACATGTTGCATTTTAACATGATAAAATGTTACATTTTAACATGTTGCATTTTAACATGATAAAATGTTACATTTTAACATGTTTTATTTTAACATGATAAAATGTTACATTTTAGCGTTTCATTTTAACATGATAAAATGTTACATTTTAACATGTTTCATTTTAACATGTTACATTTTAACATGTTGCATTTTAACATGATAAAATGTTACATTTTAACATGTTGCATTTTAACATGATAAAATGTTACATTTTAACATGTTTCATTTTAACATGATAAAATGTTACATTTTAACATGTTGCATTTTAACATGATAAAATGTTACATTTTAACATGTTTCATTTTAACATGATAAAATGTTACATTTTAACATGTTTCATTTTAACATGATAAAATGTTACATTTTAACATGTTTCATTTTAACATGATAAAATTTTACATTTTAACATGTTTTATTTTAACATAATAAAATGTTACATTTTAACATGTTTAATTTAAAAATGTTACATTAAAAAATGTTACATTTTAACATGTTACATTTTAATATGTTACATTTTAACATGTTGCATTTAAACATGATAAAATGTTACATTTTAACATGTTGCATTTTAACATGATAAAATGTTACATTTTAACATGTTGCATTTTAACATGATAAAATGTTACATTTTAACATGTTGCATTTTAATATGATAAAATGTTACATTTTAACATGTTTCATTTTAACATGATAAAATGTTACATTTAAAAATGTTACATTATTACATGTTTCATTTAAACATGATAAAATGTTACATTTTAATATGTTACATTTAAACATGTTGCATTTTAACATGATAAAATGTTACATTTTAACATGTTGCATTTTAACATGATAAAATGTTACATTTTAACATGTTGCATTTTTACATGATAAAATGTTACATTTTAACATGTTGCACTTTAACATGATAAAATGTTACATTTTTACATGTTGAATTTTAACATGATTAAATGTTACATTTTAACATGTTGCATTTTAACATGATAAAATGTTACATTATAACAAGTTTCATTTTAACATGATAAAATGTTACATTTTAACATGTTGCTTTTTAACATGATAAAATGTTACATTTTAACATGTTGCATTTTAACATGTTACATTTTAATATGTTACATTTTAACATGTTGCATTTTAACATGATAAAATGTTAAATGTTAACATGTTGCATTTTAACATGATAAAATGTTACATTTTAACATGTTTCATTTTAACATGATAAAATGTTACATTTTAACATGTTTCATTTTAACATGATAAAATGTTACATTTTAACGTTTCATTTTAACATGATAAAATGTTACATTTTAACATGTTTCATTTTAGAATGTTACATTTTAACATGTTGCATTTTAACATGATAAAATGTTACATTTTAACATGTTGCATTTTAACATGATAAAATGTTACATTTTAACATGTTTCATTTTAACATGATAAAATGTTACATTTAAAAATGTTGCATTTTAACATGATAAAATGTTACATTTTAACATGTTTCATTTTAACATGATAAAATGTTACATTTTAACATGTTTCATTTTAACATGTTTCATTTTAACATGATAAAATGTTACATTTTAACATGTTTTATTTTAACATAATAAAATGTTACATTTTAACATGTTTCATTTTAACATGATAAAATGTTACATTTTAACATGTTTCATTTTAACATGATAAAATGTTACTTTTTAACATGTTTCATTTTAACATGATAAAATCTTACATTTTAACGTTTCATTTTAACATGATAAAATGTTACATTTTAACATGTTGCATTTTAACATGATAAAATGTTACATTTTAACATGTTGCATTTTAACATGATAAAATGTTACATTTTAACTTGTTTCATTTTAACATGATAAAATGTTACATTTTAACATGTTTCATTTAAAAATGTTACATTAAAAAATGTTACATTTTAACATGTTACATTTTAATATGTTACATTTTAACATGTTGCATTTTAACAAGATAAAATGTTACATTTTAACATGTTGCATTTTAACATGATAAAATGTTACATTTTAACTTGTTTCATTTTAACATGATAAAATGTTACATTTTAACATGTTTCATTTAAAAATGTTACATTTTAACATGTTACATTTTAATATGTTACATTTTAACATGTTGCATTTTAACATGATAAAATGTTACATTTTAACATGTTGCATTTTAACATGATAAAATGTTACATTTTAACATGTTTCATTTTAACATGATAAAATGTTACATTTTAACATGTTTCATTTTAACATGATAAAATGTTACATTTTAACATGTTTCATTTTAACATGATAAAATCTTACATTTTAACATGTTTCATTTTAACATGTTACAATTTAACATGTTGCATTTTAACATGATTCATTTTAACATGATAAAATGTTACATTTTAACATGTTGCATTTTAACATGATAAAATGTGACATTTTAACATGTTTCATTTTAACATGATAAATTGTTACATTTTAACATGTTGCATTTTAACATGTTGCATTTTAACATAATAAAATGTTACATTTTACATGTTTCATTTAAACATGATAAAATGTTACATTTTAACATGTTTCATTTTAAAATGTTACATTTTAATATGTTACATTTTAACATGTTGCATTTTAACATGATAAAATGTTACATTTTAACATGTTTCATTTTAACATGTTTCATTTTAACATGATAAAATGTTACATTTTAACATGTTTCATTTTAACATCATAAAATGTTACATTTTAACATGTTTCATTTTAACATGATAAAATGTTACATTTTAACATGTTTCATTTTAACATGATAAAATCTTACATTTTAACATGTTTCATTTTAACATGATAAAATGTTACATTTTAACATGTTACATTTTATTATGTTACATTTTAACATGTTGCATTTTAACATGATAAAATGTTACATTTTAACATGTTGCATTTTAACATGATAAAATGTTACATTTTAACATGTTTTATTTTAACATGATAAAATGTTACATTTTAACATGTTGCATTTTAACATGATAAAATGTTACATTTTAACATGTTTCATTTTAACATGATAAAATGTTACATTTTAACATGTTTCATTTTAACATGATAAAATGTTACATTTTAACATGTTTCATTTTAACATGATAAAATTTTACATTTTAACATGTTTTATTTTAACATAATAAAATGTTACATTTTAACATGTTTAATTTAAAAATGTTACATTAAAAAATGTTACATTTTAACATGTTACATTTTAATATGTTACATTTTAACATGTTGCATTTAAACATGATAAAATGTTACATTTTAACATGTTGCATTTTAACATGATAAAATGTTACATTTTAAAATGTTGCATTTTAACATGTTGCATTTTAATATGATAAAATGTTACATTTTAACATGTTTCATTTTAACATGATAAAATGTTACATTTAAAAATGTTACATTTTTACATGTTTCATTTAAACATGATAAAATGTTACATTTTAATATGTTACATTTAAACATGTTGCATTTTAACATGATAAAATGTTACATTTTAACATGTTGCATTTTAACATGATAAAATGTTACATTTTAACATGTTGCATTTTTACATGATAAAATGTTACATTTTAACATGTTGCACTTTAACATGATAAAATGTTACATTTTAACATGTTGAATTTTAACATGATAAAATGTTACATTTTAACATGTTGAATTTTAACATGATAAAATGTTACATTTTAACATGTTGCATTTTAACATGATAAAATGTTACATTATAACAAGTTTCATTTTAACATGATAAAATGTTACATTTTAACATGTTGCTTTTTAACATGATAAAATGTTACATTTTAACATGTTTCATTTTAACATGATAAAATGTTACATTTTAACATGTTTCATTTTAACATGTTTCATTTTAACATGATAAAATGTTACATTTTAACGTTTCATTTTAACATGATAAAATGTTACATTTTAACATGTTTCATTTTAGAATGTTACATTTTAACATGTTGCATTTTAACATGATAAAATGTTACATTTTAACATGTTGCATTTTTACATGATAAAATGTTACATTTTAACATGTTGCAATTTAACATGATAAAATGTTACATTTTAACATGTTTCATTTTAACATGATAAAATGTTACATTTAAAAATGTTGCATTTTAACATGATAAAATGTTACATTTTAACATGTTTCATTTTAACATGATAAAATGTTACATTTTAACATGTTTCATTTTAATATGTTTCATTTTAACATGATAAAATGTTACATTTTAACATGTTTTATTTTAACATGATAAAATGTTACATTTTAACATGTTTCATTTTAACATGATAAAATGTTACATTTTAACATGTTTCATTTTAACATGATAAAATCTTACATTTTAACGTTTCATTTTAACATGATAAAATGTTACATTTTAACATGTTGCATTTTAACATGATAAAATGTTACATTTTAACATGTTGCATTTTAACATGATAAAATGTTACATTTTAACTTGTTTCATTTTAACATGATAAAATGTTACATTTTAACATGTTTCATTAAAAAATGTTACATTAAAAAATGTTACATTTTAACATGTTACATTTTAATATGTTACATTTTAACATGTTGCATTTTAACAAGATAAAATGTTACATTTTAACATGTTGCATTTTAACATGATAAAATGTTACATTTTAACTTGTTTCATTTTAACATGATAAAATGTTACATTTTAACATGTTTCATTTAAAAATGTTACATTAAAAAATGTTACATTTTAACATGTTACATTTTAATATGTTACATTTTAACATGTTGCATTTTAACATGATAAAATGTTACATTTTAACATGTTGCATTTTAACATGATAAAATGTTACATTTTAACATGTTTCATTTTAACATGATAAAATGTTACATTTTAACATGTTTCATTTTAACATGATAAAATGTTACATTTTAACATGTTTCATTTTAACATGATAAAATGTTACATTTTAACATGTTTCATTTAAAAATGTTACATTTTAAAATGTTACATTTTAAAATGTTACATTTTAACATGTTACATTTTTATATGTTACATTTTAACATGTTGCATTTTAACATGATAAAATGTTACATTTTAACATGTTGCATTTTAACATGATAAAATGTTACATTTTAACATGTTGCATTTTAACATGATAAAATGTTACATTTTAACATGTTGCATTTTAACATGATAAAATGTTACATTTTAACATGTTTCATTTTAACATGATAAAATGTTACATTTTAAAATGTTTCGTTTAAAAATGTTACATTTTAAAATGTTACATTTTAACATGTTACATTTTAACATGTTGCATTTTAACATTGTAAAATGTTACATTTTAACATGTTGCATTTTAACATGATAAAATGTTACATTTTAACATATTGCGATTTAACATGATAAAATGTTACATTTTAAAATGTTACATTTGAACATGTTACATTTTAATATGTTACATTTTAACATGTTGCATTTTAACATGATAAAATGTTACATTTTAACATGTTGCATTTTAACATGTTACATTTTAATATGTTACATTTTAACATGTTGCATTTTAACATGATAAAATGTTACATTTTAACATGTTGCATTTTAACATGATAAAATGTTACATTTTAACATGTTTCATTTTAACATGATAAAATGTTACATTCTAACATGTTTTATTTTAACATGATAAAATGTTACATTTTAACATGTTTCATTTTAACATGATAAAATGTTACATTTTAACGTTTCATTTTAACATGATAAAATGTTACATTTTAACATGTTTCATTTTAACATGTTACAATTTAACATGTTGCATTTTAACATGATTCATTTTAACATGATAAAATGTTACATTTTAACATGTTGCATTTTAACATGATAAAATGTTACATTTTAACATGTTTCATTTTAACATGATAAATTGTTACATTTTAACATGTTGCATTTTAACATGTTGCATTTTAACATAATAAAATGTTACATTTTACATGTTTCATTTTAACATGATAAAATGTTACATTTTAACATGTTTCATTTTAAAATGTTACATTTTAATATGTTACATTTTAACATGTTGCATTTTAACATGATAAAATGTTACAATTTAACATGTTTCATTTTAACATGTTTCATTTTAACATGATAAAATGTTACATTTTAACATGTTTCATTTTAACATCATAAAATGTTACATTTTAACATGTTTCATTTTAACATGATAAAATGTTACATTTTAACATGTTTCATTTTAACATGATAAAATCTTACATTTTAACATGTTTCATTTTAACATGATAAAATGTTACATTTTAACATGTTACATTTTATTATGTTACATTTTAACATGTTGCATTTTAACATGATAAAATGTTACATTTTAACATGTTGCATTTTAACATGATAAAATGTTACATTTTAACATGTTTTATTTTAACATGATAAAATGTTACATTTTATCGTTTCATTTTAACATGATAAAATGTTACATTTTAACATGTTTCATTTTAACATGTTACATTTTAACATGTTGCATTTTAACATGATAAAATGTTACATTTTAACATGTTGCATTTTAACATGATAAAATGTTACATTTTAACATGTTTCATTTTAACATGATAACATGTTTCATTTTAACATGATAAAATGTTACATTTTAACATGTTGCATTTTAACATGATAAAATGTTACATTTTAACATGTTTCATTTTAACATGATAAAATGTTACATTTTAACATGTTTCATTTTAACATGATAAAATGTTACATTTTAACATGTTTCATTTTAACATGATAAAATTTTACATTTTAACATGTTTTATTTTAACATAATAAAATGTTACATTTTAACATGTTTAATTTAAAAATGTTACATTAAAAAATGTTACATTTTAACATGTTACATTTTAATATGTTACATTTTAACATGTTGCATTTAAACATGATAAAATGTTACATTTTAACATGTTGCATTTTAACATGATAAAATGTTACATTTTAACATGTTGCATTTTAACATGATAAAATGTTACATTTTAACATGTTGCATTTTAATATGATAAAATGTTACATTTTAACATGTTTCATTTTAACATGATAAAATGTTACATTTAAAAATGTTACATTTTTACATGTTTCATTTAAACATGATAAAATGGTCCATTTTAATATGTTACATTTAAACATGTTGCATTTTAACATGATAAAATGTTACATTTTAACATGTTGCATTTTAACATGATAAAATGTTACATTTTAACATGTTGCATTTTTACATGATAAAATGTTACATTTTAACATGTTGCACTTTAACATGATAAAATGTTACATTTTAACATGTTGAATTTTAACATGATAAAATGTTACATTTTAACATGTTGCATTTTAACATGATAAAATGTTACATTATAACAAGTTTCATTTTAACATGATAAAATGTTACATTTTAACATGTTGCTTTTTAACATGATAAAATGTTACATTTTAACATGTTGCATTTTAACATGTTACATTTTAATATGTTACATTTTAACATGTTGCATTTTAACATGATAAAATGTTAAATGTTAACATGTTGCATTTTAACATGATAAAATGTTACATTTTAACGTTTCATTTTAACATGATAAAATGTTACATTTTAACATGTTTCATTTTAGAATGTTACATTTTAACATGTTGCATTTTAACATGTTTCATTTTAGAATGTTACATTTTAACATGTTGCATTTTAACATGATAAAATGTTACATTTTAACATGTTTCATTTTAACATGATAAAATGTTACATTTTAACGTTTCATTTTAACATGATAAAATGTTACATTTTAACATGTTTCATTTTAACATGTTACAATTTAACATGTTGCATTTTAACATGATTCATTTTAACATGATAAAATGTTACATTTTAACATGTTGCATTTTAACATGATAAAATGTTACATTTTAACATGTTTCATTTTAACATGATAAATTGTTACATTTTAACATGTTGCATTTTAACATGTTGCATTTTAACATAATAAAATGTTACATTTTACATGTTTCATTTTAACATGATAAAATGTTACATTTTAACATGTTTCATTTTAAAATGTTACATTTTAATATGTTACATTTTAACATGTTGCATTTTAACATGATAAAATGTTACAATTTAACATGTTTCATTTTAACATGTTTCATTTTAACATGATAAAATGTTACATTTTAACATGTTTCATTTTAACATCATAAAATGTTACATTTTAACATGTTTCATTTTAACATGATAAAATGTTACATTTTAACATGTTTCATTTTAACATGATAAAATCTTACATTTTAACATGTTTCATTTTAACATGATAAAATGTTACATTTTAACATGTTACATTTTATTATGTTACATTTTAACATGTTGCATTTTAACATGATAAAATGTTACATTTTAACATGTTGCATTTTAACATGATAAAATGTTACATTTTAACATGTTTTATTTTAACATGATAAAATGTTACATTTTAGCGTTTCATTTTAACATGATAAAATGTTACATTTTAACATGTTTCATTTTAACATGTTACATTTTAACATGTTGCATTTTAACATGATAAAATGTTACATTTTAACATGTTGCATTTTAACATGATAAAATGTTACATTTTAACATGTTTCATTTTAACATGATAAAATGTTACATTTTAACATGTTGCATTTTAACATGATAAAATGTTACATTTTAACATGTTTCATTTTAACATGATAAAATGTTACATTTTAACATGTTTCATTTTAACATGATAAAATGTTACATTTTAACATGTTTCATTTTAACATGATAAAATTTTACATTTTAACATGTTTTATTTTAACATAATAAAATGTTACATTTTAACATGTTTAATTTAAAAATGTTACATTAAAAAATGTTACATTTTAACATGTTACATTTTAATATGTTACATTTTAACATGTTGCATTTAAACATGATAAAATGTTACATTTTAACATGTTGCATTTTAACATGATAAAATGTTACATTTTAACATGTTGCATTTTAACATGATAAAATGTTACATTTTAACATGTTGCATTTTAATATGATAAAATGTTACATTTTAACATGTTTCATTTTAACATGATAAAATGTTACATTTAAAAATGTTACATTTTTACATGTTTCATTTAAACATGATAAAATGTTACATTTTAATATGTTACATTTAAACATGTTGCATTTTAACATGATAAAATGTTACATTTTAACATGTTGCATTTTAACATGATAAAATGTTACATTTTAACATGTTGCATTTTTACATGATAAAATGTTACATTTTAACATGTTGCACTTTAACATGATAAAATGTTACATTTTAACATGTTGAATTTTAACATGATAAAATGTTACATTTTAACATGTTGCATTTTAACATGATAAAATGTTACATTATAACAAGTTTCATTTTAACATGATAAAATGTTACATTTTAACATGTTGCTTTTTAACATGATAAAATGTTACATTTTAACATGTTGCATTTTAACATGTTACATTTTAATATGTTACATTTTAACATGTTGCATTTTAACATGATAAAATGTTAAATGTTAACATGTTGCATTTTAACATGATAAAATGTTACATTTTAACATGTTTCATTTTAACATGATAAAATGTTACATTTTAACATGTTTCATTTTAACATGATAAAATGTTACATTTTAACGTTTCATTTTAACATGATAAAACGTTACATTTTAACATGTTTCATTTTAGAATGTTACATTTTAACATGTTGCATTTTAACATGATAAAATGTTACATTTTAACATGTTGCATTTTAACATGATAAAATGTTACATTTTAACATGTTTCATTTTAACATGATAAAATGTTACATTTAAAAATGTTGCATTTTAACATGATAAAATGTTACATTTTAACATGTTTCATTTTAACATGATAAAATGTTACATTTTAACATGTTTCATTTTAACATGTTTCATTTTAACATGATAAAATGTTACATTTTAACATGTTTTATTTTAACATAATAAAATGTTACATTTTAACATGTTTCATTTTAACATGATAAAATGTTACATTTTAACATGTTTCATTTTAACATGATAAAATGTTACATTTTAACATGTTTCATTTTAACATGATAAAATGTTACTTTTTAACATGTTTCATTTTAACATGATAAAATCTTACATTTTAACGTTTCATTTTAACATGATAAAATGTTACATTTTAACATGTTGCATTTTAACATGATAAAATGTTACATTTTAACATGTTGCATTTTAACATGATAAAATGTTACATTTTAACTTGTTTCATTTTAACATGATAAAATGTTACATTTTAACATGTTTCATTTAAAAATGTTACATTAAAAAATGTTACATTTTAACATGTTACATTTTAATATGTTACATTTTAACATGTTGCATTTTAACAAGATAAAATGTTACATTTTAACATGTTGCATTTTAACATGATAAAATGTTACATTTTAACTTGTTTCATTTTAACATGATAAAATGTTACATTTTAACATGTTTCATTTAAAAATGTTACATTTTAACATGTTACATTTTAATATGTTACATTTTAACATGTTGCATTTTAACATGATAAAATGTTACATTTTAACATGTTGCATTTTAACATGATAAAATGTTACATTTTAACATGTTTCATTTTAACATGATAAAATGTTACATTTTAACATGTTTCATTTTAACATGATAAAATGTTACATTTTAACATGTTTCATTTTAACATGATAAAATCTTACATTTTAACATGTTTCATTTTAACATGTTACAATTTAACATGTTGCATTTTAACATGATTCATTTTAACATGATAAAATGTTACATTTTAACATGTTGCATTTTAACATGATAAAATGTGACATTTTAACATGTTTCATTTTAACATGATAAATTGTTACATTTTAACATGTTGCATTTTAACATGTTGCATTTTAACATAATAAAATGTTACATTTTACATGTTTCATTTAAACATGATAAAATGTTACATTTTAACATGTTTCATTTTAAAATGTTACATTTTAATATGTTACATTTTAACATGTTGCATTTTAACATGATAAAATGTTACATTTTAACATGTTTCATTTTAACATGTTTCATTTTAACATGATAAAATGTTACATTTTAACATGTTTCATTTTAACATCATAAAATGTTACATTTTAACATGTTTCATTTTAACATGATAAAATGTTACATTTTAACATGTTTCATTTTAACATGATAAAATCTTACATTTTAACATGTTTCATTTTAACATGATAAAATGTTACATTTTAACATGTTACATTTTATTATGTTACATTTTAACATGTTGCATTTTAACATGATAAAATGTTACATTTTAACATGTTGCATTTTAACATGATAAAATGTTACATTTTAACATGTTTTATTTTAACATGATAAAATGTTACATTTTAACATGTTGCATTTTAACATGATAAAATGTTACATTTTAACATGTTTCATTTTAACATGATAAAATGTTACATTTTAACATGTTTCATTTTAACATGATAAAATGTTACATTTTAACATGTTTCATTTTAACATGATAAAATTTTACATTTTAACATGTTTTATTTTAACATAATAAAATGTTACATTTTAACATGTTTAATTTAAAAATGTTACATTAAAAAATGTTACATTTTAACATGTTACATTTTAATATGTTACATTTTAACATGTTGCATTTAAACATGATAAAATGTTACATTTTAACATGTTGCATTTTAACATGATAAAATGTTACATTTTAAAATGTTGTATTTTAACATGATAAAATGTTACATTTTAACATGTTGCATTTTAATATGATAAAATGTTACATTTTAACATGTTTCATTTTAACATGATAAAATGTTACATTTAAAAATGTTACATTTTTACATGTTTCATTTAAACATGATAAAATGTTACATTTTAATATGTTACATTTAAACATGTTGCATTTTAACATGATAAAATGTTACATTTTAACATGTTGCATTTTAACATGATAAAATGTTACATTTTAACATGTTGCATTTTTACATGATAAAATGTTACATTTTAACATGTTGCACTTTAACATGATAAAATGTTACATTTTAACATGTTGAATTTTAACATGATAAAATGTTACATTTTAACATGTTGAATTTTAACATGATAAAATGTTACATTTTAACATGTTGCATTTTAACATGATAAAATGTTACATTATAACAAGTTTCATTTTAACATGATAAAATGTTACATTTTAACATGTTGCTTTTTAACATGATAAAATGTTACATTTTAACATGTTTCATTTTAACATGATAAAATGTTACATTTTAACATGTTTCATTTTAACATGTTTCATTTTAACATGATAAAATGTTACATTTTAACGTTTCATTTTAACATGATAAAATGTTACATTTTAACATGTTTCATTTTAGAATGTTACATTTTAACATGTTGCATTTTAACATGATAAAATGTTACATTTTAACATGTTGCATTTTTACATGATAAAATGTTACATTTTAACATGTTTCATTTTAGAATGTTACATTTTAACATGTTGCATTTTAACATGATAAAATGTTACATTTTAACATGTTGCATTTTTACATGATAAAATGTTACATTTTAACATGTTGCAATTTAACATGATAAAATGTTACATTTTAACATGTTTCATTTTAACATGATAAAATGTTACATTTAAAAATGTTGCATTTTAACATGATAAAATGTTACATTTTAACATGTTTCATTTTAACATGATAAAATGTTACATTTTAACATGTTTCATTTTAATATGTTTCATTTTAACATGATAAAATGTTACATTTTAACATGTTTTATTTTAACATGATAAAATGTTACATTTTAACATGTTTCATTTTAACATGATAAAATGTTACATTTTAACATGTTTCATTTTAACATGATAAAATCTTACATTTTAACGTTTCATTTTAACATGATAAAATGTTACATTTTAACATGTTGCATTTTAACATGATAAAATGTTACATTTTAACATGTTGCATTTTAACATGATAAAATGTTACATTTTAACTTGTTTCATTTTAACATGATAAAATGTTACATTTTAACATGTTTCATTAAAAAATGTTACATTAAAAAATGTTACATTTTAACATGTTACATTTTAATATGTTACATTTTAACATGTTGCATTTTAACAAGATAAAATGTTACATTTTAACATGTTGCATTTTAACATGATAAAATGTTACATTTTAACTTGTTTCATTTTAACATGATAAAATGTTACATTTTAACATGTTTCATTTAAAAATGTTACATTAAAAAATGTTACATTTTAACATGTTACATTTTAATATGTTACATTTTAACATGTTGCATTTTAACATGATAAAATGTTACATTTTAACATGTTGCATTTTAACATGATAAAATGTTACATTTTAACATGTTTCATTTTAACATGATAAAATGTTACATTTTAACATGTTTCATTTTAACATGATAAAATGTTACATTTTAACATGTTTCATTTTAACATGATAAAATGTTACATTTTAACATGTTTCATTTTAACATGATAAAATCTTACATTTTAACATGTTTCATTTTAACATGATAAAATGTTACATTTTAACATGTTGCATTTTAACATGATAAAATGTTACATTTTAACTTGTTTTTTCTTTTTAACATGATAAAATGTTACATTTTTACATGTTTCATTTAAAAATGTTACATTAAAAAATGTTACATTTTAACATGTTACATTTTAATATGTTACATTTTAAAATGTTGCATTTTAACATGATAAAATGTTACATTTTAACATGTTGCATTTTAACATGATAAAATGTTACATTTTAACATGTTGCATTTTAACATGATAAAATGTTACATTTTAACATTCTGCATTTTAACATGATAAAATGTTACATTTTAACATGTTTCATTTTAACATGATAAAATGTTACATTTAAAAATGTTACATTTTTACATGTTTCATTTAAACATGATAAAATGTTACATTTTAACATTTTTCATTTTAACATCATAAAATGTTACATTTTAACATGTTACATTTTAATATGTTACATTTAAACATGTTGCATTTTAACATGATAAAATGTTACATTTTAACATGTTGCATTTTAACATGATAAAATGTTACATTTTAACATGTTTCATTTTAACATGATAAAATGTTACATTTTAACATGTTTCATTTTAACATCATAAAATGTTACATTTTAACATGTTGCATTTTAACATGATAAAATGTTACATTTTAACATGTATCATTTTAACATGATAAAATCTTACATTTTAACATGTTTCATTTTAACATGATAAAATGTAACATTTTAACATGTTGCATTTTAACATGATAAAATGTTACATTTTAACATGTTGCATTTTAACATGATAAAATGTTATATTTTAACGTTTCATTTTAACATGATAAAATGTTACATTTTAACATGTTTCATTTTAACATGATAAAATGTTACATTTTAACATGTTTCATTTTAAAATGTTACATTTTAACATGTTTCATTTTAACATGATAAAATGTTACATTAAAAAATGTTACATTTTTACATGTTTCATTTAAACGTGATAAAATGTTACATTTTAACATTTTTCATTTTAACATCATAAAATGTTACATTTTAACATGTTACATTTTAATATGTTACATTTTAACATGTTGCATTTTAACATGATAAAATGTTACATTTTAACATGTTGCATTTTAACATGATAAAATGTTACATTTTAACATGTTGCATTTTTACATGATAAAATGTTACATTTTAACATGTTGCATTTTAACATGATAAAATGTTACATTATAACATGTTGCATTTTAACATGATAAAATGTTACATTTTAACATGTTTCATTTTAAAATGTTACATTTTAAAATGTTACATTTTAACATGTTTCATTTTAAAATGTTACATTTTAAAATGTTACATTTTAACATGTTACATTTTTATATGTTACATTTTAACATGGTGCATTTTAACATGATAAAATGTTACATTTTAACATGTTGCATTTTAACATGATAAAATGTTACATTTTAACATGTTGCATTTTAACATGATAAAATGTTACATTTTAACATGTTTCATTTTAACATGATAAAATGTTACATTTTAACATGTTTCATTTAAAAATGTTACATTTTAAAATGTTACATTTTAACATGTTACATTTTAATATGTTACATTTTAACATGTTGCATTTTAACATAGTAAAATGTTACATTTTAACATGTTGCATTTTAACATGATAAAATGTTACATTTTAACATATTGCGATTTAACATGATAAAATGTTACATTTTAACATGTTACATTTGAACATGTTACATTTTAATATGTTACATTTTAACATGTTGCATTTTAACATGATAAAATGTTACATTTTAACATGTTGCATTTTAACATGTTACATTTTAATATGTTACATTTTAACATGTTGCATTTTAACATGATAAAATGTTACATTTTAACATGTTGCATTTTAACATGATAAAATGTTACATTTTAACATGTTTCATTTTAACATGATAAAATGTTACATTTTAACATGTTTCATTTTAACATGATAAAATGTGACATTTTAACGTTTCATTTTAACATGATAAAATGTTACATTTTAACATGTTTCATGTTTACATGTTACATTTTAACATGTTGCATTTTAACATGATAAAATGTTACATTATAACATGTTTCATTTTAACATGATAAAATGTTACATTTTAACATGTTTCATTTTAAAATGTTACATTTTAAAATGTTACATTTTAACATGTTACATTTTTATATGTTACATTTTAACATGTTGCATTTTAACATGATAAAATGTTACATTTTAACATGTTGCATTTTAACATGTTTCATTTTAACATGATAAAATGTTACATTTTAACATGTTTCATTTAAAAATGTTACATTTTAAAATGTTACATTTTAACATGTTACATTTTAATATGTTACATTTTAACATGTTGCATTTTAAGATAGTAAAATTTTACATTTTAACATGTTGCATTTTAACATGATAAAATGTTACATTTTAACATATTGCGATTTAACATGATAAAATGTTACATTTTAAAATGTTACATTTGAACATGTTACATTTTAATATGTTACATTTTAACATGTTGCATTTTAACATGTTACATTTTAATATGTTACATTTTAACATGTTGCATTTTAACATGATAAAATGTTACATTTTAACATGTTGCATTTTAACATGATAAAATGTTACATTTTAACATGTTGCATTTTAACATGATAAAATGTTACATTTTAACATGTTTCATTTTAACATGATAAAATGTTACATTTTAACATGTTTCATTTTAACATGATAAAATGTTACATTTTAACATGTTTCATTTTAACATGATAAAATGTTACATTTTTACATGGTGCATTTTAACATGATAAAATGTTACATTTTAACATGTTGCATTTTAACATGATAAAATGTTACATTTTAACATGTATCATTTTAACATGATAAAATCTTACATTTTAACATGTTTCATTTTAACATGATAAAATGTAACATTTTAACATGTTGCATTTTAACATGATAAAATGTTACATTTTAACATGTTGCATTTTAACATGATAAAATGTTACATTTTAACATGTATCATTTTAACATGATAAAATCTTACATTTTAACATGTTTCATTTTAACATGATAAAATGTAACATTTTAACATGTTGCATTTTAACATGATAAAATGTTACATTTTAACTTGTTTCATTTTAACATGATAAAATGTTACATTTTAACATGTTTCATTTAAAAATGTTACATTAAAAAATGTTACATTTTAACATGTTACATTTTAATATGTTACATTTTAACATGTTGCATTTTAACATGATAAAATGTTACATTTTAACATGTTTCATTTTAACATGATAAAATGTTACATTTTAACATGTTTCATTTTAACATGATAAAATGTTACATTTTAACATGTTTCATTTTAACATGATAAAATGTTACATTTTAACATGTTTCATTTTAACATGATAAAATCTTACATTTTAACATGTTTCATTTTAACATGTTACAATTTAACATGTTGCATTTTAACATGATTCATTTTAACATGATAAAATGATACATTTTAACATGTTGCATTTTAACATGATAAAATGTGACATTTTAACATGTTTCATTTTAACATGATAAATTGTTACATTTTAACATGTTGCATTTTAACATGTTGCATTTTAACATAATAAAATGTTACATTTTACATGTTTCATTTTAACATGATAAAATGTTACATTTTAACATGTTTCATTTTAACATGATAAAATGTTACATTTTAACATGTTTCATTTTAACATGATAAAATGTTACATTTTTACATGGTGCATTTTAACATGATAAAATGTTACATTTTAACATGTTGCATTTTAACATGATAAAATGTTACATTTTAACATGTATCATTTTAACATGATAAAATCTTACATTTTAACATGTTTCATTTTAACATGATAAAATGTAACATTTTAACATGTTGCATTTTAACATGATAAAATGTTACATTTTAACATGTTGCATTTTAACATGATAAAATGTTACATTTTAACATGTATCATTTTAACATGTAAAATCTTACATTTTAACATGTTTCATTTTAACATGATAAAATGTAACATTTTAACATGTTGCATTTTAACATGATAAAATGTTACATTTTAACTTGTTTCATTTTAACATGATAAAATGTTACATTTTAACATGTTTCATTTAAAAATGTTACATTAAAAAATGTTACATTTTAACATGTTACATTTTAATATGTTACATTTTAACATGTTGCATTTTAACATGATAAAATGTTACATTTTAACATGTTTCATTTTAACATGATAAAATGTTACATTTTAACATGTTTCATTTTAACATGATAAAATGTTACATTTTAACATGTTTCATTTTAACATGATAAAATGTTACATTTTAACATGTTTCATTTTAACATGATAAAATGTTACATTTTAACATGTTTCATTTTAACATGATAAAATCTTACATTTTAACATGTTTCATTTTAACATGTTACAATTTAACATGTTGCATTTTAACATGATTCATTTTAACATGATAAAATGATACATTTTAACATGTTGCATTTTAACATGATAAAATGTGACATTTTAACATGTTTCATTTTAACATGATAAATTGTTACATTTTAACATGTTGCATTTTAACATGTTGCATTTTAACATAATAAAATGTTACATTTTACATGTTTCATTTTAACATGATAAAATGTTACATTTTAACATGTTTCATTTTAAAATGTTACATTTTAATATGTTACATTTTAACATGTTGCATTTTAACATGATAAAATGTTACATTTTAACATGTTTCATTTTAACATGTTTCATTTTAACATGATAAAATGTTACATTTTAACATGTTTCATTTTAACATCATAAAATGTTACATTTTAACATGTTTCATTTTAACATGATAAAATGTTACATTTTAACATGTTTCATTTTAACATGATAAAATCTTACATTTTAACATGTTTCATTTTAACATGATAAAATCTTACATTTTAACATGTTTCATTTTAACATGATAAAATGTTACATTTTAA
Source organism: Macrosteles quadrilineatus (assembly GCF_028750875.1). Lineage (NCBI taxonomy): Eukaryota > Metazoa > Arthropoda > Insecta > Hemiptera > Cicadellidae > Macrosteles > Macrosteles quadrilineatus. Next base: position 43,624 of record NW_026542645.1, read on the forward strand.
CATGTTACATTTTATTATGTTACATTTTAACATGTTGCATTTTAACATGATAAAATGTTACATTTTAACATGTTGCATTTTAACATGATAAAATGTTACATTTTAACATGTTGCATTTTAACATGATAAAATGTTACATTTTAACATGTTTCATTTTAACATGATAAAATGTTACATTTTAACATGTTTCATTTTAACATGATAAAATGTTACATTTTAACATGTTTCATTTTAACATGATAAAATTTTACATTTTAACATGTTTTATTTTAACATAATAAAATGTTACATTTTAACATGTTTAATTTAAAAATGTTACATTAAAAAATGTTACATTTTAACATGTTACATTTTAATATGTTACATTTTAACATGTTGCATTTAAACATGATAAAATGTTACATTTTAACATGTTGCATTTTAACATGATAAAATGTTACATTATAACAAGTTTCATTTTAACATGATAAAATGTTACATTTTAACATGTTGCTTTTTAACATGATAAAATGTTACATTTTAACATGATAAAATGTTACATTTTAACATGTTGCATTTTAACATGTTACATTTTAATATGTTACATTTTAACATGTTGCATTTTAACATGATAAAATGTTAAATTTTAACATGTTGCATTTTAACATGATAAAATGTTACATTTTAACATGTTTCATTTTAACATGATAAAATGTGACATTTTAACATGTTTCATTTTAACATGATAAATTGTTACATTTTAACATGTTGCATTTTAACATGTTGCATTTTAACATAATAAAATGTTACATTTTACATGTTTCATTTTAACATGATAAAATGTTACATTTTAACATGTTTCATTTTAAAATGTTACATTTTAATATGTTACATTTTAACATGTTGCATTTTAATATGATAAAATGTTACATTTTAACATGTTTCATTTTAACATGATAAAATGTTACATTTAAAAATGTTACATTTTTACATGTTTCATTTAAACATGATAAAATGTTACATTTTAATATGTTACATTTAAACATGTTGCATTTTAACATGATAAAATGTTACATTTTAACATGTTGCATTTTAACATGATAAAATGTTACATTTTAACATGTATCATTTTAACATGATAAAATCTTACATTTTAACATGTTTCATTTTAACATGATAAAATGTAACATTTTAACATGTTGCATTTTAACATGATAAAATGTTACATTTTAACATGTTGCATTTTAACATGATAAAATGTTACATTTTAACATGTATCATTTTAACATGATAAAATCTTACATTTTAACATGTTTCATTTTAACATGATAAAATCTAACATTTTAACATGTTGCATTTTAACATGATAAAATGTTACATTTTAACTTGTTTCATTTTAACATGATAAAATGTTACATTTTAACATGTTTCATTTAAAAATGTTACATTAAAAAATGTTACATTTTAACATGTTACATTTTAATATGTTACATTTTAACATGTTGCATTTTAACATGATAAAATGTTACATTTTAACATGTTGCATTTTAACATGATAAAATGTTACATTTTAACATGTTTCATTTTAACATGATAAAATGTTACATTTTAACATGTTTCATTTTAACATGATAAAATGTTACATTTTAACATGTTTCATTTTATCATGATAAAATGTTACATTTTAACATGTTTCATTTTAACATGATAAAATCTTACATTTTAACATGTTTCATTTTAACATGTTACAATTTAACATGTTGCATTTTAACATGATTCATTTTAACATGATAAAATGATACATTTTAACATGTTGCATTTTAACATGATAAAATGTGACATTTTAACATGTTTCATTTTAACATGATAAATTGTTACATTTTAACATGTTGCATTTTAACATGTTGCATTTTAACATAATAAAATGTTACATTTTACATGTTTCATTTTAACATGATAAAATGTTACATTTTAACATGTTTCATTTTAAAATGTTACATTTTAATATGTTACATTTTAACATGTTGCATTTTAACATGATAAAATGTTACATTTTAACATGTTTCATTTTAACATGTTTCATTTTAACATGATAAAATGTTACATTTTAACATGTTTCATTTTAACATCATAAAATGTTACATTTTAACATGTTTCATTTTAACATGATAAAATGTTACATTTTAACATGTTTCATTTTAACATGATAAAATCTTACATTTTAACATGTTTCATTTTAACATGATAAAATGTTACATTTTAACATGTTACATTTTATTATGTTACATTTTAACATGTTGCATTTTAACATGATAAAATGTTACATTTTAACATGTTGCATTTTAACATGATAAAATGTTACATTTTAACATGTTGCATTTTAACATGATAAAATGTTACATTTTAACATGTTGCATTTTAACATGATAAAATGTTACATTTTAACATGTTGCATTTTAACATGATAAAATGTTACATTTTAACATGTTTCATTTTAACATGATAAAATGTTACATTTTAACATGTTTCATTTTAACATGATAAAATGTTACATTTTAACATGTTTCATTTTAACATGATAAAATTTTACATTTTAACATGTTTTATTTTAACATAATAAAATGTTACATTTTAACATGTTTAATTTAAAAATGTTACATTAAAAAATGTTACATTTTAACATGTTACATTTTAATATGTTACATTTTAACATGTTGCATTTAAACATGATAAAATGTTACATTTTAACATGTTGCATTTTAACATGATAAAATGTTACATTTTAACATGTTGCATTTTAACATGATAAAATGTTACATTTTAACATGTTGCATTTTAATATGATAAAATGTTACATTTTAACATGTTTCATTTTAACATGATAAAATGTTACATTTAAAAATGTTACATTATTACATGTTTCATTTAAACATGATAAAATGTTACATTTTAATATGTTACATTTAAACAAGTTGCATTTTAACATGATAAAATGTTACATTTTAACATGTTGCATTTTAACATGATAAAATGTTACATTTTAACATGTTGCACTTTAACATGATAAAATGTTACATTTTAACATGTTGAATTTTAACATGATAAAATGTTACATTTTAACATGTTGAATTTTAACATGATAAAATGTTACATTTTAACATGTTGCATTTTAACATGATAAAATGTTACATTATAACAAGTTTCATTTTAACATGATAAAATGTTACATTTTAACATGTTGCTTTTTAACATGATAAAATGTTACATTTTAACATGATAAAATGTTACATTTTAACATGTTGCATTTTAACATGTTACATTTTAATATGTTACATTTTAACATGTTGCATTTTAACATGATAAAATGTTAAATTTTAACATGTTGCATTTTAACATGATAAAATGTTACATTTTAACATGTTTCATTTTAACATGATAAAATGTTACATTTTAACATGTTTCATTTTAACATGTTTCATTTTAACATGATAAAATGTTACATTTTAACGTTTCATTTTAACATGATAAAATGTTACATTTTAACATGTTTCATTTTAGAATGTTACATTTTAACATGTTGCATTTTAACATGATAAAATGTTACATTTTAACATGTTGCATTTTAACATGATAAAATGTTACATTTTAACATGTTTCATTTTAACATGATAAAATGTTACATTTAAAAATGTTGCATTTTAACATGATAAAATGTTACATTTTAACATGTTTCATTTTAACATGATAAAATGTTACATTTTAACATGTTTTATTTTAACATGATAAAATGTTACATTTTAACATGTTTCATTTTAACATGATAAAATGTTACATTTTAACATGTTTCATTTTAACATGATAAAATGTTACATTTTAACATGTTTCATTTTAACATGATAAAATCTTACATTTTAACGTTTCATTTTAACATGATAAAATGTTACATTTTAACATGTTGCATTTTAACATGATAAAATGTTACATTTTAACATGTTGCATTTTAACATGATAAAATGTTACATTTTAACATGTTGCATTTTAACATGATAAAATGTTACATTTTAACTTGTTTCATTTTAACATGATAAAATGTTACATTTTAACATGTTTCATTTAAAAATGTTACATTAAAAAATGTTACATTTTAACATGTTACATTAAAAAATGTTACATTTTAACATGTTACATTTTAATATGTTACATTTTAACATGTTGCATTTTAACATGATAAAATGTTACATTTTAACATGTTGCATTTTAACATGATAAAATGTTACATTTTAACATGTTTCATTTTAACATGATAAAATGTTACATTTTAACATGTTTCATTTTAACATGATAAAATGTTACATTTTAACATGTTTCATTTTAACATGATAAAATGTTACATTTTAACATGTTTCATTTTAACATGATAAAATGTTACATTTTAACATGTTTCATTTTAACATGATAAAATCTTACATTTTAACATGTTTCATTTTAACATGTTACAATTTAACATGTTGCATTTTAACATGATTCATTTTAACATGATAAAATGATACATTTTAACATGTTGCATTTTAACATGATAAAATGTGACATTTTAACATGTTTCATTTTAACATGATAAATTGTTACATTTTAACATGTTGCATTTTAACATGTTGCATTTTAACATAATAAAATGTTACATTTTACATGTTTCATTTTAACATGATAAAATGTTACATTTTAACATGTTTCATTTTAAAATGTTACATTTTAATATGTTACATTTTAACATGTTGCAATTTAACATGATAAAATGTTACATTTTAACATGTTTCATTTTAACATGTTTCATTTTAACATGATAAAATGTTACATTTTAACATGTTTCATTTTAACATCATAAAATGTTACATTTTAACATGTTTCATTTTAACATGATAAAATGTTACATTTTAACATGTTTCATTTTAACATGATAAAATCTTACATTTTAACATGTTTCATTTTAACATGATAAAATGTTACATTTTAACATGTTACATTTTATTATGTTACATTTTAACATGTTGCATTTTAACATGATAAAATGTTACATTTTAACATGTTGCATTTTAACATGATAAAATGTTACATTTTAACATGTTGCATTTTAACATGATAAAATGTTACATTTTAACATGTTGCATTTTAACTTGATAAAATGTTACATTTTAACATGTTGCATTTTAACATGATAAAATGTTACATTTTAACATGTTTCATTTTAACATGATAAAATGTTACATTTTAACATGTTTCATTTTAACATGATAAAATTTTACATTTTAACATGTTTTATTTTAACATAATAAAATGTTACATTTTAACATGTTTAATTTAAAAATGTTACATTAAAAAATGTTACATTTTAACATGTTACATTTTAATATGTTACATTTTAACATGTTGCATTTAAACATGATAAAATGTTACATTTTAACATGTTGCATTTTAACATGATAAAATGTTACATTTTAACATGTTGCATTTTAACATGATAAAATGTTACATTTTAACATGTTGCATTTTAACATGATAAAATGTTACATTTTAACATGTTGCATTTTAATATGATAAAATGTTACATTTTAACATGTTTCATTTTAACATGATAAAATGTTACATTTAAAAATGTTACATTTTTACATGTTTCATTTAAACATGATAAAATGTTACATTTTAATATGTTACATTTAAACATGTTGCATTTTAACATGATAAAATGTTACATTTTAACATGTTGCATTTTAACATGATAAAATGTTACATTTTAACATGTTGCACTTTAACATGATAAAATGTTACATTTTAACATGTTGAATTTTAACATGATAAAATGTTACATTTTAACATGTTGCATTTTAACATGATAAAATGTTACATTATAACAAGTTTCATTTTAACATGATAAAATGTTACATTTTAACATGTTGCTTTTTAACATGATAAAATGTTACATTTTAACATGATAAAATGTTACATTTTAACATGATAAAATGTTACATTTTAACATGATAAAATGTTACATTTTAACATGTTGCATTTTAACATGTTACATTTTAATATGTTACATTTTAACATGTTGCATTTTAACATGATAAAATGTTAAATTTTAACATGTTGCATTTTAACATGATAAAATGTTACATTTTAACATGTTTCATTTTAACATGATAAAATGTTACATTTTAAGATGTTTCATTTTAACATGATAAAATGTTACATTTTAACGTTTCATTTTAACATGATAAAATGTTACATTTTAACATGTTGCATTTTAACATGTTACATTTTAATATGTTACATTTTAACATGTTGCATTTTAACATGATAAAATGTTAAATTTTAACATGTTGCATTTTAACATGATAAAATGTTACATTTTAACATGTTTCATTTTAACATGATAAAATGTTACATTTTAAGATGTTTCATTTTAACATGATAAAATGTTACATTTTAACGTTTCATTTTAACATGATAAAATGTTACATTTTAACATGATAAAATGTTACATTTTAACATGATAAAATGTTACATTTTAACATGATAAAATGTTACATTTTAACATGTTGCATTTTAACATGTTACATTTTAATATGTTACATTTTAACATGTTGCATTTTAACATGATAAAATGTTAAATTTTAACATGTTGCATTTTAACATGATAAAATGTTACATTTTAACATGTTTCATTTTAACATGATAAAATGTTTCATTTTAACATGTTTCATTTTAACATGATAAAATGTTACATTTTAACGTTTCATTTTAACATGATAAAATGTTACATTTTAACATGTTTCATTTTAGAATGTTACATTTTAACATGTTGCATTTTAACATGATAAAATGTTACATTTTAACATGTTGCATTTTAACATGATAAAATGTTACATTTTAACATGTTTCATTTTAACATGATAAAATGTTACATTTAAAAATGTTGCATTTTAACATGATAAAATGTTACATTTTAACATGTTTCATTTTAACATGATAAAATGTTACATTTTAACATGTTTTATTTTAACATGATAAAATGTTACATTTTAACATGTTTCATTTTAACATGATAAAATGTTACATTTTAACATGTTTTATTTTAACATGATAAAATGTTACATTATAACAAGTTTCATTTTAACATGATAAAATGTTACATTTTAACATGTTGCTTTTTAACATGATAAAATGTTACATTTTAACATGATAAAATGTTACATTTTAACATGATAAAATGTTACATTTTAACATGATAAAATGTTACATTTTAACATGTTGCATTTTAACATGTTACATTTTAATATGTTACATTTTAACATGTTGCATTTTAACATGATAAAATGTTAAATTTTAACATGTTGCATTTTAACATGATAAAATGTTACATTTTAACATGTTTCATTTTAACATGATAAAATGTTACATTTTAAGATGTTTCATTTTAACATGATAAAATGTTACATTTTAACGTTTCATTTTAACATGATAAAATGTTACATTTTAACATGATAAAATGTTACATTTTAACATGATAAAATGTTACATTTTAACATGTTGCATTTTAACATGTTACATTTTAATATGTTACATTTTAACATGTTGCATTTTAACATGATAAAATGTTAAATTTTAACATGTTGCATTTTAACATGATAAAATGTTACATTTTAACATGTTTCATTTTAACATGATAAAATGTTTCATTTTAACATGTTTCATTTTAACATGATAAAATGTTACATTTTAACGTTTCATTTTAACATGATAAAATGTTACATTTTAACATGTTTCATTTTAGAATGTTACATTTTAACATGTTGCATTTTAACATGATAAAATGTTACATTTTAACATGTTGCATTTTAACATGATAAAATGTTACATTTTAACATGTTTCATTTTAACATGATAAAATGTTACATTTAAAAATGTTGCATTTTAACATGATAAAATGTTACATTTTAACATGTTTCATTTTAACATGATAAAATGTTACATTTTAACATGTTTTATTTTAACATGATAAAATGTTACATTTTAACATGTTTCATTTTAACATGATAAAATGTTACATTTTAACATGTTTCATTTTAACATGATAAAATGTTACATTTTAACATGTTTCATTTTAACATGATAAAATCTTACATTTTAACGTTTCATTTTAACATGATAAAATGTTACATTTTAACATGTTGCATTTTAACATGATAAAATGTTACATTTTAACATGTTGCATTTTAACATGATAAAATGTTACATTTTAACTTGTTTCATTTTAACATGATAAAATGTTACATTTTAACATGTTTCATTTAAAAATGTTACATTAAAAAATGTTACATTTTAACATGTTACATTTTAATATGTTACATTTTAACATGTTGCATTTTAACAAGATAAAATGTTACATTTTAACATGTTGCATTTTAACATGACAAAATGTTACGTTTTAACTTGTTTCATTTTAACATGATAAAATGTTACATTTTAACATGTTTCATTTAAAAATGTTACATTAAAAAATGTTACATTTTAACATGTTACATTTTAATATGTTACATTTTAACATGTTGCATTTTAACATGATAAAATGTTACATTTTAACATGTTGCATTTTAACATGATAAAATGTTACATTTTAACATGTTTCATTTTAACATGATAAAATGTTACATTTTAACATGTTTCATTTTAACATGATAAAATGTTACATTTTAACATGTTTCATTTTAACATGATAAAATCTTACATTTTAACGTTTCATTTTAACATGATAAAATGTTACATTTTAACATGTTGCATTTTAACATGATAAAATGTTACATTTTAACATGTTGCATTTTAACATGATAAAATGTTACATTTTAACTTGTTTCATTTTAACATGATAAAATGTTACATTTTAACATGTTTCATTTAAAAATGTTACATTAAAAAATGTTACATTTTAACATGTTACATTTTAATATGTTACATTTTAACATGTTGCATTTTAACAAGATAAAATGTTACATTTTAACATGTTGCATTTTAACATGATAAAATGTTACATTTTAACTTGTTTCATTTTAACATGATAAAATGTTACATTTTAACATGTTTCATTTAAAAATGTTACATTAAAAAATGTTACATTTTAACATGTTACATTTTAATATGTTACATTTTAACATGTTGCATTTTAACATGATAAAATGTTACATTTTAACATGTTGCATTTTAACATGATAAAATGTTACATTTTAACATGTTTCATTTTAACATGATAAAATGTTACATTTTAACATGTTTCATTTTAACATGATAAAATGTTACATTTTAACATGTTGCATTTTAACATGATAAAATGTTACATTTTAACATGTTTCATTTTAACATGATAAAATGTTACATTTTAACATGTTTCATTTTAACATGATAAAATGTTACATTTTAACATGTTTCATTTTAACATGATAAAATGTTACATTTTAACATGTTGCATTTTAACATGATAAAATGTTACATTTTAACTTGTTTCATTTTAACATGATAAAATGTTACATTTTAACATGTTTCATTTAAAAATGTTACATTAAAAAATGTTACATTTTAACATGTTACATTTTAATATGTTACATTTTAACATGTTGCATTTTAACAAGATAAAATGTTACATTTTAACATGTTGCATTTTAACATGATAAAATGTTACATTTTAACTTGTTTCATTTTAACATGATAAAATGTTACATTTTAACATGTTTCATTTAAAAATGTTACATTAAAAAATGTTACATTTTAACATGTTACATTTTAATATGTTACATTTTAACATGTTGCATTTTAACATGATAAAATGTTACATTTTAACATGTTGCATTTTAACATGATAAAATGTTACATTTTAACATGTTTCATTTTAACATGATAAAATGTTACATTTTAACATGTTTCATTTTAACATGATAAAATGTTACATTTTAACATGTTTCATTTTAACATGATAAAATGTTACATTTTAACATGTTTCATTTTAACATGATAAAATCTTACATTTTAACATGTTTCATTTTAACATGATAAAATGTTACATTTTAACATGTTGCATTTTAACATGATAAAATGTTACATTTTAACTTGTTTCATTTTAACATGATAAAATGTTACATTTTTACATGTTTCATTTAAAAATGTTACATTAAAAAATGTTACATTTTAACATGTTACATTTTAATATGTTACATTTTAAAATGTTGCATTTTAACATGATAAAATGTTACATTTTAACATGTTGCATTTTAACATGATAAAATGTTACATTTTAACATGTTGCATTTTAACATGATAAAATGTTACATTTTAACATTCTGCATTTTAACATGATAAAATGTTACATTTTAACATTCTGCATTTTAACATGATAAAATGTTACATTTTAACATGTTTCATTTTAACATGATAAAATGTTACATTTTAAAATGTTACATTTTTACATGTTTCATTTAAACATGATAAAATGTTACATTTTAACATTTTTCATTTTAACATCATAAAATGTTACATTTTAACATGTTACATTTTAATATGTTACATTTAAACATGTTGCATTTTAACATGATAAAATGTTACATTTTAACATGTTGCATTTTAACATGATAAAATGTTACATTTTAACATGTTTCATTTTAACATGATAAAATGTTACATTTTAACATGTTTCATTTTAACATCATAAAATGTTACATTTTAACATGTTGCATTTTAACATGATAAAATGTTACATTTTAACATGTATCATTTTAACATGATAAAATCTTACATTTTAACATGTTTCATTTTAACATGATAATATGTAACATTTTAACATGTTGCATTTTAACATGATAAAATGTTACATTTTAACATGTTGCATTTTAACATGATAAAATGTTACATTTTAACGTTTCATTTTAACATGATAAAATGTTACATTTTAACATGTTTCATTTTAACATGATAAAATGTTACATTTTAACATGTTTCATTTTAAAATGTTACATTTTAAAATGTTACATTTTAACATGTTACATTTTAATATGTTACATTTTAACATGTTGCATTTTAACATGATAAAATGTTACATTTTAACATGTTTCATTTTAACATGATAAAATGTTACATTAAAAAATGTTACATTTTTACATGTTTCATTTAAACGTGATAAAATGTTACATTTTAACATTTTTCATTTTAACATCATAAAATGTTACATTTTAACATGTTACATTTTAATATGTTACATTTTAAAATGTTGCATTTTAACATGATAAAATGTTACATTTTAACATGTTGCATTTTAACATGATAAAATGTTACATTTTAACATGTTGCATTTTAACATGATAAAATGTTACATTTTAACATGTTGCACTTTAACATGATAAAATGTTACATTTTAACATGTTGAATTTTAACATGATAAAATGTTACATTTTAACATGTTGAATTTTAACATGATAAAATGTTACATTTTAACATGTTGCATTTTAACATGATAAAATGTTACATTATAACAAGTTTCATTTTAACATGATAAAATGTTACATTTTAACATGTTGCTTTTTAACATGATAAAATGTTACATTTTAACATGATAAAATGTTACATTTTAACATGATAAAATGTTACATTTTAACATGTTGCATTTTAACATGTTACATTTTAATATGTTACATTTTAACATGTTGCATTTTAACATGATAAAATGTTAAATTTTAACATGTTGCATTTTAACATGATAAAATGTTACATTTTAACATGTTTCATTTTAACATGATAAAATGTTACATTTTAACATGTTTCATTTTAACATGTTTCATTTTAACATGATAAAATGTTACATTTTAACGTTTCATTTTAACATGATAAAATGTTACATTTTAACATGTTTCATTTTAGAATGTTACATTTTAACATGTTGCATTTTAACATGATAAAATGTTACATTTTAACATGTTGCATTTTAACATGATAAAATGTTACATTTTAACATGTTTCATTTTAACATGATAAAATGTTACATTTAAAAATGTTGCATTTTAACATGATAAAATGTTACATTTTAACATGTTTTATTTTAACATGATAAAATGTTACATTTTAACATGTTGCATTTTAACATGATAAAATGTTACATTTTAACTTGTTTCATTTTAACATGATAAAATGTTACATTTTTACATGTTTCATTTAAAAATGTTACATTAAAAAATGTTACATTTTAACATGTTACATTTTAATATGTTACATTTTAAAATGTTGCATTTTAACATGATAAAATGTTACATTTTAACATGTTGCATTTTAACATGATAAAATGTTACATTTTAACATGTTGCATTTTAACATGATAAAATGTTACATTTTAACATTCTGCATTTTAACATGATAAAATGTTACATTTTAACATGTTTCATTTTAACATGATAAAATGTTACATTTTAAAATGTTACATTTTTACATGTTTCATTTAAACATGATAAAATGTTACATTTTAACATTTTTCATTTTAACATCATAAAATGTTACATTTTAACATGTTACATTTTAATATGTTACATTTAAACATGTTGCATTTTAACATGATAAAATGTTACATTTTAACATGTTGCATTTTAACATGATAAAATGTTACATTTTAACATGTTTCATTTTAACATGATAAAATGTTACATTTTAACATGTTTCATTTTAACATCATAAAATGTTACATTTTAACATGTTGCATTTTAACATGATAAAATGTTACATTTTAACATGTATCATTTTAACATGATAAAATCTTACATTTTAACATGTTTCATTTTAACATGATAAAATGTAACATTTTAACATGTTGCATTTTAACATGATAAAATGTTACATTTTAACATGTTGCATTTTAACATGATAAAATGTTACATTTTAACGTTTCATTTTAACATGATAAAATGTTACATTTTAACATGTTTCATTTTAACATGATAAAATGTTACATTTTAACATGTTTCATTTTAAAATGTTACATTTTAAAATGTTACATTTTAACATGTTACATTTTAATATGTTACATTTTAACATGTTGCATTTTAACATGATAAAATGTTACATTTTAACATGTTTCATTTTAACATGATAAAATGTTACATTAAAAAATGTTACATTTTTACATGTTTCATTTAAACGTGATAAAATGTTACATTTTAACATTTTTCATTTTAACATCATAAAATGTTACATTTTAACATGTTACATTTTAATATGTTACATTTTAAAATGTTGCATTTTAACATGATAAAATGTTACATTTTAACATGTTGCATTTTAACATGATAAAATGTTACATTTTAACATGTTGCATTTTAACATGATAAAATGTTACATTTTAACATGTTGCACTTTAACATGATAAAATGTTACATTTTAACATGTTGAATTTTAACATGATAAAATGTTACATTTTAACATGTTGAATTTTAACATGATAAAATGTTACATTTTAACATGTTGCATTTTAACATGATAAAATGTTACATTATAACAAGTTTCATTTTAACATGATAAAATGTTACATTTTAACATGTTGCTTTTTAACATGATAAAATGTTACATTTTAACATGATAAAATGTTACATTTTAACATGTTGCATTTTAACATGTTACATTTTAATATGTTACATTTTAACATGTTGCATTTTAACATGATAAAATGTTAAATTTTAACATGTTGCATTTTAACATGATAAAATGTTACATTTTAACATGTTTCATTTTAACATGATAAAATGTTACATTTTAACATGTTTCATTTTAACATGTTTCATTTTAACATGATAAAATGTTACATTTTAACGTTTCATTTTAACATGATAAAATGTTACATTTTAACATGTTTCATTTTAGAATGTTACATTTTAACATGTTGCATTTTAACATGATAAAATGTTACATTTTAACATGTTGCATTTTAACATGATAAAATGTTACATTTTAACATGTTTCATTTTAACATGATAAAATGTTACATTTAAAAATGTTGCATTTTAACATGATAAAATGTTACATTTTAACATGTTTCATTTTAACATGATAAAATGTTACATTTTAACATGTTTTATTTTAACATGATAAAATGTTACATTTTAACATGTTTCATTTTAACATGATAAAATGTTACATTTTAACATGTTTCATTTTAACATGATAAAATGTTACATTTTAACATGTTTCATTTTAACATGATAAAATCTTACATTTTAACGTTTCATTTTAACATGATAAAATGTTACATTTTAACATGTTGCATTTTAACATGATAAAATGTTACATTTTAACATGTTGCATTTTAACATGATAAAATGTTACATTTTAACTTGTTTCATTTTAACATGATAAAATGTTACATTTTGACATGTTTCATTTAAAAATGTTACATTAAAAAATGTTACATTTTAACATGTTACATTTTAATATGTTACATTTTAACATGTTGCATTTTAACAAGATAAAATGTTACATTTTAACATGTTGCATTTTAACATGATAAAATGTTACATTTTAACTTGTTTCATTTTAACATGATAAAATGTTACATTTTAACATGTTTCATTTAAAAATGTTACATTAAAAAATGTTACATTTTAACATGTTACATTTTAATATGTTACATTTTAACATGTTGCATTTTAACATGATAAAATGTTACATTTTAACATGTTGCATTTTAACATGATAAAATGTTACATTTTAACATGTTTCATTTTAACATGATAAAATGTTACATTTTAACATGTTTCATTTTAACATGATAAAATGTTACATTTTAACATGTTTCATTTTAACATGATAAAATCTTACATTTTAACGTTTCATTTTAACATGATAAAATGTTACATTTTAACATGTTGCATTTTAACATGATAAAATGTTACATTTTAACATGTTGCATTTTAACATGATAAAATGTTACATTTTAACTTGTTTCATTTTAACATGATAAAATGTTACATTTTAACATGTTTCATTTAAAAATGTTACATTAAAAAATGTTACATTTTAACATGTTACATTTTAATATGTTACATTTTAACATGTTGCATTTTAACAAGATAAAATGTTACATTTTAACATGTTGCATTTTAACATGATAAAATGTTACATTTTAACTTGTTTCATTTTAACATGATAAAATGTTACATTTTAACATGATAAAATGTTACATTTTAACATGTTACATTTTAATATGTTACATTTTAACATGTTGCATTTTAACATGATAAAATGTTACATTTTAACATGTTGCATTTTAACATGATAAAATGTTACATTTTAACATGTTTCATTTTAACATGATAAAATGTTACATTTTAACATGTTTCATTTTAACATGATAAAATGTTACATTTTAACATGTTTCATTTTAACATGATAAAATGTTACATTTTAACATGTTTCATTTTAACATGATAAAATCTTACATTTTAACATGTTTCATTTTAACATGATAAAATGTTACATTTTAACATGTTGCATTTTAACATGATAAAATGTTACATTTTAACTTGTTTCATTTTAACATGATAAAATGTTACATTTTTACATGTTTCATTTAAAAATGTTACATTAAAAAATGTTACATTTTAACATGTTACATTTTAATATGTTACATTTTAAAATGTTGCATTTTAACATGATAAAATGTTACATTTTAACATGTTGCATTTTAACATGATAAAATGTTACATTTTAACATGTTGCATTTTAACATGATAAAATGTTACATTTTAACATTCTGCATTTTAACATGATAAAATGTTACATTTTAACATGTTTCATTTTAACATGATAAAATGTTACATTTTAAAATGTTACATTTTTACATGTTTCATTTAAACATGATAAAATGTTACATTTTAACATTTTTCATTTTAACATCATAAAATGTTACATTTTAACATGTTACATTTTAATATGTTACATTTAAACATGTTGCATTTTAACATGATAAAATGTTACATTTTAACATGTTGCATTTTAACATGATAAAATGTTACATTTTAACATGTTTCATTTTAACATGATAAAATGTTACATTTTAACATGTTTCATTTTAACATCATAAAATGTTACATTTTAACATGTTGCATTTTAACATGATAAAATGTTACATTTTAACATGTATCATTTTAACATGATAAAATCTTACATTTTAACATGTTTCATTTTAACATGATAAAATGTAACATTTTAACATGTTGCATTTTAACATGATAAAATGTTACATTTTAACATGTTGCATTTTAACATGATAAAATGTTACATTTTAACGTTTCATTTTAACATGATAAAATGTTACATTTTAACATGTTTCATTTTAACATGATAAAATGTTACATTTTAACATGTTTCATTTTAAAATGTTACATTTTAAAATGTTACATTTTAACATGTTACATTTTAATATGTTACATTTTAACATGTTGCATTTTAACATGATAAAATGTTACATTTTAACATGTTTCATTTTAACATGATAAAATGTTACATTAAAAAATGTTACATTTTTACATGTTTCATTTAAACGTGATAAAATGTTACATTTTAACATTTTTCATTTTAACATCATAAAATGTTACATTTTAACATGTTACATTTTAATATGTTACATTTTAACATGTTGCATTTTAACATGATAAAATGTTACATTTTAACATGTTGCATTTTAACATGATAAAATGTTACATTTTAACATGTTGCATTTTAACATGATAAAATGTTACATTTTAACATGTTGCATTTTTACATGATAAAATGTTACATTTTAACATGTTGCATTTTAACATGATAAAATGTTACATTATAACATGTTGCATTTTAACATGATAAAATGTTACATTATAACATGATAAAATGTTACATTTTAACATGTTTCATTTTAAAATGTTACATTTTAAAATGTTACATTTTAACATGTTACATTTTTATATGTTACATTTTAACATGGTGCATTTTAACATGATAAAATGTTACATTTTAACATGTTGCATTTTAACATGATAAAATGTTACATTTTAACATGTTGCATTTTAACATGATAAAATGTTACATTTTAACATGTTTCATTTTAACATGATAAAATGTTACATTTTAACATGTTTCATTTAAAAATGTTACATTTTAAAATGTTACATTTTAACATGTTACATTTTAATATGTTACATTTTAACATGTTGCATTTTAACATAGTAAAATGTTACATTTTAACATGTTGCATTTTAACATGATAAAATGTTACATTTTAACATATTGCGATTTAACATGATAAAATGTTACATTTTAACATGTTACATTTGAACATGTTACATTTTAATATGTTACATTTTAACATGTTGCATTTTAACATGATAAAATGTTACATTTTAACATGTTGCATTTTAACATGTTACATTTTAATATGTTACATTTTAACATGTTGCATTTTAACATGATAAAATTTTACATTTTAACATGTTGCATTTTAACATGATAAAATGTTACATTTTAACATGTTTCATTTTAACATGATAAAATGTTACATTTTAACATGTTTCATTTTAACATGATAAAATGTGACATTTTAACGTTTCATTTTAACATGATAAAATGTTACATTTTAACATGTTTCATGTTTACATGTTACATTTTAACATGTTGCATTTTAACATGATAAAATGTTACATTATAACATGTTTCATTTTAACATGATAAAATGTTACATTTTAACATGTTTCATTTTAAAATGTTACATTTTAAAATGTTACATTTTAACATGTTACATTTTTATATGTTACATTTTAACATGTTGCATTTTAACATGATAAAATGTTACATTTTAACATGTTGCATTTTAACATGATAAAATGTTACATTTTAACATGTTGCATTTTAACATGATAAAATGTTACATTTTAACATGTTTCATTTTAACATGATAAAATGTTACATTTTAACATGTTTCATTTAAAAATGTTACATTTTAAAATGTTACATTTTAACATGTTACATTTTAATATGTTACATTTTAACATGTTGCATTTTAAGATAGTAAAATTTTACATTTTAACATGTTGCATTTTAACATGATAAAATGTTACATTTTAACATATTGCGATTTAACATGATAAAATGTTACATTTTAAAATGTTACATTTGAACATGTTACATTTTAATATGTTACATTTTAACATGTTGCATTTTAACATGTTACATTTTAATATGTTACATTTTAACATGTTGCATTTTAACATGATAAAATGTTACATTTTAACATGTTGCATTTTAACATGATAAAATGTAACATTTTAACATGTTGCATTTTAACATGATAAAATGTTACATTTTAACATGTTTCATTTTAACATGATAAAATGTTACATTTTAACATGTTTCATTTTAACATGATAAAATGTTACATTTTAACATGTTTCATTTTAACATGATAAAATGTTACATTTTTACATGGTGCATTTTAACATGATAAAATGTTACATTTTAACATGTTGCATTTTAACATGATAAAATGTTACATTTTAACATGTATCATTTTAACATGATAAAATCTTACATTTTAACATGTTTCATTTTAACATGATAAAATGTAACATTTTAACATGTTGCATTTTAACATGATAAAATGTTACATTTTAACATGTTGCATTTTAACATGATAAAATGTTACATTTTAACGTTTCATTTTAACATGATAAAATGTTACATTTTAACATGTTTCATTTTAACATGATAAAATGTTACATTTTAAAATGTTTCATTTTAAAATGTTACATTTTAAAATGTTACATTTTAACATGTTACATTTTAATATGTTACATTTTAACATGTTGCATTTTAACATGATAAAATGTTACATTTTAACATGTTTCATTTTAACATGATAAAATGTTACATTAAAAAATGTTACATTTTTACATGTTTCATTTAAACGTGATAAAATGTTACATTTTAACATTTTTCATTTTAACATGATAAAATGTTACATTTTAACATGTTTCATTTTAACATGATAAAATGTTACATTTTAACATGTTTCATTTTAACATGATAAAATGTTACATTTTTACATGGTGCATTTTAACATGATAAAATGTTACATTTTAACATGTTGCATTTTAACATGATAAAATGTTACATTTTAACATGTTGCATTTTAACATGATAAAATGTTACATTTTAACATGTTTCATTTTAACATGATAAAATGTTACATTTTAACATGTTTCATTTTAACATGATAAAATGTTACATTTTAACATGTTTCATTTAAAAATGTTACATTTTAAAATGTTACATTTTAACATGTTACATTTTAATATGTTACATTTTAACATGTTGCATTTTAACATAGTAAAATGTTACATTTTAACATGTTGCATTTTAACATGATAAAATGTAACATTTTAACATATTGCGATTTAACATGATAAAATGTTACATTTTAACATGTTACATTTGAACATGTTACATTTTAATATGTTACATTTTAACATGTTGCATTTTAACATGATAAAATGTTACATTTTAACATGTTGCATTTTAACATGTTACATTTTAATATGTTACATTTTAACATGTTGCATTTTAACATGATAAAATGTTACATTTTAACATGTTGCATTTTAACATGATAAAATGTTACATTTTAACATGTTTCATTTTAACATGATAAAATGTTACATTTTAACATGTTTCATTTTAACATGATAAAATGTTACATTTTAACGTGTCATTTTAACATGTTAAAATGTTACATTTTAACATGTTTCATGTTAACATGTTACATTTTAACATGTTGCATTTTAACATGTTACATTTTAATATGTTACATTTTAACATGTTGCATTTTAACATGATAAAATGTTACATTTTAACATGTTGCATTTTAACATGATAAAATGTTACATTTTAACATGTTGCATTTTAACATGATAAAATGTTACATTTTAACGTGTTTCATTTAAACATGATAAAATGTTACATTATAACATGTTTCATTTTAACATGATAAAATGTTACATTTTAACATGTTTCATTTTAACATGATAAAATGTTACATTTTAACATGTTTCATTTTGACATGATAAAATGTTACATTTTAACATGTTTCATTTTGACATGATAAAATGTTACATTTTAACATGTTTCATTTTAACATGATAAAATGTTACATTTTAACATGTTTCATTTTAACATGATAAAATGTTACATTTTAACATGTTTCATTTTAACATGATAAAATGTTACATTTTAACATGTTTCATTTTAACATGATAAAATGTTACATTTTAACATGTTTCATTTTAACATGATAAAATCTTACATTTTAACATGTTTCATTTTAACATGATAAAATCTTACATTTTAACATGTTTCATTTTAACATGATAAAATGTTACATTTTAACTTGTTTCATTTTAACATGATAAAATGTTACATTTTTACATGTTTCATTTAAAAATGTTACATTTTAACATGTTACATTTTAATATGTTACATTTTAACATGTTGCATTTTAACATGATAAAATGTTACATTTTAACATGTTGCATTTTAACATGATAAAATGTTACATTTTAACATGTTGCATTTTAACATGATAAAATGTTACATTTTAACATGTTTCATTTTAACATGATAAAATGTTACATTTTAACATGTTTCATTTAAAAATGTTACATTTTAAAATGTTACATTTTAACATGTTACATTTTAATATGTTACATTTTAACATGTTGCATTTTAACATAGTAAAATGTTACATTTTAACATGTTGCATTTTAACATGATAAAATGTTACATTTTAACATATTGCGATTTAACATGATAAAATGTTACATTTTAACATGTTACATTTGAACATGTTACATTTTAATATGTTACATTTTAACATGTTGCATTTTAACATGATAAAATGTTACATTTTAACATGTTGCATTTTAACATGTTACATTTTAATATGTTACATTTTAACATGTTGCATTTTAACATGATAAAATGTTACATTTTAACATGTTGCATTTTAACATGATAAAATGTTACATTTTAACATGTTTCATTTTAACATGATAAAATGTTACATTTTAACATGTTACATTTGAACATGTTACATTTTAATATGTTACATTTTAACATGTTGCATTTTAACATGATAAAATGTTACATTTTAACATGTTGCATTTTAACATGTTACATTTTAATATGTTACATTTTAACATGTTGCATTTTAACATGATAAAATGTTACATTTTAACATGTTGCATTTTAACATGATAAAATGTTACATTTTAACATGTTTCATTTTAACATGATAAAATGTTACATTTTAACATGTTTCATTTTAACATGATAAAATGTTACATTTTAACGTGTCATTTTAACATGATAAAATGTTACATTTTAACATGTTTCATGTTAACATGTTACATTTTAACATGTTGCATTTTAACATGTTACATTTTAATATGTTACATTTTAACATGTTGCATTTTAACATGATAAAATGTTACATTTTAACATGTTGCATTTTAACATGATAAAATGTTACATTTTAACATGTTGCATTTTAACATGATAAAATGTTACATTTTAACGTGTTTCATTTAAACATGATAAAATGTTACATTATAACATGTTTCATTTTAACATGATAAAATGTTACATTTTAACATGTTTCATTTTAACATGATAAAATGTTACATTTTAACATGTTTCATTTTGACATGATAAAATGTTACATTTTAACATGTTTCATTTTAACATGATAAAATGTTACATTTTAACATGTTGCATTTTAACATGATAAAATGTTACATTTTAACATGTTGCATTTTAACATGATAAAATGTTACATTTTAACATGTTTTATTTTAACATGATAAAATGTTACATTTTAACATGTTTCATTTAAAAATGTTACATTTTAAAATGTTACATTTTAACATGTTACATTTTAATATGTTACATTTTAACATGTTGCATTTTAACATAGTAAAATGTTACATTTTAACATATTGCGATTTAACATGATAAAATGTTACATTTTAACATGTTACATTTGAACATGTTACATTTTAATATGTTACATTTTAACATGTTGCATTTTAACATGATAAAATGTTACATTTTAACGTTTCATTTTAACATGATAAAATGTTACATTTTAACATGTTTCATGTTAACATGTTACATTTTAACATGTTGCATTTTAACATGTTACATTTTAATATGTTACATTTTAACATGTTGCATTTTAACATGATAAAATGTTACATTTTAACATGTTGCATTTTAACATGATAAAATGTTACATTTTAACATGTTGCATTTTAACATGATAAAATGTTACATTTTAACATGTTTCATTTTAACATGATAAAATGTTACATTATAACATGTTTCATTTTAACATGATAAAATGTTACATTTTAACATGTTTCATTTTAACATGATAAAATGTTACATTTTAACATGTTTCATTTTGACATGATAAAATGTTACATTTTAACATGTTTCATTTTAACATGATAAAATGTTACATTTTAACATGTTTCATTTTAACATGATAAAATGTTACATTTTAACATGTTACATTTTTATATGTTACATTTTAACATGGTGCATTTTAACATGATAAAATGTTACATTTTAACATGTTGCATTTTAACATGATAAAATGTTACATTTTAACATGTTGCATTTTGACATGATAAAATGTTACATTTTAACATGTTTCATTTTAACATGATAAAATGTTACATTTTAACATGTTTCATTTAAAAATGTTACATTTTAAAATGTTACATTTTAACATGTTACATTTTAATATGTTACATTTTAACATGTTGCATTTTAACATAGTAAAATGTTACATTTTAACATGTTGCATTTTAACATGATAAAATGTTACATTTTAACATATTGCGATTTAACATGATAAAATGTTACATTTTAACATGTTACATTTGAACATGTTACATTTTAATATGTTACATTTTAACATGTTGCATTTTAACATGATAAAATGTTACATTTTAACATGTTGCATTTTAACATGTTACATTTTAATATGTTACATTTTAACATGTTGCATTTTAACATGATAAAATGTTACATTTTAACATGTTGCATTTTAACATGATAAAATGTTGCATTTTAACATGTTGCATTTTAACATGATAAAATGTTACATTTTAACATGTTTTATTTTAACATGATAAAATGTTACATTTTAACATGTTTCATTTTAACATGATAAAATGTTACATTTTAACATGTTTCATTTTAACATGATAAAATGTTACATTTTTACATGGTGCATTTTAACATGATAAAATGTTACATTTTAACATGTTGCATTTTAACATGATAAAATGTTACATTTTAACATGTTGCATTTTAACATGATAAAATGTTACATTTTAATATGTTTCATTTTAACATGATAAAATGTTACATTTTAACATGTTTCATTTAAAAATGTAACATTTTAAAATGTTACATTTTAACATGTTACATTTTAATATGTTACATTTTAACATGTTGCATTTTAACATAGTAAAATGTTACATTTTAACATGTTGCATTTTAACATGATAAAATGTTACATTTTAACATATTGCGATTTAACATGATAAAATGTTACATTTTAACATGTTACATTTGAACATGTTACATTTTAATATGTTACATTTTAACATGTTGCATTTTAACATGATAAAATGTTACATTTTAACATGTTGCATTTTAACATGTTACATTTTAATATGTTACATTTTAACATGTTGCATTTTAACATGATAAAATGTTACATTTTAACATGTTGCATTTTAACATGATAAAATGTTACATTTTAACATGTTTCATTTTAACATGATAAAATGTTACATTTTAACATGTTTCATTTTAACATGATAAAATGTTACATTTTAACATGTTTCATTTTAACATGATAAAATGTTACATTTTAACGTTTCATTTTAACATGATAAAATGTTACATTTTAACATGTTTCATGTTAACAAGTTACATTTTAACATGTTGCATTTTAACATGTTACATTTTAATATGTTACATTTTAACATGTTGCATTTTAACATGATAAAATGTTACATTTTAACATGTTGCATTTTAACATGATAAAATGTTACATTTTAACATGTTGCATTTTAACATGATAAAATGTTACATTTTAACATGTTTCATTTTAACATGATAAAATGTTACATTATAACATGTTTCATTTTAACATGATAAAATGTTACATTTTAACATGTTTCATTTTAACATGATAAAATGTTACATTTTAACATGTTTCATTTTGACATGATAAAATGTTACATTTTAACATGTTTCATTTTAACATGATAAAATGTTACATTTTAACATGTTTCATTTTAACATGATAAAATGTTACATTTTAACATGTTTCATTTTAACATGATAAAATGTTACATATTAACATGTTTCATTTTAACATGATAAAATCTTACATTTTAACATGTTTCATTTTAACATGATAAAATCTTACATTTTAACATGTTTCATTTTAACATGATAAAATGTTACATTTTAACTTGTTTCATTTTAACATGATAAAATGTTACATTTTTACATGTTTTATTTAAAAATGTTACATTAAAAAATGTTACATTTTAACATGTTACATTTTAATATGTTACATTTTAACATGTTGCATTTTAACATGATAAAATGTTACATTTTAACATGTTGCATTTTAACATGATAAAATGTTACATTTTAACATGTTGCATTTTAACATGATAAAATGTTACATTTTAACATGTTGCATTTTAACATGATAAAATGTTACATTTTAACATTTTTCATTTTAACATCATAAAATGTTACATTTTAACATGTTACATTTTAATAAGTTACATTTAAACATGTTGCATTTTAACATGATAAAATGTTACATTTTAACATGTTGCATTTTAACATGATAAAACGTTACATTTTAACATGTTGCATTTTAACATGTTGCATTTTAACATAATAAAATGTTACATTTTACATGTTTCATTTTAACATGATAAAATGTTACATTTTAACGTTTCATTTTAAAATGTTACATTTTAATATGTTACATTTTAACATGTTGCATTTTAACATGATAAAATGTTACATTTTAACATGTTTCATTTTAACATGATAAAATGTTACATTTTAACATGTTTCATTTTAACATCATAAAATGTTACATTTTAACATGTTTCATTTTAACATTATAAAATGTTACATTTTAACATGTTACATTTTAATATGTTACATTTTAACATGTTGCATTTTAACATGATAAAATGTTCAATTTTAACATGTTGCATTTTAACATGATAAAATGTTACATTTTAACATGTTTCATTTTAACATCATAAAATGTTTTATTTTAACATGATAAAATGTTACTTTTTAACGTTTCATATTAACATGATAAAATGTTACATTTTAACATGTTTCATTTTAAAATGTTACATTTTAAAATGTTACATTTTAACATGTTACATTTTTATATGTTACATTTTAACATGGTGCATTTTAACATGATAAAATGTTACATTTTAACATGTTGCATTTTAACATGATAAAATGTTACATTATAACATGTTGCATTTTAACATGATAAAATGTTACATTATAACATGTTTCATTTTAACATGATAAAATGTTACATTTTAACATGTTACATTTTTATATGTTACATTTTAACATGGTGCATTTTAACATGATAAAATGTTACATTTTAACATGTTGCATTTTAACATGATAAAATGTTACATTTTAACATGTTGCATTTTGACATGATAAAATGTTACATTTTAACATGTTTCATTTTAACATGATAAAATGTTACATTTTAACATGTTGCATTTTGACATGATAAAATGTTACATTTTAACATGTTTCATTTTAACATGATAAAATGTTACATTTTAACATGTTTCATTTAAAAATGTTACATTTTAAAATGTTACATTTTAACATGTTACATTTTAATATGTTACATTTTAACATGTTGCATTTTAACATAGTAAAATGTTACATTTTAACATGTTGCATTTTAACATGATAAAATGTTACATTTTAACATATTGCGATTTAACATGATAAAATGTTACATTTTAACATGATACATTTGAACATGTTACATTTTAATATGTTACATTTTAACATGTTGCATTTTAACATGATAAAATGTTACATTTTAACATGTTGCATTTTAACATGTTACATTTTAATATGTTACATTTTAACATGTTGCATTTTAACATGATAAAATGTTACATTTTAACATGTTGCATTTTAACATGATAAAATGTTGCATTTTAACATGTTGCATTTTAACATGATAAAATGTTACATTTTAACATGTTTTATTTTAACATGATAAAATGTTACATTTTAACATGTTTCATTTTAACATGATAAAATGTTACATTTTAACATGTTTCATTTTAACATGATAAAATGTTACATTTTTACATGGTGCATTTTAACATGATAAAATGTTACATTTTAACATGTTGCATTTTAACATGATAAAATGTTACATTTTAACATGTTGCATTTTAACATGATAAAATGTTACATTTTAACATGTTTCATTTTAACATGATAAAATGTTACATTTTAACATGTTTCATTTAAAAATGTAACATTTTAAAATGTTACATTTTAACATGTTACATTTTAATATGTTACATTTTAACATGTTGCATTTTAACATAGTAAAATGTTACATTTTAACATGTTGCATTTTAACATGATAAAATGTTACATTTTAACATATTGCGATTTAACATGATAAAATGTTACATTTTAACATGTTACATTTGAACATGTTACATTTTAATATGTTACATTTTAACATGTTGCATTTTAACATGATAAAATGTTACATTTTAACATGTTGCATTTTAACATGTTACATTTTAATATGTTACATTTTAACATGTTGCATTTTAACATGATAAAATGTTACATTTTAACATGTTGCATTTTAACATGATAAAATGTTACATTTTAACATGTTTCATTTTAACATGATAAAATGTTACATTTTAACATGTTTCATTTTAACATGATAAAATGTTACATTTTAACATGTTTCATTTTAACATGATAAAATGTTACATTTTAACGTTTCATTTTAACATGATAAAATGTTACATTTTAACATGTTTCATGTTAACAAGTTACATTTTAACATGTTGCATTTTAACATGTTACATTTTAATATGTTACATTTTAACATGTTGCATTTTAACATGATAAAATGTTACATTTTAACATGTTGCATTTTAACATGATAAAATGTTACATTTTAACATGTTGCATTTTAACATGATAAAATGTTACATTTTAACATGTTTCATTTTAACATGATAAAATGTTACATTATAACATGTTTCATTTTAACATGATAAAATGTTACATTTTAACATGTTTCATTTTAACATGATAAAATGTTACATTTTAACATGTTTCATTTTGACATGATAAAATGTTACATTTTAACATGTTTCATTTTAACATGATAAAATGTTACATTTTAACATGTTTCATTTTAACATGATAAAATGTTACATTTTAACATGTTTCATTTTAACATGATAAAATGTTACATTTTAACATGTTTCATTTTAACATGATAAAATCTTACATTTTAACATGTTTCATTTTAACATGATAAAATCTTACATTTTAACATGTTTCATTTTAACATGATAAAATGTTACATTTTAACTTGTTTCATTTTAACATGATAAAATGTTACATTTTTACATGTTTCATTTAAAAATGTTACATTAAAAAATGTTACATTTTAACATGTTACATTTTAATATGTTACATTTTAACATGTTGCATTTTAACATGATAAAATGTTACATTTTAACATGTTGCATTTTAACATGATAAAATGTTACATTTTAACATGTTGCATTTTAACATGATAAAATGTTACATTTTAACATGTTGCATTTTAACATGATAAAATGTTACATTTTAACATTTTTCATTTTAACATCATAAAATGTTACATTTTAACATGTTACATTTTAATATGTTACATTTAAACATGTTGCATTTTAACATGATAAAATGTTACATTTTAACATGTTGCATTTTAACATGATAAAACGTTACATTTTAACATGTTGCATTTTAACATGTTGCATTTTAACATAATAAAATGTTACATTTTACATGTTTCATTTTAACATGATAAAATGTTACATTTTAACGTTTCATTTTAAAATGTTACATTTTAATATGTTACATTTTAACATGTTGCATTTTAACATGATAAAATGTTACATTTTAACATGTTTCATTTTAACATGATAAAATGTTACATTTTAACATGTTTCATTTTAACATCATAAAATGTTACATTTTAACATGTTTCATTTTAACATGATAAAATGTTACATTTTAACATGTTTCATTTTAACATGATAAAATTTTACATTTTAACATGTTTCATTTTAACATGATAAAATGTTACATTTTAACATGTTACATTTTAATATGTTACATTTTAACATGTTGCATTTTAACATGATAAAATGTTCCATTTTAACATGTTGCATTTTAACATGATAAAATGTTACATTTTAACATGTTTCATTTTAACATCATAAAATGTTTTATTTTAACATGATAAAATGTTACTTTTTAACGTTTCATATTAACATGATAAAATGTTACATTTTAACATGTTTCATTTTAAAATGTTACATTTTAAAATGTTACATTTTAACATGTTACATTTTTATATGTTACATTTTAACATGGTGCATTTTAACATGATAAAATGTTACATTTTAACATGTTGCATTTTAACATGATAAAATGTTACATTTTAACATGTTGCATTTTAACATGATAAAATGTTACATTTTAACGTGTTTCATTTTATCATGATAAAATGTTACATTTTAACATGTTTCATTTAAAAATGTTACATTTTAAAATGTTACATTTTAACATGTTACATTTTAATATGTTACATTTTAACATGTTGCATTTTAACATAGTAAAATGTTACATATTAACATATTGCGATTTAACATGATAAAATGTTACATTTTAACATGTTACATTTGAACATGTTACATTTTAATATGTTACATTTTAACATGTTGCATTTTAACATGATAAAATGTTACATTTTAACGTTTCATTTTAACATGATAAAATGTTACATTTTAACATGTTTCATGTTAACATGTTACATTTTAACATGTTGCATTTTAACATGTTACATTTTAATATGTTACATTTTAACATGTTGCATTTTAACATGATAAAATGTTACATTTTAACATGTTGCATTTTAACATGATAAAATGTTACTTTTAACATGTTGCATTTTAACATGATAAAATGTTACATTTTAACATGTTTCATTTTAACATGATAAAATGTTACATTTTAACATGTTTCATTTTGACATGATAAAATGTTACATTTTAACATGTTTCATTTTAACATGATAAAATGTTACATTTTAACATGTTTCATTTTAACATGATAAAATGTTACATTTTAACATGTTTCATTTTAACATGATAAAATGTTACATTTTAACATGTTTCATTTTAACATGATAAAATCTTACAATTTTAACACGTTTTATTTTAACATGATAAAATCTTACATTTTAACATGTTTCATTTTAACATGATAAAATGTTACATTTTAACTTGTTTCATTTTAACATGATAAAATGTTACATTTTTACATGTTTCATTTAAAAATGTTACATTAAAAAATGTTACATTTTAACATGTTACATTTTAATATGTTACATTTTAACATGTTGCATTTTAACATGATAAAATGTTACATTTTAACATGTTGCATTTTAACATGATAAAATGTTACATTTTAACATGTTGCATTTTAACATGATAAAATGTTACATTTTAACATTTTTCATTTTAACATCATAAAATGTTACATTTTAACATGTTACATTTTAATATGTTACATTTAAACATGTTGCATTTTAACATGATAAAATGTTACATTTTAACATGTTGCATTTTAACATGATAAAATGTTACATTTTAACATGTTGCATTTTAACATGTTGCATTTTAACATAATAAAATGTTACATTTTACATGTTTCATTTTAACATGATAAAATGTTACATTTTAACGTTTCATTTTAAAATGTTACATTTTAATATGTAACATTTTAACATGTTGCATTTTAACATGATAAAATGTTACATTTTAACATGTTTCATTTTAACATGATAAAATGTTACATTTTAACATGTTTCATTTTAACATCATAAAATGTTACATTTTAACATGTTTCATTTTAACATGATAAAATGTTACATTTTAACATGTTTCATTTTAACATGATAAAATCTTACATTTTAACATGTTTCATTTTAACATGATAAAATGTTACATTTTAACATGTTACATTTTAATATGTTACATTTTAACATGTTGTATTTTAACATGATAAAATGTTACATTTTAACATGTTGCATTTTAACATGATAAAATGTTACATTTTAACATGTTTCATTTTAACATCATAAAATGTTTCATTTTAACATGATAAAATGTTACATTTTAACGTTTCATATTAACATGATAAAATGTTACATTTTAACATGTCTCATTTTAACATGTTACATTTTAACATGTTGCATTTTAACATGATAAAATGTTACATTTTAACATGTTGCATTTTAACATGATAAAATGTTACATTTTAACATGTTTCATTTTAACATGATAAAATGTTACATTTTAACATGTTGCATTTTAACATGATAAAATGTTACATTTTAACATGTTTCATTTTAACATGATAAAATGTTACATTTTAACATGTTTCATTTTAACATGATAAAATGTTACATTTTAAAATAAAACATGTTAAAATGTAACATTTTAACATGTTGCATTTTAACATGATAAAATGTTACATTATAACATGTTTCATTTTAACATGATAAAATGTTACATTTTAACATGTTTCATTTTAAAATGTTACATTTTAAAATGTTACATTTTAACATGTTACATTTTTATATGTTACATTTTAACATGGTGCATTTTAACATGATAAAATGTTACATTTTAACATGTTGCATTTTAACATGATAAAATGTTACATTTTAACATGTTGCATTTTAACATGATAAAATGTTACATTTTAACATGTTTCATTTTAACATGATAAAATGTTACATTTTAACATGTTTCATTTAAAAATGTTACATTTTAAAATGTTACATTTTAACATGTTACATTTTAATATGTTACATTTTAACATGTTGCATTTTAACATAGTAAAATGTTACATTTAAACATATTGCGATTTAACATGATAAAATGTTACATTTTAACATGTTACATTTGAACATGTTACATTTTAATATGTTACATTTTAACATGTTGCATTTTAACATGATAAAATGTTACATTTCAACATGTTGCATTTTAACATGTTACATTTTAATATGTTACATTTTAACATGTTGCATTTTAACATGTTACATTTTAATATGTTACATTTTAACATGTTGCATTTTAACATGATAAAATGTTACATTTTAACATGTTGCATTTTAACATGATAAAATGTTACATTTTAACATGTTTCATTTTAACATGATAAAATGTTACATTTTAACATGTTTCATTTTAACATGATAAAATCTTACATTTTAACATGTTTCATTTTAACATGATAAAATGTTACATTTTAACATGTTACATTTTAATATGTTACATTTTAACATGTTGCATTTCAACATGATAAAATGTTCTATTTTAACATGTTGCATTTTAACATGATAAAATGTTACATTTTAACATGTTTCATTTTAACATCATAAAATGTTTCATTTTAACATGATAAAATGTTACATTTTAACGTTTCATATTAACATGATAAAATGTTACATTTTAACATGTTTCATTTTAAAATGTTACATTTTAAAATGTTACATTTTAACATGTAACATTTTTATATGTTACATTTTAACATGGTGCATTTTAACATGATAAAATGTTACATTTTAACATGTTGCATTTTAACATGATAAAATGTTACATTTTAACATGTTTCATTTTATCATGATAAAATGTTACATTTTAACATGTTTCATTTAAAAATGTTACATTTTAAAATGTTACATTTTAACATGTTACATTTTAATATGTTACATTTTAACATGTTGCATTTTAACATAGTAAAATGTTACATTTTAACATATTGCGATTTAACATGATAAAATGTTACATTTTAACATGTTACATTTGAACATGTTACATTTTAATATGTTACATTTTAACATGTTGCATTTTAACATGATAAAATGTTACATTTTAACGTTTCATTTTAACATGATAAAATGTTACATTTTAACATGTTTCATGTTAACATGTTACATTTTAACATGTTGCATTTTAACATGTTACATTTTAATATGTTACATTTTAACATGTTGCATTTTAACATGATAAAATGTTACATTTTAACATGTTGCATTTTAACATGATAAAATGTTACATTTTAACATGTTGCATTTTAACATGATAAAATGTTACATTTTAACATGTTTCATTTTAACATGATAAAATGTTACATTTTAACATGTTTCATTTTGACATGATAAAATGTTACATTTTAACATGTTTTATTTTAACATGATAAAATGTTACATTTTAACATGTTTCATTTTAACATGATAAAATGTTACATTTTAACATGTTTCATTTTAACATGATAAAATGTTACATTTTAAAATAAAACATGTTAAAATGTAACATTTTAACATGTTGCATTTTAACATGATAAAATGTTACATTATAACATGTTTCATTTTAACATGATAAAATGTTACATTTTAACATGTTTCATTTTAAAATGTTACATTTTAAAATGTTACATTTTAACATGTTACATTTTTATATGTTACATTTTAACATGGTGCATTTTAACATGATAAAATGTTACATTTTAACATGTTGCATTTTAACATGATAAAATGTTACATTTTAACATGTTGCATTTTAACATGATAAAATGTTACATTTTAACATGTTTCATTTTAACATGATAAAATGTTACATTTTAACATGTTTCATTTAAAAATGTTACATTTTAAAATGTTACATTTTAACATGTTACATTTTAATATGTTACATTTTAACATGTTGCATTTTAACATAGTAAAATGTTACATTTAAACATATTGCGATTTAACATGATAAAATGTTACATTTTAACATGTTACATTTGAACATGTTACATTTTAATATGTTACATTTTAACATGTTGCATTTTAACATGATAAAATGTTACATTTCAACATGTTGCATTTTAACATGTTACATTTTAATATGTTACATTTTAACATGTTGCATTTTAACATGTTACATTTTAATATGTTACATTTTAACATGTTGCATTTTAACATGATAAAATGTTACATTTTAACATGTTGCATTTTAACATGATAAAATGTTACATTTTAACATGTTTCATTTTAACATGATAAAATGTTACATTTTAACATGTTTCATTTTAACATGATAAAATCTTACATTTTAACATGTTTCATTTTAACATGATAAAATGTTACATTTTAACATGTTACATTTTAATATGTTACATTTTAACATGTTGCATTTCAACATGATAAAATGTTCTATTTTAACATGTTGCATTTTAACATGATAAAATGTTACATTTTAACATGTTTCATTTTAACATCATAAAATGTTTCATTTTAACATGATAAAATGTTACATTTTAACGTTTCATATTAACATGATAAAATGTTACATTTTAACATGTTTCATTTTAAAATGTTACATTTTAAAATGTTACATTTTAACATGTTACATTTTTATATGTTACATTTTAACATGGTGCATTTTAACATGATAAAATGTTACATTTTAACATGTTGCATTTTAACATGATAAAATGTTACATTTTAACATGTTTCATTTTATCATGATAAAATGTTACATTTTAACATGTTTCATTTAAAAATGTTACATTTTAAAATGTTACATTTTAACATGTTACATTTTAATATGTTACATTTTAACATGTTGCATTTTAACATAGTAAAATGTTACATTTTAACATATTGCGATTTAACATGATAAAATGTTACATTTTAACATGTTACATTTGAACATGTTACATTTTAATATGTTACATTTTAACATGTTGCATTTTAACATGATAAAATGTTACATTTTAACGTTTCATTTTAACATGATAAAATGTTACATTTTAACATGTTTCATGTTAACATGTTACATTTTAACATGTTGCATTTTAACATGTTACATTTTAATATGTTACATTTTAACATGTTGCATTTTAACATGATAAAATGTTACATTTTAACATGTTGCATTTTAACATGATAAAATGTTACATTTTAACATGTTGCATTTTAACATGATAAAATGTTACATTTTAACATGTTTCATTTTAACATGATAAAATGTTACATTTTAACATGT
This sequence comes from Macrosteles quadrilineatus, assembly GCF_028750875.1. Lineage (NCBI taxonomy): Eukaryota > Metazoa > Arthropoda > Insecta > Hemiptera > Cicadellidae > Macrosteles > Macrosteles quadrilineatus. The sequence goes on from NW_026542645.1 coordinate 78,231, forward strand.
TTCATTTTGACATGATAAAATGTTACATTTTAACATGTTTTATTTTAACATGATAAAATGTTACATTTTAACATGTTTCATTTTAACATGATAAAATGTTACATTTTAACATGTTTCATTTTAACATGATAAAATGTTACATTTTAACATGTTTCATTTTAACATGATAAAATGTTACATTTTAACATGTTTCATTTTAACATGATAAAATCTTACAATTTTAACACGTTTTATTTTAACATGATAAAATCTTACATTTTAACATGTTTCATTTTAACATGATAAAATGTTACATTTTAACTTGTTTCATTTTAACATGATAAAATGTTACATTTTTACATGTTTCATTTAAAAATGTTACATTAAAAAATGTTACATTTTAACATGTTACATTTTAATATGTTACATTTTAACATGTTGCATTTTAACATGATAAAATGTTACATTTTAACATGTTGCATTTTAACATGATAAAATGTTACATTTTAACATGTTGCATTTTAACATGATAAAATGTTACATTTTAACATGTTGCATTTTAACATGATAAAATGTTACATTTTAACATTTTTCATTTTAACATCATAAAATGTTACATTTTAACATGTTACATTTTAATATGTTACATTTAAACATGTTGCATTTTAACATGATAAAATGTTACATTTTAACATGTTGCATTTTAACATGTTGCATTTTAACATAATAAAATGTTACATTTTACATGTTTCATTTTAACATTATAAAATGTTACATTTTAACGTTTCATTTTAAAATGTTACATTTTAATATGTAACATTTTAACATGTTGCATTTTAACATGATAAAATGTTACATTTTAACATGTTTCATTTTAACATGGTAAAATGTTACATTTTAACATGTTTCATTTTAACATCATAAAATGTTACATTTTAACATGTTTCATTTTAACATGATAAAATGTTACATTTTAACATGTTTCATTTTAACATGATAAAATCTTACATTTTAACATGTTTCATTTTAACATGATAAAATGTTACATTTTAACATGTTACATTTTAATATGTTACATTTTAACATGTTGCATTTTAACATGATAAAATGTTACATTTTAACATGTTGCATTTTAACATGATAAAATGTTACATTTTAACATGTTTCATTTTAACATCATAAAATGTTTCATTTTAACATGATAAAATGTTACATTTTAACGTTTCATATTAACATGATAAAATGTTACATTTTAACATGTCTCATTTTAACATGTTACATTTTAACATGTTGCATTTTAACATGATAAAATGTTACATTTTAACATGTTGCATTTTAACATGATAAAATGTTACATTTTAACATGTTTCATTTTAACATGATAAAATGTTACATTTTAACATGTTGCATTTTAACATGATAAAATGTAACATTTTAACATGTTTCATTTTAACATGATAAAATGTTACATTTTAACATGTTTCATTTTAACATGATAAAATGTTACATTTTAAAATGAAACATGTTAAAATGTAACATTTTAACATGTTGCATTTTAACATGATAAAATGTTACATTATAACATGTTTCATTTTAACATGATAAAATGTTACATTTTAACATGTTTCATTTTAAAATGTTACATTTTAAAATGTTACATTTTAACATGTTACATTTTTATATGTTACATTTTAACATGGTGCATTTTAACATGATAAAATGTTACATTTTAACATGTTGCATTTTAACATGATAAAATGTTACATTTTAACATGTTGCATTTTAACATGATAAAATGTTACATTTTAACATGTTTCATTTTAACATGATAAAATGTTACATTTTAACATGTTTCATTTAAAAATGTTACATTTTAAAATGTTACATTTTAACATGTTACATTTTAACATGTTACATTTTAATATGTTACATTTTAACATGTTGCATTTTAACATAGTAAAATGTTACATTTTAACATATTGCGATTTAACATGATAAAATGTTACATTTTAACATGTTACATTTGAACATGTTACATTTTAATATGTTACATTTTAACATGTTGCATTTTAACATGATAAAATGTTACATTTTAACATGTTGCATTTTAACATGTTACATTTTAATATGTTACATTTTAACATGTTGAATTTTAACATGTTACATTTTAATATGTTACATTTTAACATGTTGCATTTTAACATGATAAAATGTTACATTTTAACATGTTGCATTTTAACATGATAAAATGTTACATTTTAACATGTTTCATTTTAACATGATAAAATGTTACATTTTAACATGTTTCATTTTAACATGATAAAATGTTACATTTTAAAATGAAACATGTTAAAATGTAACATTTTAACATGTTGCATTTTAACATGATAAAATGTTACATTATAACATGTTTCATTTTAACATGATAAAATGTTACATTTTAACATGTTTCATTTTAACATGATAAAATCTTACATTTTAACTTGTTTCATTTTAACATGATAAAATGTTACATTTTAACATGTTTCATTTAAAAATGTTACATTAAAAAATGTTACATTTTAACATGTTACATTTTAATATGTTACATTTTAACATGTTGCATTTTAACAAGATAAAATGTTACATTTTAACATGTTGCATTTTAACATGATAAAATGTTACATTTTAACTTGTTTCATTTTAACATGATAAAATGTTACATTTTAACATGTTTCATTTAAAAATGTTACATTAAAAAATGTTACATTTTAACATGTTACATTTTAATATGTTACATTTTAACATGTTGCATTTTAACATGATAAAATGTTACATTTTAACATGTTGCATTTTAACATGATAAAATGTTACATTTTAACATGTTTCATTTTAACATGATAAAATGTTACATTTTAACATGTTTCATTTTAACATGATAAAATGTTACATTTAAACATGTTTCATTTTAACATAATAAAATGTTACATTTTAACATGTTTCATTTTAACATGATAAAATGTTACATTTTAACATGTTTCATTTTAACATGATAAAATCTTACATTTTAACATGTTTCATTTTAACATGATAAAATGTTACATTTTAACATGTTGCATTTTAACATGATAAAATGTTACATTTTAACTTGTTTCATTTTAACATGATAAAATGTTACATTTTTACATGTTTCATTTAAAAATGTTACATTAAAAAATGTTACATTTTAACATGTTACATTTTAATATGTTACATTTTAACATGTTGCATTTTAACATGATAAAATGTTACATTTTAACATGTTGCATTTTAACATGATAAAATGTTACATTTTAACATGTTGCATTTTAACATGATAAAATGTTACATTTTAACATTCTGCATTTTAACATGATAAAATGTTACATTTTAACATGTTTCATTTTAACATGATAAAATGTTACATTTAAAAATGTTACATTTTTACATGTTTCATTTAAACATGATAAAATGTTACATTTTAACATTTTTCATTTTAACATCATAAAATGTTACATTTTAACATGTTACATTTTAATATGTTACATTTAAACATGTTGCATTTTAACATGATAAAATGTTACATTTTAACATGTTTCATTTTAACATGATAAAATGTTACATTTTAACATGTTTCATTTTAACATGATAAAATGTTACATTTTAACATGTTTCATTTTAACATCATAAAATGTTACATTTTAACATGTTGCATTTTAACATGATAAAATGTTACATTTTAACATGTTGCATTTTAACATGATAAAATGTTACATTTTAACATGTATCATTTTAACATGATAAAATCTTACATTTTAACATGTTTCATTTTAACATGATAAAATGTTACATTTTAACATGTTGCATTTTAACATGATAAAATGTTACATTTTAACATGTTGCATTTTAACATGATAAAATGTTACATTTTAACATGTTTCATTTTAACATGATAAAATGTAACATTTTAACATGGTGCATTTTAACATGATAAAATGTTACATTTTAACATGTTGCATTTTAACATGATAAAATGTTACATTTTAACATGTTGCATTTTAACATGATAAAATGTTACATTTTAACATGTTTCATTTTAACATGATAAAATGTTACATTTTAACATATTGCGATTTAACATGATAAAATGTTACATTTTAACATGTTACATTTGAACATGTTACATTTTAATATGTTACATTTTAACATGTTGCATTTTAACATGATAAAATGTTACATTTTAACATGTTGCATTTTAACATGTTGCATTTTAACATGATAAAATGTTACATTTTAACATGTTGCATTTTAACATGATAAAATGTTACATTTTATCATGTTTCATTTTAACATGATAAAATGTTACATTTTAACATGTTTCATTTTAACATGATAAAATGTGACATTTTAACGTTTCATTTTAACATGATAAAATGTTACATTTTAACATGTTTCATGTTAACATGTTACATTTTAACATGTTGCATTTTAACATAATAAAATGTTACATTATAACATGTTTCATTTTAACATGATAAAATGTTACATTTTAACATGTTTCATTTTAAAATGTTACATTTTAAAATGTTACATTTTAACATGTTACATTTTTATATGTTACATTTTAACATGTTGCATTTTAACATGATAAAATGTTACATTTTAACATGTTGCATTTTAACATGATAAAATGTTACATTTTAACATGTTGCATTTTAACATGATAAAATGTTACATTTTAACATGTTTCATTTTAACATGATAAAATGTTACATTTTAACATGTTGCATTTTAACATGATAAAATGTTACATTTTAACATGTTTCATTTTAACATGATAAAATGTTACATTTTGACATGTTTCATTTAAAAATGTTACATTTTAAAATGTTACATTTTAACATGTTACATTTTAATATGTTACATTTTAACATGTTGCATTTTAACATAGTAAAATGTTACATTTTAACATGTTGCATTTTAACATGATAAAATGTTACATTTTAACATATTGCGATTTAACATGATAAAATGTTACATTTTAAAATGTTACATTTGAACATGTTACATTTTAATATGTTACATTTTAACATGTTGCATTTTAACATGATAAAATGTTACATTTTAACATGTTGCATTTTAACATGTTACATTTTAATATGTTACATTTTAACATGTTGCATTTTAACATGATAAAATGTTACATTTTAACATGTTGCATTTTAACATTATAAAATGTTACATTTTAACATGTTGCATTTTAACATGTTTCATTTTAACATGATAAAATGTTACATTTTAACATGTTTCATTTTGACATGATAAAATGTTACATTTTAACATGTTTCATTTTAACATGATAAAATGTTACATTTTAACATGTTTCATTTTAACATGATAAAATGTTACATTTTAACATGGTGCATTTTAACATGATAAAATGTTACATTTTAACATGTTGCATTTTAACATGATAAAATGTTACATTTTAACATGTTGCATTTTAACATGATAAAATGTTACATTTTAACATGTTTCATTTTAACATGATAAAATGTTACATTTTAACATGTTTCATTTAAAAATGTTACATTTTAAAATGTAACATTTTAACATGTTACATTTTAATATGTTACATTTTAACATGTTGCATTTTAACATAGTAAAATGTTACATTTTAACATGTTGCATTTTAACATGATAAAATGTTACATTTTAACATATTGCGATTTAACATGATAAAATGTTACATTTTAACATGTTACATTTTAATATGTTACATTTTAACATGTTGCATTTTAACATGATAAAATGTTACATTTTAACATGTTGCATTTTAACATGTTACATTTTAATATGTTACATTTTAACATGTTGCATTTTAACATGATAAAATGTTACATTTTAACATGTTGCATTTTAACATGATAAAATGTTACATTTTAACATGTTTCATTTTAACATGATAAAATGTTACATTTTAACATGTTTCATTTTAACATGATAAAATGTTACATTTTAACGTTTCATTTTAACATGATAAAATGTTACATTTTAACATGTTTCATGTTAACATGTTACATTTTAACATGTTGCATTTTAACATGTTACATTTTAATATGTTACATTTTAACATGTTGCATTTTAACATGATAAAATGTTACATTTTAACATGTTGCATTTTAACATGATAAAATGTTACATTTTAACATGTTGCATTTTAACATGATAAAATGTTACATTTTAACATGTTTCATTTTAACATGATAAAATGTTACATTATAACATGTTTCATTTTAACATGATAAAATGTTACATTTTAACATGTTTCATTTTAACATGATAAAATGTTACATTTTAACATGTTTCATTTTGACATGATAAAATGTTACATTTTAACATGTTTCATTTTAACATGATAAAATGTTACATTTTAACATGTTTCATTTTAACATGATAAAATGTTACATTTTAACATGTTTCATTTTAAAATGATAAAATGTTACATTTTAACATGTTTCATTTTAAAATGATAAAATCTTACATTTTAACATGTTTCATTTTAACATGATAAAATCTTACATTTTAACATGTTTCATTTTAACATGATAAAATGTTACATTTTAACTTGTTTCATTTTAACATGATAAAATGTTACATTTTTACATGTTTCATTTAAAAATGTTACATTAAAAAATGTTACATTTTAACATGTTACATTTTAATATGTTACATTTTAACATGTTGCATTTTAACATGATAAAATGTTACATTTTAACATGTTGCATTTTAACATGATAAAATGTTACATTTTAACATGTTGCATTTTAACATGATAAAATGTTACATTTTAACATGTTGCATTTTAACATGATAAAATGTTACATTTTAACATTTTTCATTTTAACATCATAAAATGTTACATTTTAACATGTTACATTTTAATATGTTACATTTAAACATGTTGCATTTTAACATGATAAAATGTTACATTTTAACATGTTGCATTTTAACATGATAAAATGTTACATTTTAACATGTTGCATTTTAACATGTTTCATTTTAACATCATAAAATGTTACATTTTAACATGTTTCATTTTAACATGATAAAATGTTACATTTTAACATGTTTCATTTTAACATGATAAAATGTTACATTTTAACATGATAAAATGTTACATTTTAACATGTTGCATTTTAACATGATAAAATGTTACATTTTAACATGTTTCATTTTAACATCATAAAATGTTTCATTTTAACATGATAAAATGTTACATTTTAACGTTTCATATTAACATGATAAAATGTTACATTTTAACATGTCTCATTTTAACATGTTACATTTTAACATGTTGCATTTTAACATGATAAAATGTTACATTTTAACATGTTGCATTTTAACATGATAAAATGTTACATTTTAACATGTTTCATTTTAACATGATAAAATGTTACATTTTAACATGTTTCATTTAAAAATGTTACATTTTAAAATGTTACATTTTAACATGTTACATTTTAATATGTTACATTTTAACATGTTGCATTTTAACATAGTAAAATGTTACATTTTAACATATTGCGATTTAACATGATAAAATGTTACATTTTAACATGTTACATTTGAACATGTTACATTTTAATATGTTACATTTTAACATGTTGCATTTTGACATGATAAAATGTTACATTTTAACATGTTGCATTTTAACATGTTACATTTTAATATGTTACATTTTAACATGTTGCATTTTAACATGTTACATTTTAATATGTTACATTTTAACATGTTGCATTTTAACATGATAAAATGTTACATTTTAACATGTTGCATTTTAACATGATAAAATGTTACATTTTAACATGTTTCATTTTAACATGATAAAATGTTACATTTTAACATGTTTCATTTAAAAATGTTACATTTTAAAATGTAACATTTTAACATGTTACATTTTAATATGTTACATTTTAACATGTTGCATTTTAACATAGTAAAATGTTACATTTTAACATGTTGCATTTTAACATGATAAAATGTTACATTTTAACATATTGCGATTTAACATGATAAAATGTTACATTTTAACATGTTACATTTTAATATGTTACATTTTAACATGTTGCATTTTAACATGATAAAATGTTACATTTTAACATGTTGCATTTTAACATGTTACATTTTAATATGTTACATTTTAACATGTTGCATTTTAACATGATAAAATGTTACATTTTAACATGTTGCATTTTAACATGATAAAATGTTACATTTTAACATGTTTCATTTTAACATGATAAAATGTTACATTTTAACATGTTTCATTTTAACATGATAAAATGTTACATTTTAACGTTTCATTTTAACATGATAAAATGTTACATTTTAACATGTTTCATGTTAACATGTTACATTTTAACATGTTGCATTTTAACATGTTACATTTTAATATGTTACATTTTAACATGTTGCATTTTAACATGATAAAATGTTACATTTTAACATGTTGCATTTTAACATGATAAAATGTTACATTTTAACATGTTGCATTTTAACATGATAAAATGTTACATTTTAACATGTTTCATTTTAACATGATAAAATGTTACATTATAACATGTTTCATTTTAACATGATAAAATGTTACATTTTAACATGTTTCATTTTGACATGATAAAATGTTACATTTTAACATGTTTCATTTTGACATGATAAAATGTTACATTTTAACATGTTTCATTTTAACATGATAAAATGTTACATTTTAACATGTTTCATTTTAAAATGATAAAATGTTACATTTTAACATGTTTCATTTTAAAATGATAAAATCTTACATTTTAACATGTTTCATTTTAACATGATAAAATCTTACATTTTAACATGTTTCATTTTAACATGATAAAATGTTACATTTTAACTTGTTTCATTTTAACATGATAAAATGTTACATTTTTACATGTTTCATTTAAAAATGTTACATTAAATAATGTTACATTTTAACATGTTACATTTTAATATGTTACATTTTAACATGTTGCATTTTAACATGATAAAATGTTACATTTTAACATGTTGCATTTTAACATGATAAAATGTTACATTTTAACATGTTGCATTTTAACATGATAAAATGTTACATTTTAACATGTTGCATTTTAACATGATAAAATGTTACATTTTAACATTTTTCATTTTAACATCATAAAATGTTACATTTTAACATGTTACATTTTAATATGTTACATTTAAACATGTTGCATTTTAACATGATAAAATGTTACATTTTAACATGTTGCATTTTAACATGATAAAATGTTACATTTTAACATGTTGCATTTTAACATAATAAAATGTTACATTTTACATGTTTCATTTTAACATGATAAAATGTTACATTTTAACGTTTCATTTTAAAATGTTACATTTTAATATGTTACATTTTAACATGTTGCATTTTAACATGATAAAATGTTACATTTTAACATGTTTCATTTTAACATGATAAAATGTTACATTTTAACATGTTTCATTTTAACATCATAAAATGTTACATTTTAACATGTTTCATTTTAACATGATAAAATGTTACATTTTAACATGTTTCATTTTAACATGATAAAATGTTACATTTTAACATGTTTCATTTTAACATGATAAAATGTTACATTTTAACATGTTACATTTTAATATGTTACATTTTAACATGTTGCATTTTAACATGATAAAATGTTACATTTTAACATGTTGCATTTTAACATGATAAAATGTTACATTTTAACATGTTTCATTTTAACATGATAAAATGTTACATTTTAACATGTTTCATTTTAATATGTTACATTTAAACATGTTGCATTTTAACATGATAAAATGTTACATTTTAACATGTTGCATTTTAACATGATAAAATGTTACATTTTAACATGTTTCATTTTAACATGATAAAATGTTACATTTTAACATGTTACATTTTAATATGTTACATTTTAACATGTTGCATTTTAACATGATAAAATGTTACATTTTAACATGTTGCATTTTAACATGATAAAATGTTACATTTTAACATGTTTCATTTTAACATGATAAAATGTTACATTTTAACATGTTTCATTTTAATATGTTACATTTAAACATGTTGCATTTTAACATGATAAAATGTTACATTTTAACATGTTGCATTTTAACATGATAAAATGTTACATTTTAACATGTTTCATTTTAACATGATAAAATGTTACATTTTAACATGTTTCATTTTAACATCATAAAATGTTACATTTTAACATGTTTCATTTTAACATGATAAAATGTTACATTTTAACATGTTTCATTTTAACATGATAAAATGTTGCATTTTAACATGATAAAATGTTACATTTTAACATGTTGCATTTTAACATGATAAAATGTTACATTTTAACATTTTTCATTTTAACATCATAAAATGTTACATTTTAACATGTTACATTTTAATATGTTACATTTAAACATGTTGCATTTTAACATGATAAAATGTTACATTTTAACATGTTGCATTTTAACATGATAAAATGTTACATTTTAACATGTTTCATTTTAACATGATAAAATGTTACATTTTAACATGTTTCATTTTAACATCATAAAATGTTACATTTTAACATGTTTCATTTTAACATGATAAAATGTTACATTTTAACATGTTTCATTTTAACATGATAAAATGTTACATTTTAACATGATAAAATGTTACATTTTAACATGTTGCATTTTAACATGATAAAATGTTACATTTTAACATGTTTCATTTTAACATCATAAAATGTTTCATTTTAACATGATAAAATGTTACATTTTAACGTTTCATATTAACATGATAAAATGTTACATTTTAACATGTCTCATTTTAACATGTTACATTTTAACATGTTGCATTTTAACATGATAAAATGTTACATTTTAACATGTTGCATTTTAACATGATAAAATGTTACATTTTAACATGTTTCATTTTAACATGATAAAATGTTACATTTTAACATGTTTCATTTAAAAATGTTACATTTTAAAATGTTACATTTTAACATGTTACATTTTAATATGTTACATTTTAACATGTTGCATTTTAACATAGTAAAATGTTACATTTTAACATATTGCGATTTAACATGATAAAATGTTACATTTTAACATGTTACATTTGAACATGTTACATTTTAATATGTTACATTTTAACATGTTGCATTTTAACATGATAAAATGTTACATTTTAACATGTTGCATTTTAACATGTTACATTTTAATATGTTACATTTTAACATGTTGCATTTTAACATGTTACATTTTAATATGTTACATTTTAACATGTTGCATTTTAACATGATAAAATGTTACATTTTAACATGTTGCATTTTAACATGATAAAATGTTACATTTTAACATTTTTCATTTTAACATCATAAAATGTTACATTTTAACATGTTACATTTTAATATGTTACATTTAAACATGTTGCATTTTAACATGATAAAATGTTACATTTTAACATGTTGCATTTTAACATGATAAAATGTTACATTTTAACATGTTGCATTTTAACATAATAAAATGTTACATTTTACATGTTTCATTTTAACATGATAAAATGTTACATTTTAACGTTTCATTTTAAAATGTTACATTTTAATATGTTACATTTTAACATGTTGCATTTTAACATGATAAAATGTTACATTTTAACATGTTTCATTTTAACATGATAAAATGTTACATTTTAACATGTTTCATTTTAACATCATAAAATGTTACATTTTAACATGTTTCATTTTAACATGATAAAATGTTACATTTTAACATGTTTCATTTTAACATGATAAAATGTTACATTTTAACATGTTTCATTTTAACATGATAAAATGTTACATTTTAACATGTTACATTTTAATATGTTACATTTTAACATGTTGCATTTTAACATGATAAAATGTTACATTTTAACATGTTGCATTTTAACATGATAAAATGTTACATTTTAACATGTTTCATTTTAACATTTTAACATGTTTCATTTTAACATCATAAAATGTTTCATTTTAACATGATAAAATGTTACATTTTAACGTTTCATATTAACATGATAAAATGTTACATTTTAACATGTCTCATTTTAACATGTTACATTTTAACATGTTGCATTTTAACATGATAAAATGTTACATTTTAACATGTTGCATTTTAACATGATAAAATGTTACATTTTAACATGTTGCATTTTAACATGATAAAATGTTACATTTTAACATGTTTCATTTAAAAATGTTACATTAAAAAATGTTACATTTTAACATGTTACATTTTAATATGTTACATTTTAACATGTTGCATTTTAACAAGATAAAATGTTACATTTTAACATGTTGCATTTTAACATGATAAAATGTTACATTTTAACTTGTTTCATTTTAACATGATAAAATGTTACATTTTAACATGTTTTATTTAAAAATGTTACATTAAAAAATGTTACATTTTAACATGTTACATTTTAATATGTTACATTTTAACATGTTGCATTTTAACATGATAAAATGTTACATTTTAACATGTTGCATTTTAACATGATAAAATGTTACATTTTAACATGTTTCATTTTAACATGATAAAATGTTACATTTTAACATGTTTCATTTTAACATGATAAAATGTTACATTTAAACATGTTTCATTTTAACATGATAAAATGTTACATTTTAACATGTTTCATTTTAACATGATAAAATGTTACATTTTAACATGTTTCATTTTAACATGATAAAATCTTACATTTTAACATGTTTCATTTTAACATGATAAAATGTTACATTTTAACATGTTGCATTTTAACATGATAAAATGTTACATTTTAACTTGTTTCATTTTAACATGATAAAATGTTACATTTTTACATGTTTCATTTAAAAATGTTACATTAAAAAATGTTACATTTTAACATGTTACATTTTAATATGTTACATTTTAACATGTTGCATTTTAACATGATAAAATGTTACATTTTAACATGTTGCATTTTAACATGATAAAATGTTACATTTTAACATGTTGCATTTTAACATGATAAAATGTTACATTTTAACATTCTGCATTTTCACATGATAAAATGTTACATTTTAACATGTTTCATTTTAACATGATAAAATGTTACATTTAAAAATGTTACATTTTTACATGTTTCATTTAAACATGATAAAATGTTACATTTTAACATTTTTCATTTTAACATCATAAAATGTTACATTTTAACATGTTACATTTTAATATGTTACATTTAAACATGTTGCATTTTAACATGATAAAATGTTACATTTTAACATGTTGCATTTTAACATGATAAAATGTTACATTTTAACATGTTTCATTTTAACATCATAAAATGTTTCATTTTAACATGATAAAATGTTACATTTTACGTTTCATATTAACATGATAAAATGTTACATTTTAACATGTCTCATTTTAACATGTTACATTTTAACATGTTGCATTTTAACATGATAAAATGTTACATTTTAACATGTCTCATTTTAACATGTTACATTTTAACATGTTGCATTTTAACATGATAAAATGTTACATTTTAACATGTTGCATTTTAACATGATAAAATGTTACATTTTAACATGTTTCATTTTAACATGATAAAATGTTACATTTTAACATGTTTCATTTAAAAATGTTACATTTTAAAATGTTACATTTTAACATGTTACATTTTAATATGTTACATTTTAACATGTTGCATTTTAACATAGTAAAATGTTACATTTTAACATATTGCGATTTAACATGATAAAATGTTACATTTTAACATGTTACATTTGAACATGTTACATTTTAATATGTTACATTTTAACATGTTGCATTTTAACATGATAAAATGTTACATTTTAACATGTTGCATTTTAACATGTTACATTTTAATATGTTACATTTTAACATGTTGCATTTTAACATGTTACATTTTAATATGTTACATTTTAACATGTTGCATTTTAACATGATAAAATGTTACATTTTAACATGTTGCATTTTAACATGATAAAATGTTACATTTTAACATTTTTCATTTTAACATCATAAAATGTTACATTTTAACATGTTACATTTTAATATGTTACATTTAAACATGTTGCATTTTAACATGATAAAATGTTACATTTTAACATGTTGCATTTTAACATGATAAAATGTTACATTTTAACATGTTGCATTTTAACATAATAAAATGTTACATTTTACATGTTTCATTTTAACATGATAAAATGTTACATTTTAACGTTTCATTTTAAAATGTTACATTTTAATATGTTACATTTTAACATGTTGCATTTTAACATGATAAAATGTTACATTTTAACATGTTTCATTTTAACATGATAAAATGTTACATTTTAACATGTTTCATTTTAACATCATAAAATGTTACATTTTAACATGTTTCATTTTAACATGATAAAATGTTACATTTTAACATGTTTCATTTTAACATGATAAAATGTTACATTTTAACATGTTTCATTTTAACATGATAAAATGTTACATTTTAACATGTTACATTTTAATATGTTACATTTTAACATGTTGCATTTTAACATGATAAAATGTTACATTTTAACATGTTGCATTTTAACATGATAAAATGTTACATTTTAACATGTTTCATTTTAACATTTTAACATGTTTCATTTTAACATTTTAACATGTTTCATTTTAACATCATAAAATGTTTCATTTTAACATGATAAAATGTTACATTTTAACGTTTCATATTAACATGATAAAATGTTACATTTTAACATGTCTCATTTTAACATGTTACATTTTAACATGTTGCATTTTAACATGATAAAATGTTACATTTTAACATGTTGCATTTTAACATGATAAAATGTTACATTTTAACATGTTGCATTTTAACATGATAAAATGTTACATTTTAACATGTTTCATTTAAAAATGTTACATTAAAAAATGTTACATTTTAACATGTTACATTTTAATATGTTACATTTTAACATGTTGCATTTTAACAAGATAAAATGTTACATTTTAACATGTTGCATTTTAACATGATAAAATGTTACATTTTAACTTGTTTCATTTTAACATGATAAAATGTTACATTTTAACATGTTTTATTTAAAAATGTTACATTAAAAAATGTTACATTTTAACATGTTACATTTTAATATGTTACATTTTAACATGTTGCATTTTAACATGATAAAATGTTACATTTTAACATGTTGCATTTTAACATGATAAAATGTTACATTTTAACATGTTTCATTTTAACATGATAAAATGTTACATTTTAACATGTTTCATTTTAACATGATAAAATGTTACATTTAAACATGTTTCATTTTAACATGATAAAATGTTACATTTTAACATGTTTCATTTTAACATGATAAAATGTTACATTTAAACATGTTTCATTTTAACATGATAAAATGTTACATTTTAACATGTTTCATTTTAACATGATAAAATGTTACATTTTAACATGTTTCATTTTAACATGATAAAATGTTACATTTTAACATGTTGCATTTTAACATGATAAAATGTTACATTTTAACATTCTGCATTTTAACATGATAAAATGTTACATTTTAACATGTTTCATTTTAACATGATAAAATGTTACATTTAAAAATGTTACATTTTTACATGTTTCATTTAAACATGATAAAATGTTACATTTTAACATGTTTCATTTTAACATCATAAAATGTTACATTTTAACATGTTACATTTTAATATGTTACATTTAAACATGTTGCATTTTAACATGATAAAATGTTACATTTTAACATGTTGCATTTTAACATGATAAAATGTTACATTTTAACATGTTTCATTTTAACATCATAAAATGTTTCATTTTAACATGATAAAATGTTACATTTTAACATGTTGCATTTTAACATGATAAAATGTTACATTTTAACATGTATCATTTTAACATGATAAAATCTTACATTTTAACATGTTTCATTTTAACATGATAAAATGTAACATTTTAACATGTTGCATTTTAACATGATAAAATGTTACATTTTAACATGTTGCATTTTAACATGATAAAATGTTACATTTTAACGTTTCATTTTAACATGATAAAATGTTACATTTTAACATGTTTCATTTTAACATGATAAAATGTTACATTTTAACATGTTTCATTTTAAAATGTTACATTTTAAAATGTTACATTTTAACATGTTACATTTTAATATGTTACATTTTAACATGTTGCATTTTAACATGATAAAATGTTACATTTTAACATGTTTCATTTTAACATGATAAAATGTTACATTAAAAAATGTTACATTTTTACATGTTTCATTTAAACGTGATAAAATGTTACATTTTAACATTTTTCATTTTAACATCATAAAATGTTACATTTTAACATGTTACATTTTAATATGTTACATTTTAACATGTTGCATTTTAACATGATAAAATGTTACATTTTAACATGTTGCATTTTAACATGATAAAATGTTACATTTTAACATGTTGCATTTTTACATGATAAAATGTTACATTTTAACATGTTGCATTTTAACATGATAAAATGTTACATTATAACATGTTGCATTTTAACATGATAAAATGTTACATTATAACATGTTTCATTTTAACATGATAAAATGTTACATTTTAACATGTTTCATTTTAAATGTTACATTTTAAAATGTTACATTTTAACATGTTACATTTTTATATGTTACATTTTAACATGGTGCATTTTAACATGATAAAATGTTACATTTTAACATGTTGCATTTTAACATGATAAAATGTTACATTTTAACATGTTGCATTTTAACATGATAAAATGTTACATTTTAACATGTTTCATTTTAACATGATAAAATGTTACATTTTAACATGTTTCATTTAAAAATGTTACATTTTAAAATGTTACATTTTAACATGTTACATTTTAATATGTTACATTTTAACATGTTGCATTTTAACATAGTAAAATGTTACATTTTAACATGTTGCATTTTAACATACTGCGATTTAACATGATAAAATGTTACATTTTAACATGTTACATTTGAACATGTTACATTTTAATATGTTACATTTTAACATGTTGCATTTTAACATGATAAAATGTTACATTTTAACATGTTGCATTATAACATGTTACATTTTAATATGTTACATTTTAACATGTTGCATTTTAACATGATAAAATGTTACATTTTAACATGATAAAATGTTACATTTTAACATGTTTCATTTTAACATGATAAAATGTTACATTTTAACATGTTTCATTTTAACATGATAAAATGTGACATTTTAACGTTTCATTTTAACATGATAAAATGTTACATTTTAACATGTTTCATGTTAACATGTTACATTTTAACATGTTGCATTTTAACATAATAAAATGTTACATTATAACATGTTTCATTTTAACATGATAAAATGTTACATTTTAACATGTTTCATTTTAACATGATAAAATGTTACATTTTAACATGTTGCATTTTAACATGATAAAATGTTACATTTTAACATGTTTCATTTTAACATGATAAAATGTTACATTTTGACATGTTGCATTTTAACATGATAAAATGTTACATTTTAACATATTGCGATTTAACATGATAAAATGTTACATTTTAAAATGTTACATTTGAACATGTTACATTTTAATATGTTACATTTTAACATGTTGCATTTTAACATGATAAAATGTTACATTTTAACATGTTGCATTTTAACATGTTACATTTTAATATGTTACATTTTAACATGTTGCATTTTAACATGATAAAATGTTACATTTTAACATGTTGCATTTTAACATGATAAAATGTTACATTTTAACATGTTGCATTTTAACATGATAAAATGTTACATTTTAACATGTTGCATTTTAACATGTTTCATTTTAACATGATAAAATGTTACATTTTAACATGTTTCATTTTGACATGATAAAATGTTACATTTTAACATGTTGCATTTTAACATGATAAAATGTTACATTTTAACATGTTGCATTTTAACATGTTACATTTTAATATGTTACATTTTAACATGTTACATTTTAATATGTTACATTTTAACATGTTGCATTTTAACATAGTAAAATGTTTCATTTTAACATGTTGCATTTTAACATGATAAAATGTTACATTTTAACATATTGCGATTTAACATGATAAAATGTTACATTTTAAAATGTTACATTTGAACATGTTACATTTTAATATGTTACATTTTAACATGTTGCATTTTAACATGATAAAATGTTACATTTTAACATGTTGCATTTTAACATGATAAAATGTTACATTTTAACGTTTCATTTTAACATGATAAAATGTTACATTTTAACATGTTTCATTTTAACATGATAAAATGTTACATTTTAACATGTTTCATTTTAAAATGTTACATTTTAAAATGTTACATTTTAACATGTTACATTTTAATATGTTACATTTTAACATGTTGCATTTTAACATGATAAAATGTTACATTTTAACATGTTTCATTTTAACATGATAAAATGTTACATTAAAAAATGTTACATTTTTACATGTTTCATTTAAACGTGATAAAATGTTACATTTTAACATTTTTCATTTTAACATCATAAAATGTTACATTTTAACATGTTACATTTTAATATGTTACATTTTAACATGTTGCATTTTAACATGATAAAATGTTACATTTTAACATGTTGCATTTTAACATGATAAAATGTTACATTTTAACATGTTGCATTTTAACATGATAAAATGTTACATTATAACATGTTGCATTTTAACATGATAAAATGTTACATTATAACATGTTTCATTTTAACATGATAAAATGTTACATTTTAACATGTTTCATTTTAAATGTTACATTTTAAAATGTTACATTTTAACATGTTACATTTTTATATGTTACATTTTAACATGGTGCATTTTAACATGATAAAATGTTACATTTTAACATGTTGCATTTTAACATGATAAAATGTTACATTTTAACATGTTGCATTTTAACATGATAAAATGTTACATTTTAACATGTTTCATTTTAACATGATAAAATGTTACATTTTAACATGTTTCATTTAAAAATGTTACATTTTAAAATGTTACATTTTAACATGTTACATTTTAATATGTTACATTTTAACATGTTGCATTTTAACATAGTAAAATGTTACATTTTAACATGTTGCATTTTAACATACTGCGATTTAACATGATAAAATGTTACATTTTAACATGTTACATTTGAACATGTTACATTTTAATATGTTACATTTTAACATGTTGCATTTTAACATGATAAAATGTTACATTTTAACATGTTGCATTATAACATGTTACATTTTAATATGTTACATTTTAACATGTTGCATTTTAACATGATAAAATGTTACATTTTAACATGATAAAATGTTACATTTTAACATGTTTCATTTTAACATGATAAAATGTTACATTTTAACATGTTTCATTTTAACATGATAAAATGTGACATTTTAACGTTTCATTTTAACATGATAAAATGTTACATTTTAATATGTTACATTTTAACATGTTGCATTTTAACATGATAAAATGTTACATTTTAACATGTTGCATTTTAACATGATAAAATGTTACATTTTAACATGTTGCATTTTAACATGATAAAATGTTACATTTTAACATGTTGCATTTTAACATGATAAAATGTTACATTATAACATGTTTCATTTTAACATGATAAAATGTTACATTTTAACATGTTTCATTTTAAATGTTACATTTTAAAATGTTACATTTTAACATGTTACATTTTTATATGTTACATTTTAACATGGTGCATTTTAACATGATAAAATGTTACATTTTAACATGTTGCATTTTAACATGATAAAATGTTACATTTTAACATGTTGCATTTTAACATGATAAAATGTTACATTTTAACATGTTTCATTTTAACATGATAAAATGTTACATTTTAACATGTTTCATTTAAAAATGTTACATTTTAAAATGTTACATTTTAACATGTTACATTTTAATATGTTACATTTTAACATGTTGCATTTTAACATAGTAAAATGTTACATTTTAACATGTTGCATTTTAACATACTGCGATTTAACATGATAAAATGTTACATTTTAACATGTTACATTTGAACATGTTACATTTTAATATGTTACATTTTAACATGTTGCATTTTAACATGATAAAATGTTACATTTTAACATGTTGCATTATAACATGTTACATTTTAATATGTTACATTTTAACATGTTGCATTTTAACATGATAAAATGTTACATTTTAACATGATAAAATGTTACATTTTAACATGTTTCATTTTAACATGATAAAATGTTACATTTTAACATGTTTCATTTTAACATGATAAAATATGACATTTTAACGTTTCATTTTAACATGATAAAATGTTACATTTTAACATGTTTCATGTTAACATGTTACATTTTAACATGTTGCATTTTAACATAATAAAATGTTACATTATAACATGTTTCATTTTAACATGATAAAATGTTACATTTTAACATGTTTCATTTTAACATGATAAAATGTTACATTTTAACATGTTGCATTTTAACATGATAAAATGTTACATTTTAACATGTTTCATTTTAACATGATAAAATGTTACATTTTGACATGTTGCATTTTAACATGATAAAATGTTACATTTTAACATATTGCGATTTAACATGATAAAATGTTACATTTTAAAATGTTACATTTGAACATGTTACATTTTAATATGTTACATTTTAACATGTTGCATTTTAACATGATAAAATGTTACATTTTAACATGTTGCATTTTAACATGTTACATTTTAATATGTTACATTTTAACATGTTGCATTTTAACATGATAAAATGTTACATTTTAACATGTTGCATTTTAACATGATAAAATGTTACATTTTAACATGTTGCATTTTAACATGATAAAATGTTACATTTTAACATGTTGCATTTTAACATGTTTCATTTTAACATGATAAAATGTTACATTTTAACATGTTTCATTTTGACATGATAAAATGTTACATTTTAACATGTTGCATTTTAACATGATAAAATGTTACATTTTAACATGTTGCATTTTAACATGTTACATTTTAATATGTTACATTTTAACATGTTACATTTTAATATGTTACATTTTAACATGTTGCATTTTAACATAGTAAAATGTTTCATTTTAACATGTTGCATTTTAACATGATAAAATGTTACATTTTAACATGTTTCATTTAAAAATGTTACATTAAAAAATGTTACATTTTAACATGTTACATTTTAATATGTTACATTTTAACATGTTGCATTTTAACAAGATAAAATGTTACATTTTAACATGTTGCATTTTAACATGATAAAATGTTACATTTTAACTTGTTTCATTTTAACATGATAAAATGTTACATTTTAACATGTTTTATTTAAAAATGTTACATTAAAAAATGTTACATTTTAACATGTTACATTTTAATATGTTACATTTTAACATGTTGCATTTTAACATGATAAAATGTTACATTTTAACATGTTGCATTTTAACATGATAAAATGTTACATTTTAACATGTTTCATTTTAACATGATAAAATGTTACATTTTAACATGTTTCATTTTAACATGATAAAATGTTACATTTAAACATGTTTCATTTTAACATGATAAAATGTTACATTTTAACATGTTTCATTTTAACATGATAAAATGTTACATTTTAACATGTTTCATTTTAACATGATAAAATCTTACATTTTAACATGTTTCATTTTAACATGATAAAATGTTACATTTTAACATGTTGCATTTTAACATGATAAAATGTTACATTTTAACTTGTTTCATTTTAACATGATAAAATGTTACATTTTTACATGTTTCATTTAAAAATGTTACATTAAAAAATGTTACATTTTAACATGTTACATTTTAATATGTTACATTTTAACATGTTGCATTTTAACATGATAAAATGTTACATTTTAACATGTTGCATTTTAACATGATAAAATGTTACATTTTAACATGTTGCATTTTAACATGATAAAATGTTACATTTTAACATTCTGCATTTTCACATGATAAAATGTTACATTTTAACATGTTTCATTTTAACATGATAAAATGTTACATTTAAAAATGTTACATTTTTACATGTTTCATTTAAACATGATAAAATGTTACATTTTAACATTTTTCATTTTAACATCATAAAATGTTACATTTTAACATGTTACATTTTAATATGTTACATTTAAACATGTTGCATTTTAACATGATAAAATGTTACATTTTAACATGTTGCATTTTAACATGATAAAATGTTACATTTTAACATGTTTCATTTTAACATCATAAAATGTTTCATTTTAACATGATAAAATGTTACATTTTACGTTTCATATTAACATGATAAAATGTTACATTTTAACATGTCTCATTTTAACATGTTACATTTTAACATGTTGCATTTTAACATGATAAAATGTTACATTTTAACATGTCTCATTTTAACATGTTACATTTTAACATGTTGCATTTTAACATGATAAAATGTTACATTTTAACATGTTGCATTTTAACATGATAAAATGTTACATTTTAACATGTTTCATTTTAACATGATAAAATGTTACATTTTAACATGTTTCATTTAAAAATGTTACATTTTAAAATGTTACATTTTAACATGTTACATTTTAATATGTTACATTTTAACATGTTGCATTTTAACATAGTAAAATGTTACATTTTAACATATTGCGATTTAACATGATAAAATGTTACATTTTAACATGTTACATTTGAACATGTTACATTTTAATATGTTACATTTTAACATGTTGCATTTTAACATGATAAAATGTTACATTTTAACATGTTGCATTTTAACATGTTACATTTTAATATGTTACATTTTAACATGTTGCATTTTAACATGTTACATTTTAATATGTTACATTTTAACATGTTGCATTTTAACATGATAAAATGTTACATTTTAACATGTTGCATTTTAACATGATAAAATGTTACATTTTAACATTTTTCATTTTAACATCATAAAATGTTACATTTTAACATGTTACATTTTAATATGTTACATTTAAACATGTTGCATTTTAACATGATAAAATGTTACATTTTAACATGTTGCATTTTAACATGATAAAATGTTACATTTTAACATGTTGCATTTTAACATAATAAAATGTTACATTTTACATGTTTCATTTTAACATGATAAAATGTTACATTTTAACGTTTCATTTTAAAATGTTACATTTTAATATGTTACATTTTAACATGTTGCATTTTAACATGATAAAATGTTACATTTTAACATGTTTCATTTTAACATGATAAAATGTTACATTTTAACATGTTTCATTTTAACATCATAAAATGTTACATTTTAACATGTTTCATTTTAACATGATAAAATGTTACATTTTAACATGTTTCATTTTAACATGATAAAATGTTACATTTTAACATGTTTCATTTTAACATGATAAAATGTTACATTTTAACATGTTACATTTTAATATGTTACATTTTAACATGTTGCATTTTAACATGATAAAATGTTACATTTTAACATGTTGCATTTTAACATGATAAAATGTTACATTTTAACATGTTTCATTTTAACATTTTAACATGTTTCATTTTAACATTTTAACATGTTTCATTTTAACATCATAAAATGTTTCATTTTAACATGATAAAATGTTACATTTTAACGTTTCATATTAACATGATAAAATGTTACATTTTAACATGTCTCATTTTAACATGTTACATTTTAACATGTTGCATTTTAACATGATAAAATGTTACATTTTAACATGTTGCATTTTAACATGATAAAATGTTACATTTTAACATGTTGCATTTTAACATGATAAAATGTTACATTTTAACATGTTTCATTTAAAAATGTTACATTAAAAAATGTTACATTTTAACATGTTACATTTTAATATGTTACATTTTAACATGTTGCATTTTAACAAGATAAAATGTTACATTTTAACATGTTGCATTTTAACATGATAAAATGTTACATTTTAACTTGTTTCATTTTAACATGATAAAATGTTACATTTTAACATGTTTTATTTAAAAATGTTACATTAAAAAATGTTACATTTTAACATGTTACATTTTAATATGTTACATTTTAACATGTTGCATTTTAACATGATAAAATGTTACATTTTAACATGTTGCATTTTAACATGATAAAATGTTACATTTTAACATGTTTCATTTTAACATGATAAAATGTTACATTTTAACATGTTTCATTTTAACATGATAAAATGTTACATTTAAACATGTTTCATTTTAACATGATAAAATGTTACATTTTAACATGTTTCATTTTAACATGATAAAATGTTACATTTAAACATGTTTCATTTTAACATGATAAAATGTTACATTTTAACATGTTTCATTTTAACATGATAAAATGTTACATTTTAACATGTTTCATTTTAACATGATAAAATGTTACATTTTAACATGTTGCATTTTAACATGATAAAATGTTACATTTTAACATTCTGCATTTTAACATGATAAAATGTTACATTTTAACATGTTTCATTTTAACATGATAAAATGTTACATTTAAAAATGTTACATTTTTACATGTTTCATTTAAACATGATAAAATGTTACATTTTAACATGTTTCATTTTAACATCATAAAATGTTACATTTTAACATGTTACATTTTAATATGTTACATTTAAACATGTTGCATTTTAACATGATAAAATGTTACATTTTAACATGTTGCATTTTAACATGATAAAATGTTACATTTTAACATGTTTCATTTTAACATCATAAAATGTTTCATTTTAACATGATAAAATGTTACATTTTAACATGTTGCATTTTAACATGATAAAATGTTACATTTTAACATGTATCATTTTAACATGATAAAATCTTACATTTTAACATGTTTCATTTTAACATGATAAAATGTAACATTTTAACATGTTGCATTTTAACATGATAAAATGTTACATTTTAACATGTTGCATTTTAACATGATAAAATGTTACATTTTAACGTTTCATTTTAACATGATAAAATGTTACATTTTAACATGTTTCATTTTAACATGATAAAATGTTACATTTTAACATGTTTCATTTTAAAATGTTACATTTTAAAATGTTACATTTTAACATGTTACATTTTAATATGTTACATTTTAACGTGTTGCATTTTAACATGATAAAATGTTACATTTTAACATGTTTCATTTTAACATGATAAAATGTTACATTAAAAAATGTTACATTTTTACATGTTTCAT
The DNA here is from genome assembly GCF_028750875.1 of Macrosteles quadrilineatus. Classification (NCBI taxonomy): domain Eukaryota; kingdom Metazoa; phylum Arthropoda; class Insecta; order Hemiptera; family Cicadellidae; genus Macrosteles; species Macrosteles quadrilineatus. The sequence goes on from NW_026542645.1 coordinate 103,666, forward strand.
TTAAACGTGATAAAATGTTACATTTTAACATTTTTCATTTTAACATCATAAAATGTTACATTTTAACATGTTACATTTTAATATGTTACATTTTAACATGTTGCATTTTAACATGATAAAATGTTACATTTTAACATGTTGCATTTTAACATGATAAAATGTTACATTTTAACATGTTGCATTTTTACATGATAAAATGTTACATTTTAACATGTTGCATTTTAACATGATAAAATGTTACATTATAACATGTTGCATTTTAACATGATAAAATGTTACATTATAACATGTTTCATTTTAACATGATAAAATGTTACATTTTAACATGTTTCATTTTAAATGTTACATTTTAAAATGTTACATTTTAACATGTTACATTTTTATATGTTACATTTTAACATGGTGCATTTTAACATGATAAAATGTTACATTTTAACATGTTGCATTTTAACATGATAAAATGTTACATTTTAACATGTTGCATTTTAACATGATAAAATGTTACATTTTAACATGTTTCATTTTAACATGATAAAATGTTACATTTTAACATGTTTCATTTAAAAATGTTACATTTTAAAATGTTACATTTTAACATGTTACATTTTAATATGTTACATTTTAACATGTTGCATTTTAACATAGTAAAATGTTACATTTTAACATGTTGCATTTTAACATACTGCGATTTAACATGATAAAATGTTACATTTTAACATGTTACATTTGAACATGTTACATTTTAATATGTTACATTTTAACATGTTGCATTTTAACATGATAAAATGTTACATTTTAACATGTTGCATTATAACATGTTACATTTTAATATGTTACATTTTAACATGTTGCATTTTAACATGATAAAATGTTACATTTTAACATGATAAAATGTTACATTTTAACATGTTTCATTTTAACATGATAAAATGTTACATTTTAACATGTTTCATTTTAACATGATAAAATGTGACATTTTAACGTTTCATTTTAACATGATAAAATGTTACATTTTAACATGTTTCATGTTAACATGTTACATTTTAACATGTTGCATTTTAACATAATAAAATGTTACATTATAACATGTTTCATTTTAACATGATAAAATGTTACATTTTAACATGTTTCATTTTAACATGATAAAATGTTACATTTTAACATGTTGCATTTTAACATGATAAAATGTTACATTTTAACATGTTTCATTTTAACATGATAAAATGTTACATTTTGACATGTTGCATTTTAACATGATAAAATGTTACATTTTAACATATTGCGATTTAACATGATAAAATGTTACATTTTAAAATGTTACATTTGAACATGTTACATTTTAATATGTTACATTTTAACATGTTGCATTTTAACATGATAAAATGTTACATTTTAACATGTTGCATTTTAACATGTTACATTTTAATATGTTACATTTTAACATGTTGCATTTTAACATGATAAAATGTTACATTTTAACATGTTGCATTTTAACATGATAAAATGTTACATTTTAACATGTTGCATTTTAACATGATAAAATGTTACATTTTAACATGTTGCATTTTAACATGTTTCATTTTAACATGATAAAATGTTACATTTTAACATGTTTCATTTTGACATGATAAAATGTTACATTTTAACATGTTGCATTTTAACATGATAAAATGTTACATTTTAACATGTTGCATTTTAACATGTTACATTTTAATATGTTACATTTTAACATGTTACATTTTAATATGTTACATTTTAACATGTTGCATTTTAACATAGTAAAATGTTTCATTTTAACATGTTGCATTTTAACATGATAAAATGTTACATTTTAACATATTGCGATTTAACATGATAAAATGTTACATTTTAAAATGTTACATTTGAACATGTTACATTTTAATATGTTACATTTTAACATGTTGCATTTTAACATGATAAAATGTTACATTTTAACATGTTGCATTTTAACATGTTACATTTTAATATGTTACATTTTAATATGTTGCATTTTAACATGATAAAATGTTACATTTTAACATGTTGCATTTTAACATGTTTCATTTTAACATGATAAAATGTTACATTTACATGTTTCATTTTGACATGATAAAATGTTACATTTTAACATGTTTCATTTTAACATGATAAAATGTTACATTTTAACATGTTTCATTTTAACATGATAAAATGTTACATTTTAACATGTTGCATTTTAACATGATAAAATGTTACATTTTAACATGTTGCATTTTAACATGATAAAATGTTACATTTTAACATGTTGCATTTTAAAATGATAAAATGTTACATTTTAACATGTTTCATTTTAACATGATAAAATGTTACATTTTAAGATGTTTCATTTAAAAATGTTACATTTTAAAATGTTACATTTTAACATGTTACATTTTATTATGTTACATTTTAACATGTTGCATTTTAACATAGTAAAATGTTACATTTTAACATGTTGCATTTTAACATGATAAAATGTTACATTTTAACATATTGCGATTTAACATGATAAAATGTTACATTTTAACATGTTACATTTGAACATGTTACATTTTAATATGTTACATTTTAACATGTTGCATTTTAACATGATAAAATGTTACATTTTAACATGTTGCATTTTAACATGTTACATTTTAATATGTTACATTTTAACATGTTGCATTTTAACATGATAAAATGTTACATTTTAACATGTTGCATTTTAACATGATAAAATGTTACATTTTAACATGTTTCATTTTAACATGATAAAATGTTACATTTTAACATGTTTCATTTTAACATGATAAAATGTTACATTTTAACATGATAAAATGTTACATTTTAACATGTTTCATGTTAACATGTTACATTTTAACATGTTGCATTTTAACATGTTACATTTTAATATGTTACATTTTAACATGTTGCATTTTAACATGATAAAATGTTACATTTTAACATGTTGCATTTTAACATGATAAAATGTTACATTTTAACATGTTGCATTTTAACATGATAAAATGTTACATTTTAACATGTTTCATTTTAACATGATAAAATGTTACATTATAACATGTTTCATTTTAACATGATAAAATGTTACATTTTAACATGTTTCATTTTAACATGATAAAATGTTACATTTTAACATGTTTCATTTTGACATGATAAAATGTTACATTTTAACATGTTTCATTTTAACATGATAAAATGTTACATTTAAACATGTTTCATTTTAACATGATAAAATGTTACATTTTAACATGTTTCATTTTAACATGATAAAATGTTACATTTTAACATGTTTCATTTTAACATGATAAAATCTTACATTTTAACATGTTTCATTTTAACATGATAAAATGTTACATTTTAACATGTTGCATTTTAACATGATAAAATGTTACATTTTAACTTGTTTCATTTTAACATGATAAAATGTTACATTTTTACATGTTTCATTTAAAAATGTTACATTAAAAAATGTTACATTTTAACATGTTACATTTTAATATGTTACAATTTAACATGTTGCATTTTAACATGATAAAATGTTACATTTTAACATGTTGCATTTTAACATGATAAAATGTTACATTTTAACATGTTGCATTTTAACATGATAAAATGTTACATTTTAACATTCTGCATTTTAACATGATAAAATGTTACATTTTAACATGTTTCATTTTAACATGATAAAATGTTACATTTAAAAATGTTACATTTTTACATGTTTCATTTAAACATGATAAAATGTTACATTTTAACATTTTTCATTTTAACATCATAAAATGTTACATTTTAACATGTTACATTTTAATATGTTACATTTAAACATGTTGCATTTTAACATGATAAAATGTTACATTTTAACATGTTACATTTTAATATGTTACATTTTAACATGTTGCATTTTAACATGATAAAATGTTACATTTTAACATGTTTCATTTTAACATGATAAAATGTTACATTAAAAAATGTTACATTTTTACATGTTTCATTTAAACGTGATAAAATGTTACATTTTAACATTTTTCATTTTAACATCATAAAATGTTACATTTTAACATGTTACATTTTAATATGTTACATTTTAACATGTTGCATTTTAACATGATAAAATGTTACATTTTAACATGTTGCATTTTAACATGATAAAATGTTACATTTTAACATGTTGCATTTTTACATGATAAAATGTTACATTTTAACATGTTGCATTTTAACATGATAAAATGTTACATTATAACATGTTGCATTTTAACATGATAAAATGTTACATTATAACATGTTTCATTTTAACATGATAAAATGTTACATTTTAACATGTTTCATTTTAAATGTTACATTTTAAAATGTTACATTTTAACATGTTACATTTTTATATGTTACATTTTAACATGGTGCATTTTAACATGATAAAATGTTACATTTTAACATGTTGCATTTTAACATGATAAAATGTTACATTTTAACATGTTGCATTTTAACATGATAAAATGTTACATTTTAACATGTTTCATTTTAACATGATAAAATGTTACATTTTAACATGTTTCATTTAAAAATGTTACATTTTAAAATGTTACATTTTAACATGTTACATTTTAATATGTTACATTTTAACATGTTGCATTTTAACATAGTAAAATGTTACATTTTAACATGTTGCATTTTAACATGATAAAATGTTACATTTTAACATACTGCGATTTAACATGATAAAATGTTACATTTTAACATGTTACATTTGAACATGTTACATTTTAATATGTTACATTTTAACATGTTGCATTTTAACATGATAAAATGTTACATTTTAACATGTTGCATTTTAACATGTTACATTTTAATATGTTACATTTTAACATGTTGCATTTTAACATGATAAAATGTTACATTTTAACATGATAAAATGTTACATTTTAACATGTTTCATTTTAACATGATAAAATGTTACATTTTAACATGTTTCATTTTAACATGATAAAATGTGACATTTTAACGTTTCATTTTAACATGATAAAATGTTACATTTTAACATGTTTCATGTTAACATGTTACATTTTAACATGTTGCATTTTAACATAATAAAATGTTACATTATAACATGTTTCATTTTAACATGATAAAATGTTACATTTTAACATGTTTCATTTTAACATGTTGCATTTTAACATGATAAAATGTTACATTTTAACATGTTTCATTTTAACATGATAAAATGTTACATTTTGACATGTTGCATTTTAACATGATAAAATGTTACATTTTAACATATTGCGATTTAACATGATAAAATGTTACATTTTAAAATGTTACATTTGAACATGTTACATTTTAATATGTTACATTTTAACATGTTGCATTTTAACATGATAAAATGTTACATTTTAACATGTTGCATTTTAACATGTTACATTTTAATATGTTACATTTTAACATGTTGCATTTTAACATGATAAAATGTTACATTTTAACATGTTGCATTTTAACATGATAAAATGTTACATTTTAACATGTTGCATTTTAACATGTTTCATTTTAACATGATAAAATGTTACATTTTAACATGTTTCATTTTGACATGATAAAATGTTACATTTTAACATGTTGCATTTTAACATGATAAAATGTTACATTTTAACATGTTGCATTTTAACATGTTACATTTTAATATGTTACATTTTAACATGTTACATTTTAATATGTTACATTTTAACATGTTGCATTTTAACATAGTAAAATGTTACATTTTAACATGTTGCATTTTAACATGATAAAATGTTACATTTTAACATATTGCGATTTAACATGATAAAATGTTACATTTTAAAATGTTACATTTGAACATGTTACATTTTAATATGTTACATTTACATGTTGCATTTTAACATGATAAAATGTTACATTTTAACATGTTGCATTTTAACATGTTACATTTTAATATGTTACATTTTAACATGTTGCATTTTAACATGATAAAATGTTACATTTTAACATGTTGCATTTTAACATGTTTCATTTTAACATGATAAAATGTTACATTTACATGTTTCATTTTGACATGATAAAATGTTACATTTTAACATGTTTCATTTTAACATGATAAAATGTTACATTTTAACATGTTTCATTTTAACATGATAAAATGTTACATTTTAACATAATGCATTTTAACATGATAAAATGTTACATTTTAACATGTTGCATTTTAACATGATAAAATGTTACATTTTAACATGTTGCATTTTAACATGATAAAATGTTACATTTTAACATGTTTCATTTTAACATGATAAAATGTTACATTTTAACATGTTTCATTTAAAAATGTTACATTTTAAAATGTTACATTTTAACATGTTACATTTTAATATGTTACATTTTAACATGTTGCATTTTAACATAGTAAAATGTTACATTTTAACATGTTGCATTTTAACATGATAAAATGTTACATTTTAACATATTGCGATTTAACATGATAAAATGTTACATTTTAACATGTTTCATTTTAACATGATAAAATGTTACATTTTAACATGTTTCATTTTAACATTATAAAATGTTACATTTTAACATGATAAAATGTTTCATTTTAACATGATAAAATGTTACATTTTAACATGTTTCATTTTAACATGATAAAATGTTACATTTTAACATGGTGCATTTTAACATGATAAAATGTTACATTTTAACATGTTGCATTTTAACATGATAAAATGTTACATTTTAACATGTTGCATTTTAACATGATAAAATGTTACATTTTAACATGTTTCATTTTAACATGATAAAATGTTACATTTTAACATGTTTCATTTAAAAATGTTACATTTTAAAATGTTACATTTTAACATGTTACATTTTAATATGTTACATTTTAACATGTTGCATTTTAACATGATAAAATGTTACATTTTAACATGTTGCATTTTAACATGTTACATTTTAATATGTTACATTTTAACATGTTGCATTTTAACATGATAAAATGTTACATTTTAACATGTTGCATTTTAACATGATAAAATGTTACATTTTAACATGTTTCATTTTAACATGATAAAATGTTACATTTTAACATGTTTCATTTTAACATTATAAAATGTTACATTTTAACATGATAAAATGTTACATTTTAACATGTTTCATGTTAACATGTTACATTTTAACATGTTGCATTTTAACATGTTACATTTTAATATGTTACATTTTAACATGTTGCATTTTAACATGATAAAATGTTACATTTTAACATGTTGCATTTTAACATGATAAAATGTTACATTTTAACATGTTGCATTTTAACATGATAAAATGTTACATTTTAACATGTTTCATTTTAACATGATAAAATGTTACATTATAACATGTTTCATTTTAACATGATAAAATGTTACATTTTAACATGTTTCATTTTAACATGATAAAATGTTACATTTTAACATGTTTCATTTTGACATGATAAAATGTTACATTTTAACATGTTTCATTTTAACATGATAAAATGATACATTTTAACATGTTTCATTTTAACATGATAAAATGTTACATTTTAACATGTTTCATTTTAACATGATAAAATGTTACATTTTAACATGTTTCATTTTAACATGATAAAATCTTACATTTTAACATGTTTCATTTTAATATGATAAAATCTTACATTTTAACATGTTTCATTTTAACATGATAAAATGTTACATTTTAACTTGTTTCATTTTAACATGATAAAATGTTACATTTTTACATGTTTCATTTAAAAATGTTACATTAAAAAATGTTACATTTTAACATGTTACATTTTAATATGTTACATTTTAACATGTTGCATTTTAACATGATAAAATGTTACATTTTAACATGTTGCATTTTAACATGATAAAATGTTACATTTTAACATGTTGCATTTTAACATGATAAAATGTTACATTTTAACATGTTGCATTTTAACATGATAAAATGTTACATTTTAACATTTTTCATTTTAACATCATAAAATGTTACATTTTAACATGTTGCATTTTAATATGTTACATTTAAACATGTTGCATTTTAACATGATAAAATGTTACATTTTAACATGTTGCATTTTAACATGATAAAATGTTACATTTTAACATGTTGCATTTTAACATAATAAAATGTTACATTTTACATGTTTCATTTTAACATGATAAAATGTTACATTTTAACGTTTCATTTTAAAATGTTACATTTTAATATGTTACATTTTAACATGTTGCATTTTAACATGATAAAATGTTACATTTTAACATGTTTCATTTTAACATGATAAAATGTTACATTTTAACATGTTTCATTTTAACATGATAAAATGTTACATTTTAACATGTTTCATTTTAACATTATAAAATGTTACATTTTAACATGATAAAATGTTTCATTTTAACATGATAAAATGTTACATTTTAACATGTTTCATTTTAACATGATAAAATGTTACATTTTAACATGGTGCATTTTAACATGATAAAATGTTACATTTTAACATGTTGCATTTTAACATGATAAAATGTTACATTTTAACATGTTGCATTTTAACATGATAAAATGTTACATTTTAACATGTTTCATTTTAACATGATAAAATGTTACATTTTAACATGTTTCATTTAAAAATGTTACATTTTAAAATGTTACATTTTAACATGTTACATTTTAATATGTTACATTTTAACATGTTGCATTTTAACATGATAAAATGTTACATTTTAACATGTTGCATTTTAACATGTTACATTTTAATATGTTACATTTTAACATGTTGCATTTTAACATGATAAAATGTTACATTTTAACATGTTGCATTTTAACATGATAAAATGTTACATTTTAACATGTTTCATTTTAACATGATAAAATGTTACATTTTAACATGTTTCATTTTAACATTATAAAATGTTACATTTTAACATGATAAAATGTTACATTTTAACATGTTTCATGTTAACATGTTACATTTTAACATGTTGCATTTTAACATGTTACATTTTAATATGTTACATTTTAACATGTTGCATTTTAACATGATAAAATGTTACATTTTAACATGTTGCATTTTAACATGATAAAATGTTACATTTTAACATGTTGCATTTTAACATGATAAAATGTTACATTTTAACATGTTTCATTTTAACATGATAAAATGTTACATTATAACATGTTTCATTTTAACATGATAAAATGTTACATTTTAACATGTTTCATTTTAACATGATAAAATGTTACATTTTAACATGTTTCATTTTGACATGATAAAATGTTACATTTTAACATGTTTCATTTTAACATGATAAAATGTTACATTTTAACATGTTTCATTTTAACATGATAAAATGTTACATTTTAACATGTTTCATTTTAACATGATAAAATGTTACATTAAAAAATGTTACATTTTTACATGTTTCATTTAAACGTGATAAAATGTTACATTTTAACATTTTTCATTTTAACATCATAAAATGTTACATTTTAACATGTTACATTTTAATATGTTACATTTTAACATGTTGCATTTTAACATGATAAAATGTTACATTTTAACATGTTGCATTTTAACATGATAAAATGTTACATTTTAACATGTTGCATTTTTACATGATAAAATGTTACATTTTAACATGTTGCATTTTAACATGATAAAATGTTACATTATAACATGTTGCATTTTAACATGATAAAATGTTACATTATAACATGTTTCATTTTAACATGATAAAATGTTACATTTTAACATGTTTCATTTTAAATGTTACATTTTAAAATGTTACATTTTAACATGTTACATTTTTATATGTTACATTTTAACATGGTGCATTTTAACATGATAAAATGTTACATTTTAACATGTTGCATTTTAACATGATAAAATGTTACATTTTAACATGTTGCATTTTAACATGATAAAATGTTACATTTTAACATGTTTCATTTTAACATGATAAAATGTTACATTTTAACATGTTTCATTTAAAAATGTTACATTTTAAAATGTTACATTTTAACATGTTACATTTTAATATGTTACATTTTAACATGTTGCATTTTAACATAGTAAAATGTTACATTTTAACATGTTGCATTTTAACATACTGCGATTTAACATGATAAAATGTTACATTTTAACATGTTACATTTGAACATGTTACATTTTAATATGTTACATTTTAACATGTTGCATTTTAACATGATAAAATGTTACATTTTAACATGTTGCATTATAACATGTTACATTTTAATATGTTACATTTTAACATGTTGCATTTTAACATGATAAAATGTTACATTTTAACATGATAAAATGTTACATTTTAACATGTTTCATTTTAACATGATAAAATGTTACATTTTAACATGTTTCATTTTAACATGATAAAATGTGACATTTTAACGTTTCATTTTAACATGATAAAATGTTACATTTTAACATGTTTCATGTTAACATGTTACATTTTAACATGTTGCATTTTAACATAATAAAATGTTACATTATAACATGTTTCATTTTAACATGATAAAATGTTACATTTTAACATGTTTCATTTTAACATGATAAAATGTTACATTTTAACATGTTGCATTTTAACATGATAAAATGTTACATTTTAACATGTTTCATTTTAACATGATAAAATGTTACATTTTGACATGTTGCATTTTAACATGATAAAATGTTACATTTTAACATATTGCGATTTAACATGATAAAATGTTACATTTTAAAATGTTACATTTGAACATGTTACATTTTAATATGTTACATTTTAACATGTTGCATTTTAACATGATAAAATGTTACATTTTAACATGTTGCATTTTAACATGTTACATTTTAATATGTTACATTTTAACATGTTGCATTTTAACATGATAAAATGTTACATTTTAACATGTTGCATTTTAACATGATAAAATGTTACATTTTAACATGTTGCATTTTAACATGATAAAATGTTACATTTTAACATGTTGCATTTTAACATGTTTCATTTTAACATGATAAAATGTTACATTTTAACATGTTTCATTTTGACATGATAAAATGTTACATTTTAACATGTTGCATTTTAACATGATAAAATGTTACATTTTAACATGTTGCATTTTAACATGTTACATTTTAATATGTTACATTTTAACATGTTACATTTTAATATGTTACATTTTAACATGTTGCATTTTAACATAGTAAAATGTTTCATTTTAACATGTTGCATTTTAACATGATAAAATGTTACATTTTAACATATTGCGATTTAACATGATAAAATGTTACATTTTAAAATGTTACATTTGAACATGTTACATTTTAATATGTTACATTTTAACATGTTGCATTTTAACATGATAAAATGTTACATTTTAACATGTTGCATTTTAACATGTTACATTTTAATATGTTACATTTTAATATGTTGCATTTTAACATGATAAAATGTTACATTTTAACATGTTGCATTTTAACATGTTTCATTTTAACATGATAAAATGTTACATTTACATGTTTCATTTTGACATGATAAAATGTTACATTTTAACATGTTTCATTTTAACATGATAAAATGTTACATTTTAACATGTTTCATTTTAACATGATAAAATGTTACATTTTAACATGTTGCATTTTAACATGATAAAATGTTACATTTTAACATGTTGCATTTTAACATGATAAAATGTTACATTTTAACATGTTGCATTTTAAAATGATAAAATGTTACATTTTAACATGTTTCATTTTAACATGATAAAATGTTACATTTTAAGATGTTTCATTTAAAAATGTTACATTTTAAAATGTTACATTTTAACATGTTACATTTTATTATGTTACATTTTAACATGTTGCATTTTAACATAGTAAAATGTTACATTTTAACATGTTGCATTTTAACATGATAAAATGTTACATTTTAACATATTGCGATTTAACATGATAAAATGTTACATTTTAACATGTTACATTTGAACATGTTACATTTTAATATGTTACATTTTAACATGTTGCATTTTAACATGATAAAATGTTACATTTTAACATGTTGCATTTTAACATGTTACATTTTAATATGTTACATTTTAACATGTTGCATTTTAACATGATAAAATGTTACATTTTAACATGTTGCATTTTAACATGATAAAATGTTACATTTTAACATGTTTCATTTTAACATGATAAAATGTTACATTTTAACATGTTTCATTTTAACATGATAAAATGTTACATTTTAACATGATAAAATGTTACATTTTAACATGTTTCATGTTAACATGTTACATTTTAACATGTTGCATTTTAACATGTTACATTTTAATATGTTACATTTTAACATGTTGCATTTTAACATGATAAAATGTTACATTTTAACATGTTGCATTTTAACATGATAAAATGTTACATTTTAACATGTTGCATTTTAACATGATAAAATGTTACATTTTAACATGTTTCATTTTAACATGATAAAATGTTACATTATAACATGTTTCATTTTAACATGATAAAATGTTACATTTTAACATGTTTCATTTTAACATGATAAAATGTTACATTTTAACATGTTTCATTTTGACATGATAAAATGTTACATTTTAACATGTTTCATTTTAACATGATAAAATGTTACATTTAAACATGTTTCATTTTAACATGATAAAATGTTACATTTTAACATGTTTCATTTTAACATGATAAAATGTTACATTTTAACATGTTTCATTTTAACATGATAAAATCTTACATTTTAACATGTTTCATTTTAACATGATAAAATGTTACATTTTAACATGTTGCATTTTAACATGATAAAATGTTACATTTTAACTTGTTTCATTTTAACATGATAAAATGTTACATTTTTACATGTTTCATTTAAAAATGTTACATTAAAAAATGTTACATTTTAACATGTTACATTTTAATATGTTACAATTTAACATGTTGCATTTTAACATGATAAAATGTTACATTTTAACATGTTGCATTTTAACATGATAAAATGTTACATTTTAACATGTTGCATTTTAACATGATAAAATGTTACATTTTAACATTCTGCATTTTAACATGATAAAATGTTACATTTTAACATGTTTCATTTTAACATGATAAAATGTTACATTTAAAAATGTTACATTTTTACATGTTTCATTTAAACATGATAAAATGTTACATTTTAACATTTTTCATTTTAACATCATAAAATGTTACATTTTAACATGTTACATTTTAATATGTTACATTTAAACATGTTGCATTTTAACATGATAAAATGTTACATTTTAACATGTTACATTTTAATATGTTACATTTTAACATGTTGCATTTTAACATGATAAAATGTTACATTTTAACATGTTTCATTTTAACATGATAAAATGTTACATTAAAAAATGTTACATTTTTACATGTTTCATTTAAACGTGATAAAATGTTACATTTTAACATTTTTCATTTTAACATCATAAAATGTTACATTTTAACATGTTACATTTTAATATGTTACATTTTAACATGTTGCATTTTAACATGATAAAATGTTACATTTTAACATGTTGCATTTTAACATGATAAAATGTTACATTTTAACATGTTGCATTTTTACATGATAAAATGTTACATTTTAACATGTTGCATTTTAACATGATAAAATGTTACATTATAACATGTTGCATTTTAACATGATAAAATGTTACATTATAACATGTTTCATTTTAACATGATAAAATGTTACATTTTAACATGTTTCATTTTAAATGTTACATTTTAAAATGTTACATTTTAACATGTTACATTTTTATATGTTACATTTTAACATGGTGCATTTTAACATGATAAAATGTTACATTTTAACATGTTGCATTTTAACATGATAAAATGTTACATTTTAACATGTTGCATTTTAACATGATAAAATGTTACATTTTAACATGTTTCATTTTAACATGATAAAATGTTACATTTTAACATGTTTCATTTAAAAATGTTACATTTTAAAATGTTACATTTTAACATGTTACATTTTAATATGTTACATTTTAACATGTTGCATTTTAACATAGTAAAATGTTACATTTTAACATGTTGCATTTTAACATGATAAAATGTTACATTTTAACATACTGCGATTTAACATGATAAAATGTTACATTTTAACATGTTACATTTGAACATGTTACATTTTAATATGTTACATTTTAACATGTTGCATTTTAACATGATAAAATGTTACATTTTAACATGTTGCATTTTAACATGTTACATTTTAATATGTTACATTTTAACATGTTGCATTTTAACATGATAAAATGTTACATTTTAACATGATAAAATGTTACATTTTAACATGTTTCATTTTAACATGATAAAATGTTACATTTTAACATGTTTCATTTTAACATGATAAAATGTGACATTTTAACGTTTCATTTTAACATGATAAAATGTTACATTTTAACATGTTTCATGTTAACATGTTACATTTTAACATGTTGCATTTTAACATAATAAAATGTTACATTATAACATGTTTCATTTTAACATGATAAAATGTTACATTTTAACATGTTTCATTTTAACATGTTGCATTTTAACATGATAAAATGTTACATTTTAACATGTTTCATTTTAACATGATAAAATGTTACATTTTGACATGTTGCATTTTAACATGATAAAATGTTACATTTTAACATATTGCGATTTAACATGATAAAATGTTACATTTTAAAATGTTACATTTGAACATGTTACATTTTAATATGTTACATTTTAACATGTTGCATTTTAACATGATAAAATGTTACATTTTAACATGTTGCATTTTAACATGTTACATTTTAATATGTTACATTTTAACATGTTGCATTTTAACATGATAAAATGTTACATTTTAACATGTTGCATTTTAACATGATAAAATGTTACATTTTAACATGTTGCATTTTAACATGTTTCATTTTAACATGATAAAATGTTACATTTTAACATGTTTCATTTTGACATGATAAAATGTTACATTTTAACATGTTGCATTTTAACATGATAAAATGTTACATTTTAACATGTTGCATTTTAACATGTTACATTTTAATATGTTACATTTTAACATGTTACATTTTAATATGTTACATTTTAACATGTTGCATTTTAACATAGTAAAATGTTACATTTTAACATGTTGCATTTTAACATGATAAAATGTTACATTTTAACATATTGCGATTTAACATGATAAAATGTTACATTTTAAAATGTTACATTTGAACATGTTACATTTTAATATGTTACATTTACATGTTGCATTTTAACATGATAAAATGTTACATTTTAACATGTTGCATTTTAACATGTTACATTTTAATATGTTACATTTTAACATGTTGCATTTTAACATGATAAAATGTTACATTTTAACATGTTGCATTTTAACATGTTTCATTTTAACATGATAAAATGTTACATTTACATGTTTCATTTTGACATGATAAAATGTTACATTTTAACATGTTTCATTTTAACATGATAAAATGTTACATTTTAACATGTTTCATTTTAACATGATAAAATGTTACATTTTAACATAATGCATTTTAACATGATAAAATGTTACATTTTAACATGTTGCATTTTAACATGATAAAATGTTACATTTTAACATGTTGCATTTTAACATGATAAAATGTTACATTTTAACATGTTTCATTTTAACATGATAAAATGTTACATTTTAACATGTTTCATTTAAAAATGTTACATTTTAAAATGTTACATTTTAACATGTTACATTTTAATATGTTACATTTTAACATGTTGCATTTTAACATAGTAAAATGTTACATTTTAACATGTTGCATTTTAACATGATAAAATGTTACATTTTAACATATTGCGATTTAACATGATAAAATGTTACATTTTAACATGTTTCATTTTAACATGATAAAATGTTACATTTTAACATGTTTCATTTTAACATTATAAAATGTTACATTTTAACATGATAAAATGTTTCATTTTAACATGATAAAATGTTACATTTTAACATGTTTCATTTTAACATGATAAAATGTTACATTTTAACATGGTGCATTTTAACATGATAAAATGTTACATTTTAACATGTTGCATTTTAACATGATAAAATGTTACATTTTAACATGTTGCATTTTAACATGATAAAATGTTACATTTTAACATGTTTCATTTTAACATGATAAAATGTTACATTTTAACATGTTTCATTTAAAAATGTTACATTTTAAAATGTTACATTTTAACATGTTACATTTTAATATGTTACATTTTAACATGTTGCATTTTAACATGATAAAATGTTACATTTTAACATGTTGCATTTTAACATGTTACATTTTAATATGTTACATTTTAACATGTTGCATTTTAACATGATAAAATGTTACATTTTAACATGTTGCATTTTAACATGATAAAATGTTACATTTTAACATGTTTCATTTTAACATGATAAAATGTTACATTTTAACATGTTTCATTTTAACATTATAAAATGTTACATTTTAACATGATAAAATGTTACATTTTAACATGTTTCATGTTAACATGTTACATTTTAACATGTTGCATTTTAACATGTTACATTTTAATATGTTACATTTTAACATGTTGCATTTTAACATGATAAAATGTTACATTTTAACATGTTGCATTTTAACATGATAAAATGTTACATTTTAACATGTTGCATTTTAACATGATAAAATGTTACATTTTAACATGTTTCATTTTAACATGATAAAATGTTACATTATAACATGTTTCATTTTAACATGATAAAATGTTACATTTTAACATGTTTCATTTTAACATGATAAAATGTTACATTTTAACATGTTTCATTTTGACATGATAAAATGTTACATTTTAACATGTTTCATTTTAACATGATAAAATGTTACATTTTAACATGTTTCATTTTAACATGATAAAATGTTACATTTTAACATGTTTCATTTTAACATGATAAAATGTTACATTTTAACATGTTTCATTTTAACATGATAAAATGTTACATTTTAACATGTTTCATTTTAACATGATAAAATCTTACATTTTAACATGTTTCATTTTAATATGATAAAATCTTACATTTTAACATGTTTCATTTTAACATGATAAAATGTTACATTTTAACTTGTTTCATTTTAACATGATAAAATGTTACATTTTTACATGTTTCATTTAAAAATGTTACATTAAAAAATGTTACATTTTAACATGTTACATTTTAATATGTTACATTTTAACATGTTGCATTTTAACATGATAAAATGTTACATTTTAACATGTTGCATTTTAACATGATAAAATGTTACATTTTAACATGTTGCATTTTAACATGATAAAATGTTACATTTTAACATGTTGCATTTTAACATGATAAAATGTTACATTTTAACATTTTTCATTTTAACATCATAAAATGTTACATTTTAACATGTTGCATTTTAATATGTTACATTTAAACATGTTGCATTTTAACATGATAAAATGTTACATTTTAACATGTTGCATTTTAACATGATAAAATGTTACATTTTAACATGTTGCATTTTAACATAATAAAATGTTACATTTTACATGTTTCATTTTAACATGATAAAATGTTACATTTTAACGTTTCATTTTAAAATGTTACATTTTAATATGTTACATTTTAACATGTTGCATTTTAACATGATAAAATGTTACATTTTAACATGTTTCATTTTAACATGATAAAATGTTACATTTTAACATGTTTCATTTTAACATGATAAAATGTTACATTTTAACATGTTTCATTTTAACATTATAAAATGTTACATTTTAACATGATAAAATGTTTCATTTTAACATGATAAAATGTTACATTTTAACATGTTTCATTTTAACATGATAAAATGTTACATTTTAACATGGTGCATTTTAACATGATAAAATGTTACATTTTAACATGTTGCATTTTAACATGATAAAATGTTACATTTTAACATGTTGCATTTTAACATGATAAAATGTTACATTTTAACATGTTTCATTTTAACATGATAAAATGTTACATTTTAACATGTTTCATTTAAAAATGTTACATTTTAAAATGTTACATTTTAACATGTTACATTTTAATATGTTACATTTTAACATGTTGCATTTTAACATGATAAAATGTTACATTTTAACATGTTGCATTTTAACATGTTACATTTTAATATGTTACATTTTAACATGTTGCATTTTAACATGATAAAATGTTACATTTTAACATGTTGCATTTTAACATGATAAAATGTTACATTTTAACATGTTTCATTTTAACATGATAAAATGTTACATTTTAACATGTTTCATTTTAACATTATAAAATGTTACATTTTAACATGATAAAATGTTACATTTTAACATGTTTCATGTTAACATGTTACATTTTAACATGTTGCATTTTAACATGTTACATTTTAATATGTTACATTTTAACATGTTGCATTTTAACATGATAAAATGTTACATTTTAACATGTTGCATTTTAACATGATAAAATGTTACATTTTAACATGTTGCATTTTAACATGATAAAATGTTACATTTTAACATGTTTCATTTTAACATGATAAAATGTTACATTATAACATGTTTCATTTTAACATGATAAAATGTTACATTTTAACATGTTTCATTTTAACATGATAAAATGTTACATTTTAACATGTTTCATTTTGACATGATAAAATGTTACATTTTAACATGTTTCATTTTAACATGATAAAATGTTACATTTTAACATGTTTCATTTTAACATGATAAAATGTTACATTTTAACATGTTTCATTTTAACATGATAAAATGTTACATTTTAACATGTTTCATTTTAACATGATAAAATCTTACATTTTAACATGTTTCATTTTAATATGATAAAATCTTACATTTTAACATGTTTCATTTTAACATGATAAAATGTTACATTTTAACTTGTTTCATTTTAACATGATAAAATGTTACATTTTTACATGTTTCATTTAAAAATGTTACATTAAAAAATGTTACATTTTAACATGTTACATTTTAATATGTTACATTTTAACATGTTGCATTTTAACATGATAAAATGTTACATTTTAACATGTTGCATTTTAACATGATAAAATGTTACATTTTAACATGTTGCATTTTAACATGATAAAATGTTACATTTTAACATGTTGCATTTTAACATGATAAAATGTTACATTTTAACATTTTTCATTTTAACATCATAAAATGTTACATTTTAACATGTTGCATTTTAATATGTTACATTTAAACATGTTGCATTTTAACATGATAAAATGTTACATTTTAACATGTTGCATTTTAACATGATAAAATGTTACATTTTAACATGTTGCATTTTAACATAATAAAATGTTACATTTTACATGTTTCATTTTAACATGATAAAATGTTACATTTTAACGTTTCATTTTAAAATGTTACATTTTAATATGTTACATTTTAACATGTTGCATTTTAACATGATAAAATGTTACATTTTAACATGTTTCATTTTAACATGATAAAATGTTACATTTTAACATGTTTCATTTTAACATGATAAAATGTTACATTTTAACATGTTACATTTTAATATGTTACATTTTAACACGTTGCATTTTAACATGATAAAATGTTACATTTTAACATGTTGCATTTTAACATGATAAAATGTTACATTTTAACATGTTTCATTTTAACATCATAAAATGTTTCATTTTAACATGATAAAATGTTACATTTTAACGTTTCATATTAACATGATAAAATGTTACATTTTAACATGTCTCATTTTAACATGTTACATTTTAACATGTTGCATTTTAACATGATAAAATGTTACATTTTAACATGTTGCATTTTAAAATGATAAAATGTTACATTTTAACATGTTTCATTTTAACATGATAAAATGTTACATTTTAACATGTTGCATTTTAACATGATAAAATGTTACATTTTAACATGTTTCATTTTAACATGATAAAATGTTACATTTTAAAATGAAACATGTTAAAATGTAACATTTTAACATGTTGCATTTTAACATGATAAAATGTTACATTATAACATGTTTCATTTTAACATGATAAAATGTTACATTTTAACATGTTTCATTTTAAAATGTTACATTTTAAAATGTTACATTTTAACATGTTACATTTTTATATGTTACATTTTAACATGGTGCATTTTAACATGATAAAATGTTACATTTTAACATGTTGCATTTTAACATGATAAAATGTTACATTTTAACATGTTGCATTTTAACATGATAAAATGTTACATTTTAACATGTTTCATTTTAACATGATAAAATGTTAAATTTTAACATGTTACATTTTAATATGTTACATTTTAACATGTTGCATTTTAACATAGTAAAATGTTACATTTTATCATATTGCGATTTAACATGATAAAATGTTACATTTTAACATGTTACATTTGAACATGTTACATTTTAATATGTTACATTTTAACATGTTGCATTTTAACATGATAAAATGTTACATTTTAACATGTTGCATTTTAACATGTTACATTTTAATATGTTACATTTTAACATGTTGCATTTTAACATGTTACATTTTAATATGTTACATTTTAACATGTTGCATTTTAACATGATAAAATGTTACATTTTAACATGTTGCATTTTAACATGATAAAATGTTACATTTTAACATGTTTCATTTTAACATGATAAAATGTTACATTTTAACATGTTTCATTTTAACATGATAAAATGTTACATTTTAACGTTTCATTTTAACATGATAAAATGTTACATTTTAACACGTTTTTCATGTTAACATGTTACATTTTAACATGTTGCATTTTAACATGATAAAATGTTACATTATAACATGTTTCATTTTAACATGATAAAATGTTACATTTTAACATGTTTCATTTTAAAATGTTACATTTTAAAATGTTACATTTTAACATGTTACATTTTTATATGTTACATTTTAACATGTTGCATTTTAACATGATAAAATGTTACATTTTAACATGTTGCATTTTAACATGATAAAATGTTACATTTTAACATGTTGCATTTTAACATGATAAAATGTTACATTTTAACATGTTGCATTTTAACATGATAAAATGTTACATTTTAACATGTTTCATTTAAAAATGTTACATTTTAAAATGTTACATTTTAACATGTTACATTTTAATATGTTACATTTTAACATGTTGCATTTTAACATAGTAAAATGTTACATTTTAACATGTTGCATTTTAACATGATATTATAACATGTTTCATTTTAAAATGTTACATTTTAAAATGTTACATTTTAACATGTTACATTTTAATATGTTACATTTTAACATGTTGCATTTTAACATGATAAAATGTTACATTTTAACATGTTTCATTTTAACATGATAAAATGTTACATTAAAAAATGTTACATTTTTACATGTTTCATTTAAACGTGATAAAATGTTATATTTTAACATTTTTCATTTTAACATCATAAAATGTTACATTTTAACATGTTACATTTTAATATGTTACATTTTAACATGTTGCATTTTAACATGATAAAATGTTACATTTTAACATGTTGCATTTTAACATGATAAAATGTTACATTTTAACATGTTGCATTTTTACATGATAAAATGTTACATTTTAACATGTTGCATTTTAACATGATAAAATGTTACATTATAACATGTTGCATTTTAACATGATAAAATGTTACATTATAACATGTTTCATTTTAACATGATAAAATGTTACATTTTAACATGTTTCATTTTAAAATGTTACATTTTAAAATGTTACATTTTAACATGTTACATTTTTATATGTTACATTTTAACATGTTGCATTTTAACATGATAAAATGTTACATTTTAACATGTTGCATTTTAACATGATAAAATGTTACATTTTAACATGTTGCATTTTAACATGATAAAATGTTACATTTTAACATGTTTCATTTTAACATGATAAAATGTTACATTTTAACATGTTTCATTTAAAAATGTTACATTTTAATATGTTACATTTTAACATGTTGCATTTTAACATAGTAAAATGTTACATTTTAACATGTTGCATTTTAACATGATAAAATGTTACATTTTAACATATTGCGATTTAACATGATAAAATGTTACATTTTAAAATGTTACATTTGAACATGTTACATTTTAATATGTTACATTTTAACATGTTGCATTTTAACATGATAAAATGTTACATTTTAACATGTTGCATTTTAACATGTTAAATTTTAATATGTTACATTTTAACATGTTGCATTTTAACATGATAAAATGTTACATTTTAACATGTTGCATTTTAACATGATAAAATGTTACATTTTAACATGTTGCATTTTAACATGATAAAATGTTACATTTTAACATGTTGCATTTTAACATGATAAAATGTTACATTTTAACATGTTTCATTTTAACATGATAAAATGTTACATTTTAACATGTTTCATTTTGACATGAGAAAATGTTACATTTTAACATGTTTCATTTTAACATGATAAAATGTTACATATTTACATGTTTCATTTTAACATGATAAAATGTTACATTTTAACATGGTGCATTTTAACATGATAAAATGTTACATTTTAACATGTTGCATTTTAACATGATAAAATGTTACATTTTAACATGTTGCATTTTAACATGATAAAATGTTACATTTTAACATGTTTCATTTTAACATGATAAAATGTTACATTTTAACATGTTTCATTTAAAAATGTTACATTTTAACATGTTACATTTGAATATGTTACATTTTAACATGTTGCATTTTAACATAGTAAAATGTTACATTTAAACATGTTGCATTTTAACATGATAAAATGTTACATTTTAACATATTGCGATTTAACATGATAAAATGTTACATTTTAACATGTTACATTTGAACATGTTACATTTAAATATGTTACATTTTAACATGCTGCATTTTAACATGATAAAATGTTACATTTTAACATGTTGCATTTTAACATGATAAAATGTTACATTTTAACATGTTGCATTTTAACATGTTACATTTTAATATGTTACATTTTAACATGTTGCATTTTAACATGATAAAATGTTACATTTTAACATGTTTCATTATAACATGATAAAATGTTACATTTTAACATGTTTCATTTTAACATGATAAAATGTTACATTTTAACATATTGCGATTTAACATGATAAAATGTTACATTTTAACATGTTACATTTGAACATGTTACATTTTAATATGTTACATTTTAACATGTTGCATTTTAACATGATAAAATGTTACATTTTAACATGTTTCATTATAACATGATAAAATGTTACATTTTAACGTTTCATTTTAACATGATAAAATGTTACATTTTAACATGTTTCATGTTAACATGTTACATTTTAACATGTTGCATTTTAACATGTTACATTTTAATATGTTACATTTTAACATGTTGCATTTTAACATGATAAAATGTTACATTTTAACATGTTGCATTTTAACATGATAAAATGTTACATTTTAACATGTTGCATTTTAACATGATAAAATGTTACATTTTAACATGTTTCATTTTAACATGATAAAATGTTACATTATAACATGTTTCATTTTAACATGATAAAATGTTACATTTTAACATGTTTCATTTTAACATGATAAAATGTTACATTTTAACATATTGCGATTTAACATGATAAAATGTTACATTTTAACATGTTACATTTGAACATGTTACATTTCAATATGTTACATTTTAACATGTTGCATTTTAACATGATAAAATGTTACATTTTAACATGTAGCATTTTAACATGTTACATTTTAATATGTTACATTTTAACATGTTGCATTTTAACATGATAAAATGTTACATTTTAACATGTTTCATTTTAACATGATAAAATCTTACATTTTAACATGTTTCATTTTAACATGATAAAATCTTACATTTTAACATGTTTCATTTTAACATGATAAAATGTTACATTTTAACTTGTTTCATTTTAACATGATAAAATGTTACATTTTTACATGTTTCATTTAAAAATGTTTCATTAAAAAATGTTACATTTTAACATGTTACATTTTAATATGTTACATTTTAACATGTTGCATTTTAACATGATAAAATGTTACATTTTAACATGTTGCATTTTAACATGATAAAATGTTACATTTTAACATGTTGCATTTTAACATGATAAAATGTTACATTTTAACATGTTGCATTTTAACATGATAAAATGTTACATTTTAACATTTTTCATTTTAACATCATAAAATGTTACATTTTAACATGTTACATTTTAATATGTTACATTTTAACATGTTGCATTTTAACATAGTAAAATGTTACATTTAAACATGTTGCATTTTAACATGATAAAATGTTACATTTTAACATATTGCGATTTAACATGATAAAATGTTACATTTTAACATGTTACATTTGAACATGTTACATTTTAATATGTTACATTTTAACATGTTGCATTTTAACATGATAAAATGTTACATTTTAACATGTTTCATTATAACATGATAAAATGTTACATTTTAACGTTTCATTTTAACATGATAAAATGTTACATTTTAACATGTTTCATGTTAACATGTTACATTTTAACATGTTGCATTTTAACATGTTACATTTTAATATGTTACATTTTAACATGTTGCATTTTAACATGATAAAATGTTACATTTTAACATGTTGCATTTTAACATGATAAAATGTTACATTTTAACATGTTGCATTTTAACATGATAAAATGTTACATTTTAACATGTTTCATTTTAACATGATAAAATGTTACATTATAACATGTTTCATTTTAACATGATAAAATGTTACATTTTAACATGTTTCATTTTAACATGATAAAATGTTACATTTTAACATATTGCGATTTAACATGATAAAATGTTACATTTTAACATGTTACATTTAAACATGTTACATTTAAATATGTTACATTTTAACATGTTGCATTTTAACATGATAAAATGTTACATTTTAACATGTTGCATTTTAACATGATAAAATGTTACATTTTAACATGTTTCATTTTAACATGATAAAATCTTACATTTTAACATGTTTCATTTTAACATGATAAAATCTTACATTTTAACATGTTTCATTTTAACATGATAAAATGTTACATTTTAACTTGTTTCATTTTAACATGATAAAATGTTACATTTTTACATGTTTCATTTAAAAATGTTTCATTAAAAAATGTTACATTTTAACATGTTACATTTTAATATGTTACATTTTAACATGTTGCATTTTAACATGATAAAATGTTACATTTTAACATGTTGCATTTTAACATGATAAAATGTTACATTTTAACATGTTTCATTTTAACATGATAAAATGTTACATTTTAACATGTTGCATTTTAACATGATAAAATGTTACATTTTAACATTTTTCATTTTAACATCATAAAATGTTACATTTTAACATGTTACATTTTAATATGTTACATTTAAACATGTTGCATTTTAACATGATAAAATGTTACATTTTAACATGTTGCATTTTAACATGATAAAATGTTACATTTTAACATGTTGCATTTTAACATGTTGCATTTTAACATGTTGCATTTTAACATAATAAAATGTTACATTTTACATGTTTCATTTTAACATGATAAAATGTTACATTTTAACGTTTCATTTTAAAATGTTACATTTTAATATGTTACATTTTAACATGTTGCATTTTAACATGATAAAATGTTACATTTTAACATGTTTCATTTTAACATGATAAAATGTTACATTTTAACATGTTTCATTTTAACATCATAAAATGTTACATTTTAACATGTTTCATTTTAACATGATAAAATGTTACATTTTAACATGTTTCATTTTAACATGATAAAATCTTACATTTTAACATGTTTCATTTTAACATGATAAAATGTTACATTTTAACGTTTCATATTAACATGATAAAATGTTACATTTTAACATGTCTCATTTTAACATGTTACATTTTAACATGTTGCATTTTAACATGATAAAATGTTACATTTTAACATGTTGCATTTTAACATGATAAAATGTTACATTTTAACATGTTTCATTTTAACATGATAAAATGTTACATTTTAACATGTTGCATTTTAACATGATAAAATGTTACATTTTAACATGTTTCATTTTAACATGATAAAATGTTACATTTTAACATGTTTCATTTTAACATGATAAAATGTTACATTTTAACGTTTCATTTTAACATGATAAAATGTTACATTTTAACATGTTTCATTTTAACATGATAAAATGTTACATTTTAACATGTTTCATTTTAACATGATAAAATGTTACATTTTAACATGTTGCATTTTAACATGATAAAATGTTACATTTTAAAATGTTACATTTTAACATGTTACATTTTAATATGTTACATTTTAACATGTTGCATTTTAACATGATAAAATGTTACATTATAACATGTTTCATTTTAACATGATAAAATGTTACATTTTAACATGTTTCATTTTAAAATGTTACATTTTAAAATGTTACATTTTAACATGTTACATTTTTATATGTTACATTTTAACATGTTGCATTTTAACATGATAAAATGTTACATTTTAACATGTTTCATTTTAACATGATAAAATGTTACATTTTAACACGTTTCATTTAAAAATGTTACATTTTAAAATGTTACATTTTAACATGTTACATTTTAATATGTTACATTTTAACATGTTGCATTTTAACATAGTAAAATGTTACATTTTAACATGTTGCATTTTAACATGATATTATAACATGTTTTATTTTAAAATGTTACATTTTAAAATGTTACATTTTAACATGTTACATTTTAATATGTTACATTTTAACATGTTGCATTTTAACATGATAAAATGTTACATTTTAACATGTTTCATTTTAACATGATAAAATGTTACATTAAAAAATGTTACATTTTTACATGTTTCATTTAAACGTGATAAAATGTTACATTTTAACATTTTTCATTTTAACATCATAAAATGTTACATTTTAACATGTTACATTTTAATATGTTACATTTTAACATGTTGCATTTTAACATGATAAAATGTTACATTTTAACATGTTGCATTTTAACATGATAAAATGTTACATTTTAACATGTTGCATTTTTACATGATAAAATGTTACATTTTAACATGTTGCATTTTAACATGATAAAATGTTACATTATAACATGTTGCATTTTAACATGATAAAATGTTACATTATAACATGTTTCATTTTAACATGATAAAATGTTACATTTTAACATGTTTCATTTTAAAATGTTACATTTTAAAATGTTACATTTTAACATGTTTCATTTTTATATGTTACATTTTAACATGTTGCATTTTAACATGATAAAATGTTACATTTTAACATGTTGCATTTTAACATGATAAAATGTTACATTTTAACATGTTGCATTTTAACATGATAAAATGTTACATTTTAACATGTTTCATTTTAACATGATAAAATGTTACATTTTAACATGTTTCATTTAAAAATGTTACATTTTAAAATGTTACATTTTAACATGTTACATTTTAATATGTTACATTTTAACATGTTGCATTTTATATAGTAAAATGTTACATTTTAACATGTTGCATTTTAACATGATAAAATGTTACATTTTAACATATTGCGATTTAACATGATAAAATGTTACATTTTAAAATGTTACATTTGAACATGTTACATTTTAATATGTTACATTTTAACATGTTGCATTTTAACATGATAAAATGTTACATTTTAACATGTTGCATTTTAACATGTTACATTTTAATATGTTACATTTTAACATGTTGCATTTTAACATGATAAAATGTTACATTTTAACATGTTGCATTTTAACATGATAAAATGTTACATTTTAACATGTTGCATTTTAACATGATAAAATGTTACATTTTAACATGTTTCATTTTAACATGATAAAATGTTACATTTTAACATGTTTCATTTTGACATGATAAAATGTTACATTTTAACATGTTTCATTTTAACATGATAAAATGTTACATTTTAACATGTTTCATTTTAACATGATAAAATGTTACATTTTAACATGGTGCATTTTAACATGATAAAATGTTACATTTTAACATGTTGCATTTTAACATGATAAAATGTTACATTTTAACATGTTGCATTTTAACATGATAAAATGTTACATTTTAACATGTTTCATTTTAACATGATAAAATGTTACATTTTAACATGTTTCATTTAAAAATGTTACATTTTAAAATGTTACATTTTAACATGTTACATTTTAATATGTTACATTTTAACATGTTGCATTTTAACATAGTAAAATGTTACATTTAAACATGTTGCATTTTAACATGATAAAATGTTACATTTTAACATATTGCGATTTAACATGATAAAATGTTACATTTTAACATGTTACATTTGAACATGTTACATTTAAATATGTTACATTTTAACATGTTGCATTTTAACATGATAAAATGTTACATTTTAACATGTTGCATTTTAACATGTTACATTTTAATATGTTACATTTTAACATGTTTCATTTTAACATGATAAAATGTTACATTTTAACGTTTCATTTTAACATGATAAAATGTTACATTTTAACATGTTTCATGTTAACATGTTACATTTTAACATGTTGCATTTTAACATGTTACATTTTAATATGTTACATTTTAACATGTTGCATTTTAACATGATAAAATGTTACATTTTAACATGTTGCATTTTAACATGATAAAATGTTACATTTTAACATGTTGCATTTTAACATGATAAAATGTTACATTTTAACATGTTGCATTTTAACATGATAAAATGTTACATTTTAACATGTTTCATTTTAACATGATAAAATGTTACATTTTAACATGTTTCATTTTGACATGATAAAATGTTACATTTTAACATGTTTCATTTTAACATGATAAAATGTTACATTTTAACATGTTTCATTTTAACATGATAAAATGTTACATTTTAACATGGTGCATTTTAACATGATAAAATGTTACATTTTAACATGTTGCATTTTAACATGATAAAATGTTACATTTTAACATGTTGCATTTTAACATGATAAAATGTTACATTTTAACATGTTTCATTTTAACATGATAAAATGTTACATTTTAACATGTTTCATTTAAAAATGTTACATTTTAAAATGTTACATTTTAACATGTTACATTTTAATATGTTACATTTTAACATGTTGCATTTTAACATAGTAAAATGTTACATTTAAACATGTTGCATTTTAACATGATAAAATGTTACATTTTAACATATTGCGATTTAACATGATAAAATGTTACATTTTAACATGTTACATTTGAACATGTTACATTTAAATATGTTACATTTTAACATGTTGCATTTTAACATGATAAAATGTTACATTTTAACATGTTGCATTTTAACATGTTACATTTTAATATGTTACATTTTAACATGTTTCATTTTAACATGATAAAATGTTACATTTTAACGTTTCATTTTAACATGATAAAATGTTACATTTTAACATGTTTCATGTTAACATGTTACATTTTAACATGTTGCATTTTAACATGTTACATTTTAATATGTTACATTTTAACATGTTGCATTTTAACATGATAAAATGTTACATTTTAACATGTTGCATTTTAACATGATAAAATGTTACATTTTAACATGTTGCATTTTAACATGATAAAATGTTACATTTTAACATGTTGCATTTTAACATGATAAAATGTTACATTTTAACATGTTTCATTTTAACATGATAAAATGTTACATTATAACATGT
The DNA here is from genome assembly GCF_028750875.1 of Macrosteles quadrilineatus. Taxonomy (NCBI): domain Eukaryota; kingdom Metazoa; phylum Arthropoda; class Insecta; order Hemiptera; family Cicadellidae; genus Macrosteles; species Macrosteles quadrilineatus. The sequence goes on from NW_026542645.1 coordinate 133,653, forward strand.
TTCATTTTAACATGATAAAATGTTACATTTTAACATGTTTCATTTTAACATGATAAAATGTTACATTTTAACATGTTTCATTTTGACATGATAAAATGTTACATTTTAACATGTTTCATTTTAACATGATAAAATGTTACATTTTAACATGATAAAATGTTACATTTTAACATGTTTCATGTTAACATGTTACATTTTAACATGTTGCATTTTAACATGTTACATTTTAATATGTTACATTTTAACATGTTGCATTTTAACATGATAAAATGTTACATTTTAACATGTTGCATTTTAACATGATAAAATGTTACATTTTAACATGTTGCATTTTAACATGATAAAATGTTACATTTTAACATGTTTCATTTTAACATGATAAAATGTTACATTATAACATGTTTCATTTTAACATGATAAAATGTTACATTTTAACATGTTTCATTTTAACATGATAAAATGTTACATTTTAACATATTGCGATTTAACATGATAAAATGTTACATTTTAACATGTTACATTTGAACATGTTACATTTAAATATGTTACATTTTAACATGTTGCATTTTAACATGATAAAATGTTACATTTTAACATGTTGCATTTTAACATGTTACATTTTAATATGTTACATTTTAACATGTTGCATTTTAACATGATAAAATGTTACATTTTAACATGTTTCATTTTAACATGATAAAATCTTACATTTTAACATGTTTCATTTTAACATGATAAAATCTTACATTTTAACATGTTTCATTTTAACATGATAAAATGTTACATTTTAACTTGTTTCATTTTAACATGATAAAATGTTACATTTTTACATGTTTCATTTAAAAATGTTTCATTAAAAAATGTTACATTTTAACATGTTACATTTTAATATGTTACATTTTAACATGTTGCATTTTAACATGATAAAATGTTACATTTTAACATGTTGCATTTTAACATGATAAAATGTTACATTTTAACATGTTGCATTTTAACATGATAAAATGTTACATTTTAACATGTTGCATTTTAACATGATAAAATGTTACATTTTAACATTTTTCATTTTAACATCATAAAATGTTACATTTTAACATGTTACATTTTAATATGTTACATTTAAACATGTTGCTTTTTAACATGATAAAATGTTACATTTTAACATGTTGCATTTTAACATGATAAAATGTTACATTTTAACATGTTGCATTTTAACATGTTGCATTTTAACATAATAAAATGTTACATTTTACATGTTTCATTTTAACATGATAAAATGTTACATTTTAACGTTTCATTTTAAAATGTTACATTTTAATATGTTACATTTTAACATGTTGCATTTTAACATGATAAAATGTTACATTTTAACATGTTTCATTTTAACATGATAAAATGTTACATTTTAACATGTTTCATTTTAACATGATAAAATGTTACATTTTAACATGTTTCATTTTAACATGATAAAATGTTACATTTTAACGTTTCATTTTAACATGATAAAATGTTACATTTTAACATGTTTCATTTTAACATGATAAAATGTTACATTTTAACATGTTTCATTTTAACATGATAAAATGTTACATTTTAACATGTTGCATTTTAACATGATAAAATGTTACATTTTAAAATGTTACATTTTAACATGTTACATTTTAATATGTTACATTTTAACATGTTGCATTTTAACATGATAAAATGTTACATTATAACATGTTTCATTTTAACATGATAAAATGTTACATTTTAACATGTTTCATTTTAAAATGTTACATTTTAAAATGTTACATTTTAACATGTTACATTTTTATATGTTACATTTTAACATGTTGCATTTTAACATGATAAAATGTTACATTTTAACATGTTGCATTTTAACATGATAAAATGTTACATTTTAACATGTTTCATTTTAACATGATAAAATGTTACATTTTAACATGTTTCATTTAAAAATGTTACATTTTAAAATGTTACATTTTAACATGTTGCATTTTAACATAGTAAAATGTTACATTTTAACATGTTGCATTTTAACATGATATTATAACATGTTTTATTTTAAAATGTTACATTTTAAAATGTTACATTTTAACATGTTACATTTTAATATGTTACATTTTAACATGTTGCATTTTAACATGATAAAATGTTACATTTTAACATGTTTCATTTTAACATGATAAAATGTTACATTAAAAAATGTTACATTTTTACATGTTTCATTTAAACGTGATAAAATGTTACATTTTAACATTTTTCATTTTAACATCATAAAATGTTACATTTTAACATGTTACATTTTAATATGTTACATTTTAACATGTTGCATTTTAACATGATAAAATGTTACATTTTAACATGTTGCATTTTAACATGATAAAATGTTACATTTTAACATGTTGCATTTTTACATGATAAAATGTTACATTTTAACATGTTGCATTTTAACATGATAAAATGTTACATTATAACATGTTGCATTTTAACATGATAAAATGTTACATTATAACATGTTTCATTTTAACATGATAAAATGTTACATTTTAACATGTTTCATTTTAAAATGTTACATTTTAAAATGTTACATTTTAACATGTTTCATTTTTATATGTTACATTTTAACATGTTGCATTTTAACATGATAAAATGTTACATTTTAACATGTTGCATTTTAACATGATAAAATGTTACATTTTAACATGTTGCATTTTAACATGATAAAATGTTACATTTTGACATGTTTCATTTTAACATGATAAAATGTTACATTTTAACATGTTTCATTTAAAAATGTTACATTTTAAAATGTTACATTTTAACATGTTACATTTTAATATGTTACATTTTAACATGTTGCATTTTATATAGTAAAATGTTACATTTTAACATGTTGCATTTTAACATGATAAAATGTTACATTTTAACATATTGCGATTTAACATGATAAAATGTTACATTTTAAAATGTTACATTTGAACATGTTACATTTTAATATGTTACATTTTAACATGTTGCATTTTAACATGATAAAATGTTACATTTTAACATGTTGCATTTTAACATGTTACATTTTAATATGTTACATTTTAACATGTTGCATTTTAACATGATAAAATGTTACATTTTAACATGTTGCATTTTAACATGATAAAATGTTACATTTTAACATGTTTCATTTTAACATGATAAAATGTTACATTTTAACATGTTTCATTTTAAAATGTTACATTTTAACATGTTACATTTTTATATGTTACATTTTAACATGTTGCATTTTAACATGATAAAATGTTACATTATAACATGTTTCATTTTAACATGATAAAATGTTACATTTTAACATGTTTCATTTTAAAATGTTACATTTTAAAATGTTACATTTTAACATGTTACATTTTTATATGTTACATTTTAACATGTTGCATTTTAACATGATAAAATGTTACATTTTAACATGTTGCATTTTAACATGATAAAATGTTACATTTTAACATGTTTCATTTTAACATGATAAAATGTTACATTTTAACATGTTTCATTTAAAAATGTTACATTTTAAAATGTTACATTTTAACATGTTACATTTTAATATGTTACATTTTAACATGTTGCATTTTAACATAGTAAAATGTTACATTTTAACATGTTGCATTTTAACATGATATAATAACATGTTTTATTTTAAAATGTTACATTTTAAAATGTTACATTTTAACATGTTACATTTTAATATGTTACATTTTAACATGTTACATTTTAATATGTTACATTTTAACATGTTGCATTTTAACATGATAAAATGTTACATTTTAACATGTTTCATTTTAACATGATAAAATGTTACATTAAAAAATGTTACATTTTTACATGTTTCATTTAAACGTGATAAAATGTTACATTTTAACATTTTTCATTTTAACATCATAAAATGTTACATTTTAACATGTTACATTTTAATATGTTACATTTTAACATGTTGCATTTTAACATGATAAAATGTTACATTTTAACATGTTGCATTTTAACATGATAAAATGTTACATTTTAACATGTTGCATTTTTACATGATAAAATGTTACATTTTAACATGTTGCATTTTAACATGATAAAATGTTACATTATAACATGTTGCATTTTAACATGATAAAATGTTACATTATAACATGTTTCATTTTAACATGATAAAATGTTACATTTTAACATGTTTCATTTTAAAATGTTACATTTTAAAATGTTACATTTTAACATGTTTCATTTTTATATGTTACATTTTAACATGTTGCATTTTAACATGATAAAATGTTACATTTTAACATGTTGCATTTTAACATGATAAAATGTTACATTTTAACATGTTGCATTTTAACATGATAAAATGTTACATTTTAACATGTTTCATTTTAACATGATAAAATGTTACATTTTAACATGTTTCATTTAAAAATGTTACATTTTAAAATGTTACATTTTAACATGTTACATTTTAATATGTTACATTTTAACATGTTGCATTTTATATAGTAAAATGTTACATTTTAACATGTTGCATTTTAACATGATAAAATGTTACATTTTAACATATTGCGATTTAACATGATAAAATGTTACATTTTAAAATGTTACATTTGAACATGTTACATTTTAATATGTTACATTTTAACATGTTGCATTTTAACATGATAAAATGTTACATTTTAACATGTTGCATTTTAACATGTTACATTTTAATATGTTACATTTTAACATGTTGCATTTTAACATGATAAAATGTTACATTTTAACATGTTGCATTTTAACATGATAAAATGTTACATTTTAACATGTTGCATTTTAACATGATAAAATGTTACATTTTAACATGTTTCATTTTAACATGATAAAATGTTACATTTTAACATGTTTCATTTTGACATGATAAAATGTTACATTTTAACATGTTTCATTTTAACATGATAAAATGTTACATTTTAACATGTTTCATTTTAACATGATAAAATGTTACATTTTAACATGGTGCATTTTAACATGATAAAATGTTACATTTTAACATGTTGCATTTTAACATGATAAAATGTTACATTTTAACATGTTGCATTTTAACATGATAAAATGTTACATTTTAACATGTTTCATTTTAACATGATAAAATGTTACATTTTAACATGTTTCATTTTGACATGATAAAATGTTACATTTTAACATGTTTCATTTTAACATGATAAAATGTTACATTTTAACATGTTTCATTTTAACATGATAAAATGTTACATTTTAACATGGTGCATTTTAACATGATAAAATGTTACATTTTAACATGTTGCATTTTAACATGATAAAATGTTACATTTTAACATGGTGCATTTTAACATAGTAAAATGTTACATTTAAACATGTTGCATTTTAACATGATAAAATGTTACATTTTAACATATTGCGATTTAACATGATAAAATGTTACATTTTAACATGTTACATTTGAACATGTTACATTTAAATATGTTACATTTTAACATGTTGCATTTTAACATGATAAAATGTTACATTTTAACATGTTGCATTTTAACATGTTACATTTTAATATGTTACATTTTAACATGTTTCATTTTAACATGATAAAATGTTACATTTTAACGTTTCATTTTAACATGATAAAATGTTACATTTTAACATGTTTCATGTTAACATGTTACATTTTAACATGTTGCATTTTAACATGTTACATTTTAATATGTTACATTTTAACATGTTGCATTTTAACATGATAAAATGTTACATTTTAACATGTTGCATTTTAACATGATAAAATGTTACATTTTAACATGTTGCATTTTAACATGATAAAATGTTACATTTTAACATGTTGCATTTTAACATGATAAAATGTTACATTTTAACATGTTGCATTTTAACATGATAAAATGTTACATTTTAACATGTTTCATTTTAACATGATAAAATGTTACATTATAACATGTTTCATTTTAACATGATAAAATGTTACATTTTAACATGTTTCATTTTAACATGATAAAATGTTACATTTTAACATGTTTCATTTTGACATGATAAAATGTTACATTTTAACATGTTTCATTTTAACATGATAAAATGTTACATTTTAACATGTTTCATTTTAACATGATAAAATGTTACATTTTAACATGTTTCATTTTAACATGATAAAATCTTACATTTTAACATGTTTCATTTTAACATGATAAAATCTTACATTTTAACATGTTTCATTTTAACATGATAAAATCTTACATTTTAACATGTTTCATTTTAACATGATAAAATGTTACATTTTAACTTGTTTCATTTTAACATGATAAAATGTTACATTTTTACATGTTTCATTTAAAAATGTTACATTAAAAAATGTTACTTTTTAACATGTTACATTTTAATATGTTACATTTTAACATGTTGCATTTTAACATGATAAAATGTTACATTTTAACATGTTGCATTTTAACATGATAAAATGTTACATTTTAACATGTTGCATTTTAACATGATAAAATGTTACATTTTAACATGTTGCATTTTAACATGATAAAATGTTACATTTTAACATTTTTCATTTTAACATGATAAAATGTTACATTTTAACATGTTTCATTTTAACATGATAAAATCTTACATTTTAACATGTTTCATTTTAACATGATAAAATGTTACATTTTAACATGTTACATTTTAATATGTTACATTTTAACATGTTGCATTTTAACATGATAAAATGTTACATTTTAACATGTTGCATTTTAACATGATAAAATGTTACATTTTAACATGTTTCATTTTAACATCATAAAATGTTTCATTTTAACATGATAAAATGTTACATTTTAACGTTTCATATTAACATGATAAAATGTTACATTTTAACATGTTTCATTTTAACATGTTACATTTTAACATGTTGCATTTTAACATGATAAAATGTTACATTTTAACATGTTGCATTTTAACATGATAAAATGTTACATTTGAACATGTTACATTTTAATATGTTACATTTTAACATGTTGCATTTTAACATTATAAAATGTTACATTTTAACATGTTGCATTTTAACATGTTACATTTTAATATGTTACATTTTAACATGTTGCATTTTAACATGATAAAATGTTACATTTTAACATGTTGCATTTTAACATGATAAAATGTTACATTTTAACATGTTGCATTTTAACATGATAAAATGTTACATTTTAACATGTTTCATTTTAACATGATAAAATGTTACATTTTAACATGTTTCATTTTGACATGATAAAATGTTACATTTTAACATGTTTCATTTTGACATGATAAAATGTTACATTTTAACATGTTTCATTTTAACATGATAAAATGTTACATTTTAACATGTTTCATTTTAACATGATAAAATGTTACATTTTAACATGGTGCATTTTAACATGATAAAATGTTACATTTTAACATGTTGCATTTTAACATGATAAAATGTTACATTTTAACATGTTGCATTTTAACATGATAAAATGTTACATTTTAACATGTTTCATTTTAACATGATAAAATGTTACATTTTAACATGTTTCATTTAAAAATGTTACATTTTAAAATGTTACATTTTAACATGTTACATTTTAATATGTTACATTTTAACATGTTGCATTTTAACATAGTAAAATGTTACATTTAAACATGTTGCATTTTAACATGATAAAATGTTACATTTTAACATATTGCGATTTAACATGATAAAATGTTACATTTTAACATGTTACATTTGAACATGTTACATTTAAATATGTTACATTTTAACATGTTGCATTTTAACATGATAAAATGTTACATTTTAACATGTTGCATTTTAACATGTTACATTTTAATATGTTACATTTTAACATGTTTCATTTTAACATGATAAAATGTTACATTTTAACGTTTCATTTTAACATGATAAAATGTTACATTTTAACATGTTTCATGTTAACATGTTACATTTTAACATGTTGCATTTTAACATGTTACATTTTAATATGTTACATTTTAACATGTTGCATTTTAACATGATAAAATGTTACATTTTAACATGTTGCATTTTAACATGATAAAATGTTACATTTTAACATGTTGCATTTTAACATGTTTCATTTTAACATGATAAAATGTTACATTATAACATGTTTCATTTTAACATGATAAAATGTTACATTTTAACATGTTTCATTTTAACATGATAAAATGTTACATTTTAACATGTTTCATTTTGACATGATAAAATGTTACATTTTAACATGTTTCATTTTAACATGATAAAATGTTACATTTTAACATGTTTCATTTTAACATGATAAAATGTTACATTTTAACATGTTTCATTTTAACATGATAAAATGTTACATTTTAACATAATTCATTTTAACATGATAAAATCTTACATTTTAACATGTTTCATTTTAACATGATAAAATCTTACATTTTAACATGTTTCATTTTAACATGATAAAATGTTACATTTTAACTTGTTTCATTTTAACATGATAAAATGTTACATTTTTACATGTTTCATTTAAAAATGTTACATTAAAAAATGTTACTTTTTAACATGTTACATTTTAATATGTTACATTTTAACATGTTGCATTTTAACATGATAAAATGTTACATTTTAACATGTTGCATTTTAACATGATAAAATGTTACATTTTAACATGTTGCATTTTAACATAATAAAATGTTACATTTTAACATGTTGCATTTTAACATGATAAAATGTTACATTTTAACATTTTTCATTTTAACATCATAAAATGTTACATTTTAACATGTTACATTTTAATATGTTACATTTAAACATGTTGCATTTTAACATGATAAAATGTTACATTTTAACATGATAAAATGTTACATTTTAACATGATAAAATGTTACATTTTAACATGTTGCATTTTAACATGTTGCATTTTAACATAATAAAATGTTACATTTTACATGTTTCATTTTAACATGATAAAATGTTACATTTTAATATGTTACATTTTAACATGTTGCATTTTAACATGATAAAATGTTACATTTAACATGTTTCATTTTAACATGATAAAATGTTACATTTTAACATGTTTCATTTTAACATCATAAAATGTTACATTTTAACATGTTTCATTTTAACATGATAAAATGTTACATTTTAACATGTTTCATTTTAACATGATAAAATCTTACATTTTAACATGTTTCATTTTAACATGATAAAATGTTACATTTTAACATGTTACATTTTAATATGTTACATTTTAACATGTTGCATTTTAACATGATAAAATGTTACATTTTAACATGATAAAATGTTACATTTTAACATGTTTCATTTTAACATCATAAAATGTTTCATTTTAACATGATAAAATGTTACATTTTAACGTTTCATATTAACATGATAAAATGTTACATTTTAACATGTTTCATTTTAACATGTTACATTTTAACATGTTTCATTTTAACATGATAAAATGTTACATTTTAACATGTTTCATTTTAACATGATAAAATGTTACATTTTAACATGTTTCATTTTAACATGATAAAATGTTACATTTTAACATGTTGCATTTTAACATGATAAAAATGTTACATTTTAACATGTTTCATTTTAACATGATAAAATGTTACATTTTAACATGTTTCATTTTAACATGATAAAATGTTACATTTTAAAATGAAACATGTTAAAATGTAACATTTTAACATGTTGCATTTTAACATGATAAAATGTTACATTATAACATGTTTCATTTTAACATGATAAAATGTTACATTTTAACATGTTTCATTTTAAAATGTTACATTTTAAAATGTTACATTTTAACATGTTACATTTTTATATGTTACATTTTAACATGGTGCATTTTAACATGATAAAATGTTACATTTTAACATGTTGCATTTTAACATGATAAAATGTTACATTTTAACATGTTGCATTTTAACATGATAAAATGTTACATTTTAACATGTTTCATTTTAACATGATAAAATGTTACATTTTAACATGTTACATTTTAATATGTTGCATTTTAAAATGATAAAATGTTACATTTTAACATGTTGCATTTTAACATGTTACATTTTAATATGTTACATTTTAACATGTTGCATTTTAACATGATAAAATGTTAAATTTTAACATGTTGCATTTTAACATGTTACATTTTAATATGTTACATTTTAACATGTTGCATTTTAACATGTTGCATTTTAACATGATAAAATGTTACATTTTAACATGTTTCATTTTAACATGATAAAATGTTACATTTTAACATATTTCATTTTAACATGATAAAATGTGACATTTTAACGTTTCATTTTAACATGATAAAATGTTACATTTTAACATGTTTCATGTTAACATGTTACATTTTAACATGTTGCATTTTAACATGATAAAATGTTACATTATAACATGTTTCATTTTAACATGATAAAATGTTACATTTTAACATGTTTCATTTTAAAATGTTACATTTTAAAATGTTACATTTTAACATGTTACATTTTTATATGTTACATTTTAACATGTTGCATTTTAACATGATAAAATGTTACATTTTAACATGTTGCATTTTAACATAATAAAATGTTACATTTTAACATGTTGCATTTTAACATGATAAAATGTTACATTTTAACATGTTTCATTTTAACATGATAAAATGTTACATTTTAACATGTTTCATTTAAAAATGTTACATTTTAAAATGTTACATTTTAACATGTTACATTTTAATATGTTACATTTTAACATGTTGCATTTTAACATAGTAAAATGTTACATTTTAACATGTTGCATTTTAACATAGTAAAATGTTACATTTTAACATATTGCGATTTAACATGATAAAATGTTACATTTTAAAATGTTACATTTGAACATGTTACATTTTAATATGTTACATTTTAACATGTTGCATTTTAACATGATAAAATGTTACATTTTAACATGTTGCATTTTAACATGTTACATTTTAATATGTTACATTTTAACATGTTGCATTTTAACATGATAAAATGTTACATTTTAACATGTTGCATTTTAACATGATAAAATGTTACATTTTAACATGTTGCATTTTAACATGATAAAAATGTTACATTTTAACATGTTTCATTTTAACATGATAAAATGTTACATTTTAACATGTTTCATTTTAACATGATAAAATGTTACATTTTAAAATGAAACATGTTAAAATGTAACATTTTAACATGTTGCATTTTAACATGATAAAATGTTACATTATAACATGTTTCATTTTAACATGATAAAATGTTACATTTTAACATGTTTCATTTTAAAATGTTACATTTTAAAATGTTACATTTTAACATGTTACATTTTTATATGTTACATTTTAACATGGTGCATTTTAACATGATAAAATGTTACATTTTAACATGTTGCATTTTAACATGATAAAATGTTACATTTTAACATGTTGCATTTTAACATGATAAAATGTTACATTTTAACATGTTTCATTTTAACATGATAAAATGTTACATTTTAACATGTTACATTTTAATATGTTGCATTTTAAAATGATAAAATGTTACATTTTAACATGTTGCATTTTAACATGTTACATTTTAATATGTTACATTTTAACATGTTGCATTTTAACATGATAAAATGTTAAATTTTAACATGTTGCATTTTAACATGTTACATTTTAATATGTTACATTTTAACATGTTGCATTTTAACATGTTGCATTTTAACATGATAAAATGTTACATTTTAACATGTTTCATTTTAACATGATAAAATGTTACATTTTAACATATTTCATTTTAACATGATAAAATGTGACATTTTAACGTTTCATTTTAACATGATAAAATGTTACATTTTAACATGTTTCATGTTAACATGTTACATTTTAACATGTTGCATTTTAACATGATAAAATGTTACATTATAACATGTTTCATTTTAACATGATAAAATGTTACATTTTAACATGTTTCATTTTAAAATGTTACATTTTAAAATGTTACATTTTAACATGTTACATTTTTATATGTTACATTTTAACATGTTGCATTTTAACATGATAAAATGTTACATTTTAACATGTTGCATTTTAACATAATAAAATGTTACATTTTAACATGTTGCATTTTAACATGATAAAATGTTACATTTTAACATGTTTCATTTTAACATGATAAAATGTTACATTTTAACATGTTTCATTTAAAAATGTTACATTTTAAAATGTTACATTTTAACATGTTACATTTTAATATGTTACATTTTAACATGTTGCATTTTAACATAGTAAAATGTTACATTTTAACATGTTGCATTTTAACATAGTAAAATGTTACATTTTAACATATTGCGATTTAACATGATAAAATGTTACATTTTAACATGTTGCATTTTAACATGTTACATTTTAATATGTTACATTTTAACATGTTGCATTTTAACATGATAAAATGTTACATTTTAACATGTTGCATTTTAACATGATAAAATGTTACATTTTAACATGTTGCATTTTAACATGATAAAATGTTACATTTTAACATGTTTCATTTTAACATGATAAAATGTTACATTTTAACATGTTTCATTTTGACATGATAAAATGTTACATTTTAACATGTTTCATTTTAACATGATAAAATGTTACATTTTAACATGTTTCATTTTAACATGATAAAATGTTACATTTTAACATGGTGCATTTTAACATGATAAAATGTTACATTTTAACATGTTGCATTTTAACATGATAAAATGTTACATTTTAACATGTTGCATTTTAACATGATAAAATGTTACATTTTAACATGTTTCATTTTAACATGATAAAATGTTACATTTTAACATGTTTCATTTAAAAATGTTACATTTTAAAATGTTACATTTTAACATGTTACATTTTAATATGTTACATTTTAACATGTTGCATTTTAACATAGTAAAATGTTACATTTTAACATGTTGCATTTTAACATGATAAAATGTTACATTTTAACATATTGCGATTTAACATGATAAAATGTTACATTTTAACATGTTACATTTGAAAATGTTACATTTTAATATGTTACATTTTTACATGTCGCATTTTAACATGATAAAATGTTACATTTTAACATGTTGCATTTTAACATGTTACATTTTAATATGTTACATTTTAACATGTTGCATTTTAACATGATAAAATGTTACATTTTAACATGTTTCATTTTAACATGATAAAATGTTACATATTTACATGTTTCATTTTAACATGATAAAATGTTACATTTTAACGTTTCATTTTAACATGATAAAATGTTACATTTTAACATGTTTCATGTTAACATGTTACATTTTAACATGTTGCATTTTAACATGTTACATTTTAATATGTTACATTTTAACATGTTGCATTTTAACATGATAAAATGTTACATTTTAACATGTTTCATTTTAACATGATAAAATGTTACATTTTAACATGTTGCATTTTAACATGATAAAAATGTTACATTTTAACATGTTTCATTTTAACATGATAAAATGTTACATTTTAACATGTTTCATTTTAACATGATAAAATGTTACATTTTAAAATGAAACATGTTAAAATGTAACATTTTAACATGTTGCATTTTAACATGATAAAATGTTACATTATAACATGTTTCATTTTAACATGATAAAATGTTACATTTTAACATGTTTCATTTTAAAATGTTACATTTTAAAATGTTACATTTTAACATGTTACATTTTTATATGTTACATTTTAACATGGTGCATTTTAACATGATAAAATGTTACATTTTAACATGTTGCATTTTAACATGATAAAATGTTACATTTTAACATGTTGCATTTTAACATGATAAAATGTTACATTTTAACATGTTGCATTTTAACATGATAAAATGTTACATTTTAACATGTTTCATTTTAACATGATAAAATGTTACATTTTAACATGTTACATTTTAATATGTTGCATTTTAAAATGATAAAATGTTACATTTTAACATGTTGCATTTTAACATGTTACATTTTAATATGTTACATTTTAACATGTTGCATTTTAACATGATAAAATGTTACATTTTAACATGTTGCATTTTAACATGTTACATTTTAATATGTTACATTTTAACATGTTGCATTTTAACATGATAAAATGTTACATTTAACATGTTTCATTTTAACATGATAAAATGTTACATTTTAACATGTTTCATTTTAACATGATAAAATGTTACATTTTAACATGTTTCATTTTAACATGATAAAATGTTACATTTTAACATGTTTCATTTTAACATGATAAAATCTTACATTTTAACATGTTTCATTTTAACATGATAAAATGTTACATTTTAACATGTTACATTTTAATATGTTACATTTTAACATGTTGCATTTTAACATGATAAAATGTTACATTTTAACATGTTGCATTTTAACATGATAAAATGTTACATTTTAACATGTTGCATTTTAACATGATAAAATGTTACATTTTAACATGTTTCATTTTAACATCATAAAATGTTTCATTTTAACATGATAAAATGTTACATTTTAACGTTTCATATTAACATGATAAAATGTTACATTTTAACATGTTTCATTTTAACATGTTACATTTTAACATGTTGCATTTTAACATGATAAAATGTTACATTTTAACATGTTGCATTTTAACATGATAAAATGTTACATTTGAACATGTTACATTTTAATATGTTACATTTTAACATGTTGCATTTTAACATGATAAAATGTTACATTTTAACATGTTGCATTTTAACATGTTACATTTTAATATGTTACATTTTAACATGTTGCATTTTAACATGATAAAATGTTACATTTTAACATGTTGCATTTTAACATGATAAAATGTTACATTTTAACATGTTGCATTTTAACATGATAAAATGTTACATTTTAACATGTTTCATTTTAACATGATAAAATGTTACATTTTAACATGGTGCATTTTAACATGATAAAATGTTACATTTTAACATGTTGCATTTTAACATGATAAAATGTTACATTTTAACATGTTGCATTTTAACATGATAAAATGTTACATTTTAACATGTTTCATTTTAACATGATAAAATGTTACATTTTAACATGTTTCATTTAAAAATGTTACATTTTAAAATGTTACATTTTAACATGTTACATTTTAATATGTTACATTTTAACATGTTGCATTTTAACATAGTAAAATGTTACATTTAAACATGTTGCATTTTAACATGATAAAATGTTACATTTTAACATATTGCGATTTAACATGATAAAATGTTACATTTTAACATGTTACATTTGAACATGTTACATTTAAATATGTTACATTTTAACATGTTGCATTTTAACATGATAAAATGTTACATTTTAACATGTTGCATTTTAACATGTTACATTTTAATATGTTACATTTTAACATGTTTCATTTTAACATGATAAAATGTTACATTTTAACGTTTCATTTTAACATGATAAAATGTTACATTTTAACATGTTTCATGTTAACATGTTACATTTTAACATGTTGCATTTTAACATGTTACATTTTAATATGTTACATTTTAACATGTTGCATTTTAACATGATAAAATGTTACATTTTAACATGTTGCATTTTAACATGATAAAATGTTACATTTTAACATGTTGCATTTTAACATGATAAAATGTTACATTTTAACATGTTTCATTTTAACATGATAAAATGTTACATTATAACATGTTTCATTTTAACATGATAAAATGTTACATTTTAACATGTTTCATTTTAACATGGTAAAATGTTACATTTTAACATGTTTCATTTTGACATGATAAAATGTTACATTTTAACATGTTTCATTTTAACATGATAAAATGTTACATTTTAACATGTTTCATTTTAACATGATAAAATGTTACATTTTAACATGTTTCATTTTAACATGATAAAATCTTACATTTTAACATGTTTCATTTTAACATGATAAAATCTTACATTTTAACATGTTTCATTTTAACATGATAAAATGTTACATTTTAACTTGTTTCATTTTAACATGATAAAATGTTACATTTTCACATGTTTCATTTAAAAATGTTACATTAAAAAATGTTACTTTTTAACATGTTACATTTTAATATGTTACATTTTAACATGTTGCATTTTAACATGATAAAATGTTACATTTTAACATGTTGCATTTTAACATGATAAAATGTTACATTTTAACATGTTGCATTTTAACATGATAAAATGTTACATTTTAACATGTTGCATTTTAACATGATAAAATGTTACATTTTAACATGTTGCATTTTAACATAATAAAATGTTACATTTTACATGTTTCATTTTAACATGATAAAATGTTACATTTTAACATGTTTCATTTTAAAATGTTACATTTTAATATGTTACATTTTAACATGTTGCATTTTAACATGATAAAATGTTACATTTAACATGTTTCATTTTAACATGATAAAATGTTACATTTTAACATGTTTCATTTTAACATCATAAAATGTTACATTTTAACATGTTTCATTTTAACATGATAAAATGTTACATTTTAACATGTTTCATTTTAACATGATAAAATCTTACATTTTAACATGTTTCATTTTAACATGATAAAATGTTACATTTTAACATGTTTCATTTTAACATGATAAAATGTTACATTTTAACATGTTACATTTTAATATGTTACATTTTAACATGTTGCATTTTAACATGATAAAATGTTACATTTTAACATGTTGCATTTTAACATGTTTCATTTTAACATCATAAAATGTTTCATTTTAACATGATAAAATGTTACATTTTAACGTTTCATATTAACATGATAAAATGTTACATTTTAACATGTTTCATTTTAACATGTTACATTTTAACATGTTGCATTTTAACATGATAAAATGTTACATTTTAACATGTTGCATTTTAACATGATAAAATGTTACATTTGAACATGTTACATTTTAATATGTTACATTTTAACATGTTGCATTTTAACATGATAAAATGTTACATTTTAACATGTTGCATTTTAACATGTTACATTTTAATATGTTACATTTTAACATGTTGCATTTTAACATGATAAAATGTTACATTTTAACATGTTGCATTTTAACATGATAAAATGTTACATTTTAACATGTTGCATTTTAACATGATAAAATGTTACATTTTAACATGTTTCATTTTAACATGATAAAATGTTACATTTTAACATGTTTCATTTTGACATGATAAAATGTTACATTTTAACATGTTTCATTTTAACATGATAAAATGTTACATTTTAACATGTTTCATTTTAACATGATAAAATGTTACATTTTAACATGTTGCATTTTAACATGTTACATTTTAATATGTTACATTTTAACATGTTGCATTTTAACATGATAAAATGTTACATTTAACATGTTTCATTTTAACATGATAAAATGTTACATTTTAACATGTTTCATTTTAACATCATAAAATGTTACATTTTAACATGTTTCATTTTAACATGATAAAATGTTACATTTTAACATGTTTCATTTTAACATGATAAAATCTTACATTTTAACATGTTTCATTTTAACATGATAAAATGTTACATTTTAACATGTTTCATTTTAACATGATAAAATGTTACATTTTAACATGTTACATTTTAATATGTTACATTTTAACATGTTGCATTTTAACATGATAAAATGTTACATTTTAACATGTTGCATTTTAACATGATAAAATGTTACATTTTAACATGTTTCATTTTAACATCATAAAATGTTTCATTTTAACATGATAAAATGTTACATTTTAACGTTTCATATTAACATGATAAAATGTTACATTTTAACATGTTTCATTTTAACATGTTACATTTTAACATGTTGCATTTTAACATGATAAAATGTTACATTTTAACATGTTGCATTTTAACATGATAAAATGTTACATTTGAACATGTTACATTTTAATATGTTACATTTTAACATGTTGCATTTTAACATGATAAAATGTTACATTTTAACATGTTGCATTTTAACATGTTACATTTTAATATGTTACATTTTAACATGTTGCATTTTAACATGATAAAATGTTACATTTTAACATGTTGCATTTTAACATGATAAAATGTTACATTTTAACATGTTGCATTTTAACATGATAAAATGTTACATTTTAACATGTTTCATTTTAACATGATAAAATGTTACATTTTAACATGTTTCATTTTGACATGATAAAATGTTACATTTTAACATGTTTCATTTTAACATGATAAAATGTTACATTTTAACATGTTTCATTTTAACATGATAAAATGTTACATTTTAACATGGTGCATTTTAACATGATAAAATGTTACATTTTAACATGTTGCATTTTAACATGATAAAATGTTACATTTTAACATGTTGCATTTTAACATGATAAAATGTTACATTTTAACATGTTTCATTTTAACATGATAAAATGTTACATTTTAACATGTTTCATTTAAAAATGTTACATTTTAAAATGTTACATTTTAACATGTTACATTTTAATATGTTTCATTTTAACATGTTGCATTTTAACATAGTAAAATGTTACATTTAAACATGTTGCATTTTAACATGATAAAATGTTACATTTTAACATATTGCGATTTAACATGATAAAATGTTACATTTTAACATGTTACATTTGAACATGTTACATTTAAATATGTTACATTTTAACATGTTGCATTTTAACATGATAAAATGTTACATTTTAACATGTTGCATTTTAACATGTTACATTTTAATATGTTACATTTTAACATGTTTCATTTTAACATGATAAAATGTTACATTTTAACATGTTGCATTTTAACATGATAAAATGTTACATTTGAACATGTTACATTTTAATATGTTACATTTTAACATGTTGCATTTTAACATGATAAAATGTTACATTTTAACATGTTGCATTTTAACATGTTACATTTTAATATGTTACATTTTAACATGTTGCATTTTAACATGATAAAATGTTACATTTTAACATGTTGCATTTTAACATGATAAAATGTTACATTTTAACATGTTGCATTTTAACATGATAAAATGTTACATTTTAACATGTTTCATTTTAACATGATAAAATGTTACATTTTAACATGTTTCATTTTGACATGATAAAATGTTACATTTTAACATGTTTCATTTTAACATGATAAAATGTTACATTTTAACATGTTTCATTTTAACATGATAAAATGTTACATTTTAACATGGTGCATTTTAACATGATAAAATGTTACATTTTAACATGTTGCATTTTAACATGATAAAATGTTACATTTTAACATGTTGCATTTTAACATGATAAAATGTTACATTTTAACATGTTTCATTTTAACATGATAAAATGTTACATTTTAACATGTTTCATTTAAAAATGTTACATTTTAAAATGTTACATTTTAACATGTTACATTTTAATATGTTACATTTTAACATGTTGCATTTTAACATAGTAAAATGTTACATTTAAACATGTTGCATTTTAACATGATAAAATGTTACATTTTAACATATTGCGATTTAACATGATAAAATGTTACATTTTAACATGTTACATTTGAACATGTTACATTTAAATATGTTACATTTTAACATGTTGCATTTTAACATGATAAAATGTTACATTTTAACATGTTGCATTTTAACATGTTACATTTTAATATGTTACATTTTAACATGTTTCATTTTAACATGATAAAATGTTACATTTTAACGTTTCATTTTAACATGATAAAATGTTACATTTTAACATGTTTCATGTTAACATGTTACATTTTAACATGTTGCATTTTAACATGTTATATTTTAATATGTTACATTTTAACATGTTGCATTTTAACATGATAAAATGTTACATTTTAACATGTTGCATTTTAACATGATAAAATGTTACATTTTAACATGATAAAATGTTACATTTTAACATGTTTCATTTTAACATGATAAAATGTTACATTATAACATGTTTCATTTTAACATGATAAAATGTTACATTTTAACATGTTTCATTTTAACATGGTAAAATGTTACATTTTAACATGTTTCATTTTGACGTGATAAAATGTTACATTTTAACATGATAAAATGTTACATTTTAACATGTTTCATTTTAACATGATAAAATGTTACATTTTAACATGTTTCATTTTAACATGATAAAATGTTACATTTTAACATGTTGCATTTTAACATGTTGCATTTTAACATAATAAAATGTTACATTTTACATGTTTCATTTTAACATGATAAAATGTTACATTTTAACATGTTTCATTTTAAAATGTTACATTTTAATATGTTACATTTTAACATGTTGCATTTTAACATGATAAAATGTTACATTTAACATGTTTCATTTTAACATGATAAAATGTTACATTTTAACATGTTTCATTTTAACATCATAAAATGTTACATTTTAACATGTTTCATTTTAACATGATAAAATGTTACATTTTAACATGTTTCATTTTAACATGATAAA
The DNA here is from genome assembly GCF_028750875.1 of Macrosteles quadrilineatus. Taxonomy (NCBI): domain Eukaryota; kingdom Metazoa; phylum Arthropoda; class Insecta; order Hemiptera; family Cicadellidae; genus Macrosteles; species Macrosteles quadrilineatus. The sequence continues at coordinate 154,261 of NW_026542645.1, forward strand.
ATCTTACATTTTAACATGTTTCATTTTAACATGGTAAAATGTTACATTTTAACATGTTTCATTTTGACGTGATAAAATGTTACATTTTAACATGTTTCATTTTAACATGATAAAATGTTACATTTTAACATGTTTCATTTTAACATGATAAAATGTTACATTTTAACATGTTTCATTTTAACATGATAAAATGTTACATTTTAACATGTTTCATTTTAACATCATAAAATGTTACATTTTAACATGTTACATTTTAATATGTTTCATTTAAACATGTTGCATTTTAACATGATAAAATGTTACATTTTAACATGTTGCATTTTAACATGATAAAATGTTACATTTTAACATGTTGCATTTTAACATGTTGCATTTTAACATAATAAAATGTTACATTTTACATGTTTCATTTTAACATGATAAAATGTTACATTTTAACATGTTTCATTTTAAAATGTTACATTTTAATATGTTACATTTTAACATGTTTCATTTTAACATGATAAAATGTTACATTTTAACATGTTTCATTTTAACATGATAAAATGTTACATTTTAACATGTTTCATTTTAACATGGTAAAATGTTACATTTTAACATGTTTCATTTTGACGTGATAAAATGTTACATTTTAACATGTTTCATTTTAACATGATAAAATGTTACATTTTAACATGTTTCATTTTAACATGATAAAATGTTACATTTTAACATGTTTCATTTTAACATGATAAAATGTTACATTTTAACATGTTGCATTTTAACATGTTGCATTTTAACATAATAAAATGTTACATTTTACATGTTTCATTTTAACATGATAAAATGTTACATTTTAACATGTTTCATTTTAAAATGTTACATTTTAATATGTTACATTTTAACATGTTGCATTTTAACATGATAAAATGTTACATTTAACATGTTTCATTTTAACATGATAAAATGTTACATTTTAACATGTTTCATTTTAACATCATAAAATGTTACATTTTAACATGTTTCATTTTAACATGATAAAATGTTACATTTTAACATGTTTCATTTTAACATGATAAAATCTTACATTTTAACATGTTTCATTTTAACATGGTAAAATGTTACATTTTAACATGTTTCATTTTGACGTGATAAAATGTTACATTTTAACATGTTTCATTTTAACATGATAAAATGTTACATTTTAACATGTTTCATTTTAACATGATAAAATGTTACATTTTAACATGTTTCATTTTAACATGATAAAATGTTACATTTTAACATGTTTCATTTTAACATCATAAAATGTTACATTTTAACATGTTACATTTTAATATGTTTCATTTAAACATGTTGCATTTTAACATGATAAAATGTTACATTTTAACATGTTGCATTTTAACATGATAAAATGTTACATTTTAACATGTTGCATTTTAACATGTTGCATTTTAACATAATAAAATGTTACATTTTACATGTTTCATTTTAACATGATAAAATGTTACATTTTAACATGTTTCATTTTAAAATGTTACATTTTAATATGTTACATTTTAACATGTTTCATTTTAACATGATAAAATGTTACATTTTAACATGTTTCATTTTAACATGATAAAATGTTACATTTTAACATGTTTCATTTTAACATGGTAAAATGTTACATTTTAACATGTTTCATTTTGACGTGATAAAATGTTACATTTTAACATGTTTCATTTTAACATGATAAAATGTTACATTTTAACATGTTTCATTTTAACATGATAAAATGTTACATTTTAACATGTTTCATTTTAACATGATAAAATGTTACATTTTAACATGTTTCATTTTAACATCATAAAATGTTACATTTTAACATGTTACATTTTAATATGTTTCATTTAAACATGTTGCATTTTAACATGATAAAATGTTACATTTTAACATGTTGCATTTTAACATGATAAAATGTTACATTTTAACATGTTGCATTTTAACATGTTGCATTTTAACATAATAAAATGTTACATTTTACATGTTTCATTTTAACATGATAAAATGTTACATTTTAACATGTTTCATTTTAAAATGTTACATTTTAATATGTTACATTTTAACATGTTGCATTTTAACATGATAAAATGTTACATTTAACATGTATTATTTTAACATGATAAAATGTTACATTTTAACATGTTTCATTTTAACATCATAAAATGTTACATTTTAACATGTTTCATTTTAACATGATAAAATGTTACATTTTAACATGTTTCATTTTAACATGATAAAATCTTACATTTTAACATGTTTCATTTTAACATGATAAAATGTTACATTTTAACATGTTACATTTTATTATTTTACATTTTAACATGTTGCATTTTAACATGATAAAATGTTACATTTTAACATGTTGCATTTTAACATGATAAAATGTTACATTTTAACATGTTTCATTTTAACATCATAAAATGTTTCATTTTAACATGATAAAATGTTACATTTTAACGTTTCATATTAACATGTTAAAATGTTACATTTTAACATGTTTCATTTTAACATGTTACATTTTAACATGTTGCATTTTAACATGATAAAATGTTACATTTTAACATGTTGCATTTTAACATGATAAAAATGTTACATTTTAACATGTTTCATTTTAACATGATAAAATGTGACATTTTAACGTTTCATTTTAACATGATAAAATGTTACATTTTAACATGTTTCATGTTAACATGTTACATTTTAACATGTTGCATTTTAACATGATAAAATGTTACATTATAACATGTTTCATTTTAACATGATAAAATGTTACATTTTAACATGTTTCATTTTAAAATGTTACATTTTAAAATGTTACATTTTAACATGTTACATTTTTATATGTTACATTTTAACATGTTGCATTTTAACATGATAAAATGTTACATTTTAACATGTTGCATTTTAACATGATAAAATGTTACATTTTAACATGTTGCATTTTAACATGATAAAATGTTACATTTTAACATGTTTCATTTTAACATGATAAAATGTTACATTTTAACATGTTTCATTTAAAAATGTTACATTTTAAAATGTTACATTTTAACATGTTACATTTTAATATGTTACATTTTAACATGTTTCATTTTGACATGATAAAATGTTACATTTTAACATGTTTCATTTTAACATGATAAAATGTTACATTTTAACGTTTCATATTAACATGATAAAATGTTACATTTTAACATGTTTCATTTTAACATGTTACATTTTAACATGTTGCATTTTAACATGATAAAATGTTACATTTTAACATGTTGCATTTTAACATGATAAAAATGTTACATTTTAACATGTTTGATTTTAACATGATAAAATGTTACATTTTATCATGTTTCATTTTAACATGATAAAATGTTACATTTTAAAATGAAACATGTTAAAATGTAACATTTTAACATGTTGCATTTTAACATGATAAAATGTTACATTATAACATGTTTCATTTTAACATGATAAAATGTTACATTTTAACATGTTTCATTTTAATATGTTGCATTTTAAAATGATAAAATGTTACATTTTAACATGTTGCATTTTAACATGTTACATTTTAATATGTTACATTTTAACATGTTGCATTTTAACATGATAAAATGTTACATTTTAACATGTTGCATTTTAACATGTTACATTTTAATATGTTACATTTTAACATGTTGCATTTTAACATGATAAAATGTTACATTTTAACATGTTGCATTTTAACATGATAAAATGTTACATTTTAACATGTTTCATTTTAACATGATAAAATGTTACATTTTAACATATTTCATTTTAACATGATAAAATGTGACATTTTAACGTTTCATTTTAACATGATAAAATGTTACATTTTAACATGTTTCATGTTAACATGTTACATTTTAACATGTTGCATTTTAACATGATAAAATGTTACATTATAACATGTTTCATTTTAACATGATAAAATGTTACATTTTAACATGTTTCATTTTAAAATGTTACATTTTAAAATGTTACATTTTAACATGTTACATTTTTATATGTTACATTTTAACATGTTGCATTTTAACATGATAAAATGTTACATTTTAACATGTTGCATTTTAACATGATAAAATGTTACATTTTAACATGTTGCATTTTAACATGATAAAATGTTACATTTTAACATGTTTCATTTTAACATGATAAAATGTTACATTTTAACATGTTTCATTTAAAAATGTTACATTTTAAAATGTTACATTTTAACATGTTACATTTTAATATGTTACATTTTAACATGTTGCATTTTAACATGATAAAATGTTACATTTTAACATATTGCGATTTAACATGATAAAATGTTACATTTTAACATATTGCGATTTAACATGATAAAATGTTACATTTTAACATATTGCGATTTAACATGATAAAATGTTACATTTTAAAATGTTACATTTGAACATGTTACATTTTAATATGTTACATTTTAACATGTTGCATTTTAACATGATAAAATGTTACATTTTAACATGTTGCATTTTAACATGTTACATTTTAATATGTTACATTTTAACATGTTGCATTTTAACATGATAAAATGTTACATTTTAACATGTTGCATTTTAACATGATAAAATGTTACATTTTAACATGTTGCATTTTAACATGATAAAATGTTACATTTTAACATGTTTCATTTTAACATGATAAAATGTTACATTTTAACATGTTTCATTTTGACATGATAAAATGTTACATTTTAACATGTTTCATTTTAACATGATAAAATGTTACATTTTAACATGTTTCATTTTAACATGATAAAATGTTACATTTTAACATGGTGCATTTTAACATGATAAAATGTTACATTTTAACATGTTGCATTTTAACATGATAAAATGTTACATTTTAACATGTTGCATTTTAACATGATAAAATGTTACATTTTAACATGTTTCATTTTAACATGATAAAATGTTACATTTTAACATGTTTCATTTAAAAATGTTACATTTTAAAATGTTACATTTTAACATGTTTCATTTTAATATGTTACATTTTAACATGTTGCATTTTAACATAGTAAAATGTTACATTTTAACATGTTGCATTTTAACATGATAAAATGTTACATTTTAACATATTGCGATTTAACATGATAAAATGTTACATTTTAACATGTTACATTTGAAAATGTTACATTTTAATATGTTACATTTTTACATGTTGCATTTTAACATGATAAAATGTTACATTTTAACATGTTGCATTTTAACATGTTACATTTTAATATGTTACATTTTAACATGTTGCATTTTAACATGATAAAATGTTACATTTTAACATGTTTCATTTTAACATGGTAAAATGTTACATTTTAACATGTTTCATTTTAACATGATAAAATGTTACATTTTAACATGTTTCATTTTAACAAAATAAAATGTTACATTTTAACATGTTTCATTTTAACAAAATAAAATGTTACATTTTAACGTTTCATTTTAACATGATAAAATGTTACATTTTATCATGTTAAAATGCAACATGTTAAAATGTAACATTTTATCATGTTAAAATGCAACATGTTAAAATGTAACATTTTATCATGTTAAAATGCAACATGTTAAAATGTAACATATTAAAATGTAACATGTTAAAATGTAACATTTTTTAATGTAACATTTTTAAATGAAACATGTAAAAATGTAACATTTTATCATGTTAAAATGAAACAAGTTAAAATGTAACATTTTATCATGTTAAAATGAAACATGTTAAAATGTAAGATTTTATCATGTTAAAATGAAACATGTTAAAATGTAAGATTTTATCATGTTAAAATGAAACATGTTAAAATGTAACATTTTATCATGTTAAAATGCAACATGTTAAAATGTAACATTTTATCATGTTAAAATGAAACATGTTAAAATGTAACATTTTATCATGTTAATATGAAACGTTAAAATGTAACATTTTATCATGTTAAAATGAAACATGTTAAAATGTAACATTTTATCATGTTAAAATGCAACATGTTAAAATGTAACATTTTATCATGTTAAAATGCAACATGTTAAAATGTAACATTTTATCATGTTAAAATGCACCATGTTAAAATGTAACATATAAAAATGTAACATGTTAAAATGTAACATTTTAAAATGTAACATTTTAAAATGAAACATGTTAAAATGTAACATTTTATCATGTTAAAATGAAACATGTTATAATGTAACATTTTATCATGTTAAAATGCAACATGTTAAAATGTTACATTTTAACATGTTTCATTTTAAAATGTAACATTTTATCATGTTAAAATGAAACATGTTAAAATGTAACATTTTATCATGTTAAAATGAAACATGTTAAAATGTAACATTTTATCATGTTAAAATGAAACATGTTAAAATGTAACATTTTATCATGTTAAAATGCAACATGTTAAAATGAAACATTTTATCATGTTAAAATGAAACATGTTAAAATGTAACATTTTATCATGTTAAAATGCAACATGTTAAAATGTAACATTTTATCATGTTAAAATGCAACATGTTAAAATGTAACATGTTAAGATGAAACATGTTAAAATGTAACATTTTATCATGTTAATATGAAACGTTAAAATGTAACATTTTATCATGTTAAAATGAAACATTTTATGATGTTAAAATGAAACATGTTAAAATGTAACATTTTATCATGTTAAAATGCAACATGTTAAAATGTAACATTTTATCATGTTAAAATGCAACATGTTAAAATGTAACATATTAAAATGTAACATGTTAAAATGTAACATTTTATCATGTTAAAATGAAACATGTTAAAATGTAAGATTTTATCATGTTAAAATGAAACATGTTAAAATGTAACATTTTATCATGTTAAAATGAAACATGTTAAAATGTAACATTTTATCATGTTAAAATGAAGCATGTTAAAATGTAACATTTTATCATGTTAAAATGCAACATGTTAAAATGTAACATTTTATCATTTTAAAATGCAACATGTTAAAATGTAACATTTTATCATGTTAAAATGCAACATGTTAGAATGTAACATATTAAAATGTAACATGTTAAAATGTAACATTTTTTAATGTAACATTTTTAAATGAAACATGTAAAAATGTAACATTTTATCATGTTAAAATGAAACAAGTTAAAATGTAACATTTTATCATGTTAAAATGAAACATGTTAAAATGTAAGATTTTATCATGTTAAAATGAAACATGTTAAAATGTAAGATTTTATCATGTTAAAATGAAACATGTTAAAATGTAACATTTTATCATGTTAAAATGAAACATGTTAAAATGTAACATTTTATCATGTTAAAATAAAACATGTTAAAATGTAACATTTTATCATGTTAAAATAAAACATGTTAAAATGTAACATTTTATCATGTCAAAATGAAACATGTTAAAATGTAACATTTTATCATGTTAAAATGAAACATGTTAAAATGTAACATTTTATCATGTTAAAATGAAACATGTTATAATGTAACATTTTATCATGTTAAAATGAAACATGTTAAAATGTAACATTTTATCATGTTAAAATGCAACATGTTAAAATGTAACATTTTATCATGTTAAAATGCAACATGTTAAAATTTAACATTTTATCATGTTAAAATGCAACATGTTAAAATGTAACATATTAAAATGTAACATGTTAAAATGCAACATGTTAAAATGTAACATGTTAACATGAAACATGTTAAAATGTAACATTTTATCATGTTAAAATGAAACGTTAAAATGTAACATTTTATCATGTTAAAATGAAACATGTTAAAATGTAACATTTTATCATGTTAAAATGAAACATGTTAAAATGTAACATTTTATCATGTTAAAATGCAACATGTTAAAATGTAACATATTAAAATGTAACATGTTAAAATGCAACATGTTAAAATGTAACATTTTATCATGTTAAAATGCAACATGTAAAAATGTAACATATTAAAATGTAACATTTTCAAATGTAACATGTTAAAATGTAACATTTTATCATGTTAAATCGCAATATGTTAAAATGTAACATTTTATCATGTTAAAATGCAACATGTTAAAATGTAACATTTTACTATGTTAAAATGCAACATGTTAAAATGTAACATATTAAAATGTAACATGTTAAAATGTAACATATTAAAATGTAACATGTTAAAATGTAACATTTTAAAATGTAACATTTTTAAATGAAACATGTTAAAATGTACCATTTTATCATGTTAAAATGAAACATGTTAAAATGTAACATTTTATCATGTTAAAATGCAACATGTTAAAATGTAACATTTTATCATGTTAAAATGCAACATGTTAAAATGTAACATTTTATCATGTTAAAATGCACCATGTTAAAATGTAACATTTTATCATGTTAAAATGAAACATGTTAAAATGTAACATTTTATCATGTTAAAATGAAACATGTTAAAATGTAACATTTTATCATGTCAAAATGAAACATGTTAAAATGTAACATTTTATCATGTCAAAATGAAACATGTTAAAATGTAACATTTTATCATGTCAAAATGAAACATGTTAAAATGTAACATTTTATCATGTTAAAATGAAACATGTTAAAATGTAACATTTTATCATGTTAAAATGCAACATGTTAAAATGTAACATTTTATCATGTTAAAATGCAACATGTTAAAATGTAACATTTTATCATGTTAAAATGCAACATGTTAAAATGTAACATATTAAAATGTAACATGTTAAAATGCAACATGTTAAAATGTAACATTTTATCATGTTAAAATGCAACATGTTAAAATGTAACATATTAAAATGTAACATGTTCAAATGTAACATTTTAAAATGTAACATTTTATCATGTTAAATCGCAATATGTTAAAATGTAACATTTTATCATGTTAAAATGCAACATGTTAAAATGTAACATTTTACTATGTTAAAATGCAACATGTTAAAATGTAACATATTAAAATGTAACATGTTAAAATGTAACATTTTATCATGTTAAAATGCAACATGTTAAAATGTAACATATAAAAATGTAACATGTTAAAATGTAACATTTTAAAATGTAACATTTTAAAATGAAACATGTTAAAATGTAACATTTTATCATGTTAAAATGAAACATGTTATAATGTAACATTTTATCATGTTAAAATGCAACATGTTAAAATGTAACATGTTAACATGAAACATGTTAAAATGTAACATTTTATCATGTTAAAATGAAACGTTAAAATGTCACATTTTATCATGTTAAAATGAAACATGTTAAAATGTAACATTTTATTATGTTAAAATGCAACATGTTAAAATGTAACATTTTATCATGTTAAAATGCAACATGTTAAAATGTAACATATTAAAATGTAACATGTTAAAATGCAACATGTTAAAATGTAACATTTTATCATGTTAAAATGCAACATGTTAAAATGTAACATATTAAAATGTAACATGTTAAAATGCAACATGTTAAAATGTAACATTTTATCATTTTAAAATGCAACATATTAAAATGTAACATGTTATAAATGTAACATTTTATCATGTTAAAATGAAACATGTTAAAATGTAACATTTTATCATGTTAAAATGCAACATGTTAAAATGTAACATTTTATCATGTTAAAATGTAACATTTTATCATGTTAAAATGCACCATGTTAAAATGTAACATATAAAAATGTAACATGTTAAAATGTAACATTTTAAAATGTAACATTTTAAAATGAAACATGTTAAAATGTAACATTTTATCATGTTAAAATGAAACATGTTATAATGTAACATTTTATCATGTTAAAATGCAACATGTTAAAATGTTACATTTTAACATGTTTCATTTTAAAATGTAACATTTTATCATGTTAAAATGAAACATGTTAAAATGTAACATTTTATCATGTTAAAATGAAACATGTTAAAATGTAACATTTTTATCATGTTAAAATGCAACATGTTAAAATGTAACATTTTATCATGTTAAAATGAAACATGTTAAAATGTAACATTTTATCATGTTAAAATGTAACATGTTAAAATGAAACATGTTAAAATGTAACATTTTATCATGTTAATATGAAACGTTAAAATGTAACATTTTATCATGTTAAAATGAAACATTTTATGATGTTAAAATGAAACATGTTAAAATGTAACATTTTATCATGTTAAAATGCAACATGTTAAAATGTAACATTTTATCATGTTAAAATGCAACATGTTAAAATGTAACATATTAAAATGTAACATGTTAAAATGTAACATTTTATCATGTTAAAATGAAACATGTTAAAATGTAAGATTTTATCATGTTAAAATGAAACATGTTAAAATGTAACATTTTATCATGTTAAAATGAAACATGTTAAAATGTAACATTTTATGATGTTAAAATGAAACATGTTAAAATGTAACATTTTATCATGTTAAAATGAAACATGTTAAATGTAACATTTTATCATGTTAAAATGCAACATGTTAAAATGTAACATATTAAAATGTAACATTTTAAAATGAAACATGTTAAAATGTAACATTTTATCATGTTAAAATGAAACATGTAAAATGTAACATTTTATTATGTTAAAATGCAACATGTTAAAATGCAACATGTTAAAATGTAACATTTTATCATGTTAAAATGCAACATGTTAAAATGTAACATTTTATCATGTTAAAATGCAACATGTTTAAATGTAACATATTAAAATGTAACATGTTAAAATGTAACATTTTATGATGTTAAAATGAAAAATGTTAAAATGTAACATTTTATCATGTTAAAATGCAACATGTTAAAATGTAACATTTTATCATGTTAAAATGCAACATGTTAAAATGTAACATTTTATCATGTTAAAATGCAACATGTTAAAATGTAACATTTTATCATGTTAAAATGCAACATGTTAAAATGTAACATATTAAAATGTAACATGTTAAAAAGTAACATTTTTTAATGTAACATTTTTAAATGAAACATGTAAAAATGTAACATTTTATCATGTTAAAATGAAACAAGTTAAAATGTAACATTTTATCATGTTAAAATGAAACATGTTAAAATGTAAGATTTTATCATGTTAAAATGAAACATGTTAAAATGTAAGATTTTATCATGTTAAAATGAAACATGTTAAAATGTAACATTTTATCATGTTAAAATGAAACATGTTAAAATGTAACATTTTATCATGTTAAAATGAAACATGTTAAAATGTAACATTTTATCATGTCAAAATGAAACATGTTAAAATGTAACATTTTATCATGTTAAAATGAAACATGTTAAAATGTAACATTTTATCATGTTAAAATGAAACATGTTATAATGTAACATTTTATCATGTTAAAATGAAACATGTTAAAATGTAACATTTTATCATGTTAAAATGCAACATGTTAAAATGTAACATTTTATCATGTTAAAATGCAACATGTTAAAATGTAACATTTTATCATGTTAAAATGCAACATGTTAAAATGTAACATATTAAAATGTAACATGTTAAAATGCAACATGTTAAAATGTAACATGTTAACATGAAACATGTTAAAATGTAACATTTTATCATGTTAAAATGAAACGTTAAAATGTAACATTTTATCATGTTAAAATGAAACATGTTAAAATGTAACATATTAAAATGTAACATGTTAAAATGCAACATGTTAAAATGTAACATTTTATCATGTTAAAATGCAACATGTTAAAATGTAACATATTTAAATGTAACATGTTCAAATGTAACATGTTAAAATGTAACATTTTATCATGTTAAATCGCAATATGTTAAAATGTAACATTTTATCATGTTAAAATGCAACATGTTTAAATGTAACATTTTACTATGTTAAAATGCAACATGTTAAAATGTAACATATTAAAATGTAACATGTTAAAATGTAACATTTTAAAATGTAACATTTTTAAATGAAACATGTTAAAATGTAACATTTTATCATGTTAAAATGAAACATGTTAAAATGTAACATTTTATCATGTTAAAATGCAACATGTTAAAATGTAACATTTTATCATGTTAAAATGCAACATGTTAAAATGTAACATTTTATCATGTTAAAATGCACCATGTTAAAATGTAACATTTTATCATGTTAAAATGAAACATGTTAAAATGTAACATTTTATCATGTTAAAATGAAACATGTTAAAATGTAACATTTTATCATGTCAAAATGAAACATGTTAAAATGTAACATTTTATCATGTTAAAATGAAACATGTTAAAATGTAACATTTTATCATGTTAAAATGCAACATGTTAAAATGTAACATTTTATCATGTTAAAATGCAACATGTTAAAATGTAACATTTTATCATGTTAAAATGCAACATGTTAAAATGTAACATATTAAAATGTAACATGTTAAAATGCAACATGTTAAAATGTAACATTTTATCATGTTAAAATGCAACATGTTAAAATGTAACATATTAAAATGTAACATGTTCAAATGTAACATTTTATCATGTTAAAATGCAACATGTTAAAATGTAACATTTTATCATGTTAAAATGCAACATGTTAAAATGTAACATGTTAAAATGAAACATGTTAAAATGTAACATTTTATTATGTTAATATGAAACGTTAAAATGTAACATTTTATCATGTTAAAATGAAACATTTTATGATGTTAAAATGAAACATGTTAAAATGTAACATTTTATCATGTTAAAATGCAACATGTTAAAATGTAACATTTTATCATGTTAAAATGCAACATGTTAAAATGTAACATATTAAAATGTAACATGTTAAAATGTAACATTTTATCATGTTAAAATGAAACATGTTAAAATGTAAGATTTTATCATGTTAAAATGAAACATGTTAAAATGTAACATTTTATCATGTTAAAATGAAACATGTTAAAATGTAACATTTTATCATGTTAAAATGAAACATGTTAAAATGTAACATTTTATCATGTTAAAATGAAACATGTTAAATGTAACATTTTATCATTTTAAAATGCAACATGTTAAAATGTAACATTTTAAAATGAAACATGTTAAAATGTAACATTTTATCATGTTAAAATGAAACATGTTATAATGTAACATTTTATCATGTTAAAATGCAACATGTTAAAATGTAACATGTTAACATGAAACATGTTAAAATGTAACATTTTATCATGTTAAAATGAAACGTTAAAATGTCACATTTTATCATGTTAAAATGAAACATGTTAAAATGTAACATTTTATTATGTTAAAATGCAACATGTTAAAATGTAACATTTTATCATGTTAAAATGCAACATGTTAAAATGTAACATATTAAAATGTAACATGTTAAAATGCAACATGTTAAAATGTAACATTTTATCATGTTAAAATGCAACATGTTAAAATGTAACATATTAAAATGTAACATGTTAAAATGCAACATGTTAAAATGTAACATTTTATCATTTTAAAATGCAACATATTAAAATGTAACATGTTATAAATGTAACATTTTATCATGTTAAAATGAAACATGTTAAAATGTAACATTTTATCATGTTAAAATGCAACATGTTAAAATGTAACATTTTATCATGTTAAAATGTAACATTTTATCATGTTAAAATGCACCATGTTAAAATGTAACATATAAAAATGTAACATGTTAAAATGTAACATTTTAAAATGTAACATTTTAAAATGAAACATGTTAAAATGTAACATTTTATCATGTTAAAATGAAACATGTTATAATGTAACATTTTATCATGTTAAAATGCAACATGTTAAAATGTTACATTTTAACATGTTTCATTTTAAAATGTAACATTTTATCATGTTAAAATGAAACATGTTAAAATGTAACATTTTATCATGTTAAAATGAAACATGTTAAAATGTAACATTTTTATCATGTTAAAATGCAACATGTTAAAATGTAACATTTTATCATGTTAAAATGAAACATGTTAAAATGTAACATTTTATCATGTTAAAATGTAACATGTTAAAATGAAACATGTTAAAATGTAACATTTTATCATGTTAATATGAAACGTTAAAATGTAACATTTTATCATGTTAAAATGAAACATTTTATGATGTTAAAATGAAACATGTTAAAATGTAACATTTTATCATGTTAAAATGCAACATGTTAAAATGTAACATTTTATCATGTTAAAATGCAACATGTTAAAATGTAACATATTAAAATGTAACATGTTAAAATGTAACATTTTATCATGTTAAAATGAAACATGTTAAAATGTAAGATTTTATCATGTTAAAATGAAACATGTTAAAATGTAACATTTTATCATGTTAAAATGAAACATGTTAAAATGTAACATTTTATGATGTTAAAATGAAACATGTTAAAATGTAACATTTTATCATGTTAAAATGAAACATGTTAAATGTAACATTTTATCATGTTAAAATGCAACATGTTAAAATGTAACATATTAAAATGTAACATTTTAAAATGAAACATGTTAAAATGTAACATTTTATCATGTTAAAATGAAACATGTAAAATGTAACATTTTATTATGTTAAAATGCAACATGTTAAAATGCAACATGTTAAAATGTAACATTTTATCATGTTAAAATGCAACATGTTAAAATGTAACATTTTATCATGTTAAAATGCAACATGTTTAAATGTAACATATTAAAATGTAACATGTTAAAATGTAACATTTTATGATGTTAAAATGAAAAATGTTAAAATGTAACATTTTATCATGTTAAAATGCAACATGTTAAAATGTAACATTTTATCATGTTAAAATGCAACATGTTAAAATGTAACATTTTATCATGTTAAAATGCAACATGTTAAAATGTAACATTTTATCATGTTAAAATGCAACATGTTAAAATGTAACATATTAAAATGTAACATGTTAAAAAGTAACATTTTTTAATGTAACATTTTTAAATGAAACATGTAAAAATGTAACATTTTATCATGTTAAAATGAAACAAGTTAAAATGTAACATTTTATCATGTTAAAATGAAACATGTTAAAATGTAAGATTTTATCATGTTAAAATGAAACATGTTAAAATGTAAGATTTTATCATGTTAAAATGAAACATGTTAAAATGTAACATTTTATCATGTTAAAATGAAACATGTTAAAATGTAACATTTTATCATGTTAAAATGAAACATGTTAAAATGTAACATTTTATCATGTCAAAATGAAACATGTTAAAATGTAACATTTTATCATGTTAAAATGTAACATTTTATCATGTTAAAATGAAACATGTTATAATGTAACATTTTATCATGTTAAAATGAAACATGTTAAAATGTAACATTTTATCATGTTAAAATGCAACATGTTAAAATGTAACATTTTATCATGTTAAAATGCAACATGTTAAAATGTAACATTTTATCATGTTAAAATGCAACATGTTAAAATGTAACATATTAAAATGTAACATGTTAAAATGCAACATGTTAAAATGTAACATGTTAACATGAAACATGTTAAAATGTAACATTTTATCATGTTAAAATGAAACGTTAAAATGTAACATTTTATCATGTTAAAATGAAACATGTTAAAATGTAACATATTAAAATGTAACATGTTAAAATGCAACATGTTAAAATGTAACATTTTATCATGTTAAAATGCAACATGTTAAAATGTAACATATTTAAATGTAACATGTTCAAATGTAACATGTTAAAATGTAACATTTTATCATGTTAAATCGCAATATGTTAAAATGTAACATTTTATCATGTTAAAATGCAACATGTTTAAATGTAACATTTTACTATGTTAAAATGCAACATGTTAAAATGTAACAAATTAAAATGTAACATGTTAAAATGTAACATTTTAAAATGTAACATTTTTAAATGAAACATGTTAAAATGTAACATTTTATCATGTTAAAATGAAACATGTTAAAATGTAACATTTTATCATGTTAAAATGCAACATGTTAAAATGTAACATTTTATCATGTTAAAATGCAACATGTTAAAATGTAACATTTTATCATGTTAAAATGCACCATGTTAAAATGTAACATTTTATCATGTTAAAATGAAACATGTTAAAATGTAACATTTTATCATGTTAAAATGAAACATGTTAAAATGTAACATTTTATCATGTCAAAATGAAACATGTTAAAATGTAACATTTTATCATGTTAAAATGAAACATGTTAAAATGTAACATTTTATCATGTTAAAATGCAACATGTTAAAATGTAACATTTTATCATGTTAAAATGCAACATGTTAAAATGTAACATTTTATCATGTTAAAATGCAACATGTTAAAATGTAACATATTAAAATGTAACATGTTAAAATGCAACATGTTAAAATGTAACATTTTATCATGTTAAAATGCAACATGTTAAAATGTAACATATTAAAATGTAACATGTTCAAATGTAACATTTTATCATGTTAAAATGCAACATGTTAAAATGTAACATTTTATCATGTTAAAATGCAACATGTTAAAATGTAACATGTTAAAATGAAACATGTTAAAATGTAACATTTTATTATGTTAATATGAAACGTTAAAATGTAACATTTTATCATGTTAAAATGAAACATTTTATGATGTTAAAATGAAACATGTTAAAATGTAACATTTTATCATGTTAAAATGCAACATGTTAAAATGTAACATTTTATCATGTTAAAATGCAACATGTTAAAATGTAACATATTAAAATGTAACATGTTAAAATGTAACATTTTATCATGTTAAAATGAAACATGTTAAAATGTAAGATTTTATCATGTTAAAATGAAACATGTTAAAATGTAACATTTTATCATGTTAAAATGAAACATGTTAAAATGTAACATTTTATCATGTTAAAATGAAACATGTTAAAATGTAACATTTTATCATGTTAAAATGAAACATGTTAAATGTAACATTTTATCATTTTAAAATGCAACATGTTAAAATGTAACATATTAAAATGTAACATGTTAAAATGCAACATGTTAAAATGTAACATTTTATCATGTTAAAATGCAACATGTTAAAATGTAACATATTAAAATGTAACATGTTAAAATGCAACATGTTAAAATGTAACATTTTATCATTTTAAAATGCAACATATTAAAATGTAACATGTTATAAATGTAACATTTTATCATGTTAAAATGAAACATGTTAAAATGTAACATTTTATCATGTTAAAATGCAACATGTTAAAATGTAACATTTTATCATGTTAAAATGTAACATTTTATCATGTTAAAATGCACCATGTTAAAATGTAACATATAAAAATGTAACATGTTAAAATGTAACATTTTAAAATGTAACATTTTAAAATGAAACATGTTAAAATGTAACATTTTATCATGTTAAAATGAAACATGTTATAATGTAACATTTTATCATGTTAAAATGCAACATGTTAAAATGTAACATGTTAACATGAAACATGTTAAAATGTAACATTTTATCATGTTAAAATGAAACGTTAAAATGTCACATTTTATCATGTTAAAATGAAACATGTTAAAATGTAACATTTTATCATGTTAAAATGCAACATGTTAAAATGTAACATTTTATCATGTTAAAATGCAACATGTTAAAATGTAACATATTAAAATGTAACATGTTAAAATGCAACATGTTAAAATGTAACATTTTATCATGTTAAAATGCAACATGTTAAAATGTAACATGTTAAAATGTAACATGTTAAAATGCAACATGTTAAAATGTAACATTTTATCATTTTAAAATGCAACATATTAAAATGTAACATGTTATAAATGTAACATTTTATCATGTTAAAATGAAACCTGTTAAAATGTAACATTTTATCATGTTAAAATGCAACATGTTAAAATGTAACATTTTATCATGTTAAAATGTAACATTTTATCATGTTAAAATGCACCATGTTAAAATGTAACATATAAAAATGTAACATGTTAAAATGTAACATTTTAAAATGTAACATTTTAAAATGAAACATGTTAAAATGTAACATTTTATCATGTTAAAATGAAACATGTTATAATGTAACATTTTATCATGTTAAAATGCAACATGTTAAAATGTTACATTTTAACATGTTTCATTTTAAAATGTAACATTTTATCATGTTAAAATGAAACATGTTAAAATGTAACATTTTATCATGTTAAAATGAAACATTGAGCCGTGACATGTCCACCAAGCGTCCCACCAATGTCACGCCTCAGTGTTTTTTGTATAGTGCGAGTACTGGCCTTGCGCCGGAACTCGTTCAGTTTGGGTCTGGCAGCAGTCCTGCAGACCCCGGGGCTATTTTTCCGCTGCCGAGCACATTTTCGGCAGAAGAACAGCGACTGTCATCGTTTCATGTCAAGTTTGGTGTTTGTAATGTTATATTTGCATCGGTTAACATCTAGTCACTTTTTTACTGTGCTTCTTACAAACCTAATTCTTTTGACATGTAATTAAACGGTTTGCCAGACGTCAGATGAGTAAGTTGATTGATTATTATTTGATTTGTTTAGGTTAGAAAGTTTCTGAATTAGTCTTGGCTTTCAGCCACATGTTGAGCAGGCTTTGAGTGGGTTTTGGCTAGTGAAAAACAAGTATTAAGCACCTTCTGTGCATTGGTATTACTTTTAATTACCAATTACTTGTTTTTCAAGGCGCTAGACCCATTTCTGAGCCTGGAATTGTTCAGAGTTTCTATGGGCCTTTGGCCAAGCTTTGTGTGGTCTGACCACAAGTTTTTCTGGTTAGTTTAGTAGTTTTTGTTGTTTTCAAGTTTTCAAAGCTTTCCCCGAGACTCTAGGCCAGATATTACCCAAGAAAACTCACTTTGAAACTCACTTTTGTGCGGGCTATGGTCCGTTTGTTCTGTGTCCCTGTTAATTTATTATTAGGCCTAAGGCCTAGTTTGTGCTCAATTTTGTGTTTTATTGTGGCCTACAGCTTATTTAATGTAAATTTTGTCCCTTTGTCCCCTGTAATAGTGTTTTTTTGTTATTTGTATTGTAGGCCATGTCACTCAGCCTAATTTTTTTTAGTTAAGTAATGGCGCCTCCTGGGGGCCAAGCTCGGTCATAATTAGTTAGTATTAGTGCTCTTACATGTCCCCTGCAATTTTCATTAAGTTTGGTTAATAAATGACCGAGTTGTTAAGGTTATAGTTTAGCGCTTTTCTGTTTTCTGAGTGACCGTAGGTAACTGACCCCCTACCTAGCCTCAGGCTAGTTGGTAGGCATGGGTATGTCTTTTAAAAGCTGCGGGCACTTGTGCCACAACTTTTAAAAGCATTTTGAGCAAATTTGGTTGGTAATAACCGGAGTTATTACCGGTTTTACCCAAAAATGCACCTCCAGCCAAAGAATTTTTAATATTTTGTGAGAACTGTTTTTTGAAGTATTCATTGTAGTATTTATGTAGGTTTTGTGTTTTATTAGTGTATATTACCCTTCTGGACCCTAAATTCATATTTTTTATTGTCAACTTAAATCTTTATAAAATTATCACTCTTAAAAACTGTTTTATAAAGGAAAGCCTAATTTAAAAGAAGAATATTTATTAATAAAATCACTCTTAATGGTTTGGACGTTGTTCGAGTGGTGCGGAAACTGTTTTTTGGAGTTTTTTGGCTTGAAAAGCTAGGTAGGCCTAATGTTAAAATCAAGTTACATGAACTTTTATTAGTTAGGCCTGGAACTTGTTAAAAGGGTCCCGGATGGGAGGTTTCGTTTTGCTGCTGTCCTCGGAGAGTGTCGCCTGGGGGGACACTCCATCTTCCACCTCCTGGGGCTGCCAATGGCCCAGCTTCTCCGGGGATCATTAAGCTACGCACCGTCATCCACCACCACCGCCTGCCACCAGCAAGGAACATGTTGGGCCACGCAATACGCAAGTTATAGCCTACTTTGAAATTACGAACATTTTAAAAGACTTTATATTTGAAAGGGGCCCCGCAATATGATTGATTCTTCGTTATTTATTTTTATAGTATTGTTATTTATTTAATTGTTAATTTTTTCAAGGTTTAAAGTATATTTACAGTTACCATCTTTAATTATTTCATTGTTAGGCCTAATTGTTACTGGTACCAGTTTTTGTAATTCAGAAGGGTAAATTTTTTGAAAGATTTTTAAAAGAATTCTTTGGATGGCTGACATTGTTGATTGTTGTTTTTTGTTGATTTTGATTAATTATAGGCTTTGTTGACAACTGTTTGTTTTTTGATATTCACCCACGGCCTTTCATTTTGTTAGGGATGTGGGGCGGCCACTCGCACTGTCACTATGGGGGGGCATGCTTCCAAAAGTTGTTCGTCTGGGGGCGGTGCGAGGGGTCGGCTCAGATGGTAGCAGAGCGTGGTTTTTTGTGCTCTATCCACGAAGGGCCGTGGTTGGATTTGATTTTTGGGTGATGCTGGTCTGGCAGTCTTAGGAATTTTTTGAAGAAATGTTGTCGTGGTGGGGTAAGCACACTGTTGAAGTTTTTATTAGGAGCTCGCCCTTGGCCGAGTCACCGGGTGGAATCTGGTTAATGACTTGCATCCTTTGGGAGCAAGAGTGTCAAAAGCATGGCCAAACCCAAAATTGAAACTGTGTGTGTTTACCTCATCACACAAATGTTAGGTGTTGTCGTTTAGTGTATGTATGTATGTGTGTATGTGGTGAGTGTAAGCCCGGTTTTTGTTTTGGTGGCTAAAGCGGTGTGTATGGGCAGGTTCTTCTGTTTGGGACCTCATCTGACTGTAGGCATTTCAGTCCAGAGCCTTTAGTTAGTTAAGTTTGTGGATTGTTCGTTGTAAAAAAAAAAATTTTTTGTGTGTGTTTTGAAGGTAGGCCGACTGACTGAGAGCAAAATGGGTTTGTTTGCTCCACTGCCCAATCCCATTGCTGGGGTTTTGAGCGACATTCGCCCGGTTGATGGTTTAGAGGTAGAAACTTTGTTGGAGTTTTTGGGAAAGGTGTTGCACCTGAAGGAGTTCCCAGGCATGGAGGACTCAGTAGTGTTGGAACTGCTGGTTCCACTCTGCCTGAGACCTCTTGGTGACAAATTGTTAGATTGTTTGAAACGGGGAGTTAATTTTGACAATTTTCACAGTGAAGTACTTGAGCTCTTTGTCCCCTTCAGGGTCATGGAGAGATTGAAGGTTGAGAGAGTGTTTCGACCTCAAAAATTTGATGAAACTCTCAGTCAGTATGTGGGTGACATTCGTGGCGTGTGGCGTGTCCTACGGCTGGGCGTCCCTGAAAACCAACTGGTGGACATTGTCTTGCAGGGGTTGAAGCCTGAGGAGCGGTCCAGACTGATTTTTGCTCCGAAGCCTTCTTCTTTTGCAGACCTGGATAGGCTGGTCATCCTTTCACGGAGCGTTCAAGACGCTGATTTTCAGAGGGAGCATGTTCCGGGGCATCTTCCCCAGACTGTTCTCCATCCCGTTGTAGCTTCCGTGGGTCAAGGTCCTGAAACACCGCAGAGACAGAGGCATCCTATTGTTTGCTTTGGTTGTGGTCAACCAGGTCACATGAGACGAGAGTGTCGTCAGAGGGTTGATCTTGCGACTTTGTCCAAAAACCTGAGTAGCTCGCAAGGGGAAAGTTTGCCTAAACCGCCCTGTGAGAAAGCTGTTTTGGAGAAAGTCAGTAAGAATTTGGTTTCTGTGAGTACTGCCCCTTCTGGGAGTGCTGGTTTTGGGGAGCCTCTGTCGCGGGGAATGAGGGAGCTTGCATGCATGGGAGTGAAAGCGGCGCGCTCAACTTGCCCCCGACTCAACATCTTCTTAGGTAAAACGGTGCAGAAGGCCCTTGTGGATTCTGGGTCAGCCCGTTGTCTCATTTCCCTTTCCCTGTTTGAAAATCTAAAATCTTCTGGGCTAATCAAGCAAGTTGAGCGAAGTACACACATCTGCTGGACTGCATCGAAATCCCCACTTCCAATCATCTATGAAGCCCGTTTGAAGTTCAAAATTGAATATTTTTCTTGGGTGTGGAGTTTTTGGGTAGCCAAGGACCTTTGCATTCCTGTCATTTTGGGAGCGGATTTCATCAAGCATTGTGGCCTGATTTTGGATTTAGGCAGAGGCCAGTGCTTCTTTCGTTTCGCAAGACGGGTGCTCATTCCTTTTGCGGATGAAATTGTGGATGGTGCAGCTGTGGTCGAGCCTGAGACACCCAGCAAACCAAAGGTTGATCTATTAGGGCATCTGACTCCTGGTGAGGCTGAAGCTATCAGAACATTGTGTTCTCGTTTTCCTGAGGTGCTGACGCCAAAGCTTGGAGTCACCAATCTTTTGGAGTACGAAATCCGTTTGACTGACACCCGTCCAGTTCGTTCTCATCCTTACAAACTTGCTCCACCCAAGATGGAAACACTCCGTGGAATCATCAATGAGCTTCTTGAAAATGGGGTAATTGAGCCTTCTCGCTCAAGTTACGCAAGTCCAGCTTTTCTAGTTCCAAAGCCAAATGGCAAGTCTCGAATGGTTCTAGATTATCGCAAGTTGAATGCTCAGATTG
Organism: Macrosteles quadrilineatus; assembly: GCF_028750875.1. Taxonomy (NCBI): domain Eukaryota; kingdom Metazoa; phylum Arthropoda; class Insecta; order Hemiptera; family Cicadellidae; genus Macrosteles; species Macrosteles quadrilineatus. Next base: position 176,800 of record NW_026542645.1, read on the forward strand.
AAATTGACTCTGTCCCTCTCCCTGATTTGCACTCTGCGTTCGATTGGTTCGGTAAGGCCAAGTATTTTTCCGTCTTTGATTTGAACCAGGCTTACCATCAGATTCCTTTGAAACCTGAATCTCGACCTCTCACTGCCTTCTGTGTTCCGTGGAACTTGTACCAGTTCACACGTGTACCCATGGGCCTAGCTGTGGGGGCCCAGACCCTCACCAGACTTCTGGACTCCATCTTCCATGACGTCAAGTTCAAATTTGTGTTCAACTATCTTGACGATCTTTTGGTGTACAGTGAGAGCTTTGAAGACCATCTGGTTCATCTTGAGGAAGTCATGAATAGGTTGCTTAGGGCTGGCCTTACCGTAAATCCCGAGAAAGTTAGTTTTGCTCAGGCTGAGATTTCTTTCCTAGGTCATCTAGTATCATCTCGAGGTGTCTGTATCGATCCGGCTAGAACCCAGGCTATCAGGGATTTTCCTCCTCCCAGAGATGTCAAAGGCATTGCCCGTTTCATCGGCATGGTGGGTTTCTACCGGCGCTTCATCCCCAATGTGGCTGAGTTGGCGGCTCCTCTCAATGAGCTTCGGAAGAAGGGCGCCAAGTTTGTTTGGGGTGAAGCACAACAGATGTCTTTTGATCTTCTGAAAGAAGCTATCATGCAACCTCCAGTTTTGGCGATGCCAGATTTCAGTCAAAAGTTTGTTTTGCAAACCGATGCTTCCTCCGTCGCCATTGCGGCTGTGTTGTCTCAAGAGGTAGATGGTGTTAGGCAGCCAATTGCGTATGCCTCACGCACTTTGAACCCATGCGAAAAGAAAAGCTCTTCTGTGTATGAGTTAGAGTGTTTGGCTGTCGTGTTTGGAGTGAATAAGTTCAGACGTTTTTTGGAACACAAAGAGTTTTTGCTGGAAACCGACAACCAAGCACTCTCGTGGCTCCTTGCACATCCTCGCCAGCTTGGGAAAATTGGTCGTTGGGTTGTCCAGATATCTTCCCTCAAATTCCAAGTGCAACATGTTCGAGGCACGCAGAATGTGATTGCTGACACTTTATCAAGGATGTATCACTCACCTGACGACCAACCTTCTGATCAGGAGGAGCACACTGGGTGTGCCGTGCTCCTGGAGTTTCCACTTGCCTTTTCTGAGTTCATCCCACATCAGTTAAAAGATCCCGAGCTGGCTAAGATCATTGGTGAGCTTCAAAATGGGGGAGCCCACCCCCCATATTTTCTGTCCCAGGGTGCCCTTTGTTGTCGAAACCGACAGCGAGGTAAACCCAAGGTTGTGCTGCCTAGTCTTCTTGTACCCATGGTCTTTGCGTACTTTCACTCTTCCCCTGTGGGTGGGCATTTAGGGATTCATAAGACCATTGCGAAGGTTAGGGACATGTTCATCTGGAAGGGTATGGACAGGGACATTGCGGCACGAGTGCGTTCTTGTCAAACATGCTCGCTAAGCAAGCCTGCTCAGAATACCAAGTATGGGTTGTTGTCATCTGAGGTGGCGGAGAGACCTTTGGAGAAGGTTTTCATAGACTATGTAGGGCCTCTCCCACGTAGCAAGTCAGGAAATAAATTCTTGCTTGTTTGTGTGGATGCCTTCTCCAAGTTTTGTTGGCTTTTTCCTTTGAGGAACGCCACTGCACAGCTCACCGTGCAGGCACTTCGCACTCATTTGTTCCAACACTTTGGGATACCCGCCACCATTGTTTCCGACAACGGAACTCAGTTTGTGTCTCACCTTTTCAAAAGAATGTGCTTTGGGCACGGTATCCGCCATGTGACCACTTCTCCTTACTATCCACAGCCTTCCCATGCTGAGAGGTTCAACAGAAATCTTCGATCCGCTCTCATAGCTTTTCATGCTGACAAGCAGACCACCTGGGATCAGGAACTTCCTTGGATTCAATTTGCTTTCAACACTGCACACCATGAGAGTCACAAGGCGGTCCCTTTCGAGCTGTTGTTGGGCTATCCACCCAATAATCCTTTGGCAAATGTGTGGAAAATTGGCGACCTTCTGCCACCCCCTGGTGCGGCCAATGTCAAGGCAACTTGGCAGGGGCTAGGAGGAACTTGATCAGAGCTAGGGAATTGGTCCGGAGGAAGCACAATCGAGGTCGGTTGGACAATCCTTTCCAGGTGGGGGATTTGGTTTTCTGTAAGGCTCATCCGGTCAGTTCGGCCGTGGACAAGAGAGCCGCTAAGTTGTCTCATCGGTGGTCAGGTCCCCACCGCATCTTGAAGTTCTTGACTCCTGTCTCCGTGCGGCTGGGAGATCCGCAGACTGGAGAAGTTTTCCGGAGGGCTCACATTTCTCATCTGAAGCCTTTCCGGGGAACAATTCCGTAGGTCATCTTTCTTTACTCTTGTGTCTGAGTGGGAAGTGCACTGGGCCAGAGAGCTTGATCACCTCTTCTGTCCCTTGTGCGCTGCTGAAGATTTTTCCCTAGTAAATTTTCCAGCACTGGCCAGTGCAAACCCTGGGGGTGAGTAGTCCCTCCAGTTGAAAGACTTTTGGCGTTCCCCACTTCAGACACTGGAGTTGATCTGTTGGTGTTGAGATCTTCTAGAATTGGGAGAGGTTGTTTTTCTTTTTTTTTTGGAGAGGAAGTCCTCCTTTGGGGGGGGAGGTTGAGCCGTGACATGTCCACCAAGCGTCCCACCAATGTCACGCCTCAGTGTTTTTTGTATAGTGCGAGTACTGGCCTTGCGCCGGAACTCGTTCAGTTTGGGTCTGGCAGCAGTCCTGCAGACCCCGGGGCTATTTTTCCGCTGCCGAGCACATTTTCGGCAGAAGAACAGCGACTGTCATCGTTTCATGTCAAGTTTGGTGTTTGTAATGTTATATTTGCATCGGTTAACATCTAGTCACTTTTTTACTGTGCTTCTTACAAACCTAATTCTTTTGACATGTAATTAAACGGTTTGCCAGACGTCAGATGAGTAAGTTGATTGATTATTATTTGATTTGTTTAGGTTAGAAAGTTTCTGAATTAGTCTTGGCTTTCAGCCACATGTTGAGCAGGCTTTGAGTGGGTTTTGGCTAGTGAAAAACAAGTATTAAGCACCTTCTGTGCATTGGTATTACTTTTAATTACCAATTACTTGTTTTTCAAGGCGCTAGACCCATTTCTGAGCCTGGAATTGTTCAGAGTTTCTATGGGCCTTTGGCCAAGCTTTGTGTGGTCTGACCACAAGTTTTTCTGGTTAGTTTAGTAGTTTTTGTTGTTTTCAAGTTTTCAAAGCTTTCCCCGAGACTCTAGGCCAGATATTACCCAAGAAAACTCACTTTGAAACTCACTTTTGTGCGGGCTATGGTCCGTTTGTTCTGTGTCCCTGTTAATTTATTATTAGGCCTAAGGCCTAGTTTGTGCTCAATTTTGTGTTTATTGTGGCCTACAGCTTATTTAATGTAAATTTTGTCCCTTTGTCCCCTGTAATAGTGTTTTTTTGTTATTTGTATTGTAGGCCATGTCACTCAGCCTAATTTTTTTTAGTTAAGTAATGGCGCCTCCTGGGGGCCAAGCTCGGTCATAATTAGTTAGTATTAGTGCTCTTACATGTCCCCTGCAATTTTCATTAAGTTTGGTTAATAAATGACCGAGTTGTTAAGGTTATAGTTTAGCGCTTTTCTGTTTTCTGAGTGACCGTAGGTAACTGACCCCCTACCTAGCCTCAGGCTAGTTGGTAGGCATGGGTATGTCTTTTAAAAGCTGCGGGCACTTGTGCCACAACTTTTAAAAGCATTTTGAGCAAATTTGGTTGGTAATAACCGGAGTTATTACCGGTTTTACCCAAAAATGCACCTCCAGCCAAAGAATTTTTAATATTTTGTGAGAACTGTTTTTTGAAGTATTCATTGTAGTATTTATGTAGGTTTTGTGTTTTATTAGTGTATATTACCCTTCTGGACCCTAAATTCATATTTTTTATTGTCAACTTAAATCTTTATAAAATTATCACTCTTAAAAACTGTTTTATAAAGGAAAGCCTAATTTAAAAGAAGAATATTTATTAATAAAATCACTCTTAATGGTTTGGACGTTGTTCGAGTGGTGCGGAAACTGTTTTTTGGAGTTTTTTGGCTTGAAAAGCTAGGTAGGCCTAATGTTAAAATCAAGTTACATGAACTTTTATTAGTTAGGCCTGGAACTTGTTAAAAGGGTCCCGGATGGGAGGTTTCGTTTTGCTGCTGTCCTCGGAGAGTGTCGCCTGGGGGGACACTCCATCTTCCACCTCCTGGGGCTGCCAATGGCCCAGCTTCTCCGGGGATCATTAAGCTACGCACCGTCATCCACCACCACCGCCTGCCACCAGCAAGGAACATGTTGGGCCACGCAATACGCAAGTTATAGCCTACTTTGAAATTACGAACATTTTAAAAGACTTTATATTTGAAAGGGGCCCCGCAATATGATTGATTCTTCGTTATTTATTTTTATAGTATTGTTATTTATTTAATTGTTAATTTTTTCAAGGTTTAAAGTATATTTACAGTTACCATCTTTAATTATTTCATTGTTAGGCCTAATTGTTACTGGTACCAGTTTTTGTAATTCAGAAGGGTAAATTTTTTGAAAGATTTTTAAAAGAATTCTTTGGATGGCTGACATTGTTGATTGTTGTTTTTTGTTGATTTTGATTAATTATAGGCTTTGTTGACAACTGTTTGTTTTTTGATATTCACCCACGGCCTTTCATTTTGTTAGGGATGTGGGGCGGCCACTCGCACTGTCACTATGGGGGGGCATGCTTCCAAAAGTTGTTCGTCTGGGGGCGGTGCGAGGGGTCGGCTCAACATGTTAAAATGTAACATTTTTATCATGTTAAAATGCAACATGTTAAAATGTAACATTTTATCATGTTAAAATGAAACATGTTAAAATGTAACATTTTATCATGTTAAAATGTAACATGTTAAAATGAAACATGTTAAAATGTAACATTTTATCATGTTAATATGAAACGTTAAAATGTAACATTTTATCATGTTAAAATGAAACATTTTATGATGTTAAAATGAAACATGTTAAAATGTAACATTTTATCATGTTAAAATGTAACATTTTATCATGTTAAAATGCAACATGTTAAAATGTAACATATTAAAATGTAACATGTTAAAATGTAACATTTTATCATGTTAAAATGAAACATGTTAAAATGTAAGATTTTATCATGTTAAAATGAAACATGTTAAAATGTAACATTTTATCATGTTAAAATGAAACATGTTAAAATGTAACATTTTATGATGTTAAAATGAAACATGTTAAAATGTAACATTTTATCATGTTAAAATGAAACATGTTAAATGTAACATTTTATCATGTTAAAATGCAACATGTTAAAATGTAACATATTAAAATGTAACATTTTAAAATGAAACATGTTAAAATGTAACATTTTATCATGTTAAAATGAAACATGTAAAATGTAACATTTTATTATGTTAAAATGCAACATGTTAAAATGCAACATGTTAAAATGTAACATTTTATCATGTTAAAATGCAACATGTTAAAATGTAACATTTTATCATGTTAAAATGCAACATGTTTAAATGTAACATATTAAAATGTAACATGTTAAAATGTAACATTTTATGATGTTAAAATGAAAAATGTTAAAATGTAACATTTTATCATGTTAAAATGCAACATGTTAAAATGTAACATTTTATCATGTTAAAATGCAACATGTTAAAATGTAACATTTTATCATGTTAAAATGCAACATGTTAAAATGTAACATTTTATCATGTTAAAATGCAACATGTTAAAATGTAACATTTTATCATGTTAAAATGCAACATGTTAAAATGTAACATATTAAAATGTAACATGTTAAAAAGTAACATTTTTTAATGTAACATTTTTAAATGAAACATGTAAAAATGTAACATTTTATCATGTTAAAATGAAACAAGTTAAAATGTAACATTTTATCATGTTAAAATGAAACATGTTAAAATGTAAGATTTTATCATGTTAAAATGAAACATGTTAAAATGTAACATTTTATCATGTTAAAATGAAACATGTTAAAATGTAACATTTTATCATGTTAAAATGAAACATGTTAAAATGTAACATTTTATCATGTTAAAATGAAACATGTTAAAATGTAACATTTTATCATGTTAAAATGAAACATGTTAAAATGTAACATTTTATCATGTCAAAATGAAACATGTTAAAATGTAACATTTTATCATGTTAAAATGAAACATGTTAAAATGTAACATTTTATCATGTTAAAATGAAACATGTTATAATGTAACATTTTATCATGTTAAAATGAAATATGTTAAAATGTAACATTTTATCATGTTAAAATGCAACATGTTAAAATGTAACATTTTATCATGTTAAAATGCAACATGTTAAAATGTAACATTTTATCATGTTAAAATGCAACATGTTAAAATGTAACATATTAAAATGTAACATGTTAAAATGCAACATGTTAAAATGTAACATGTTAACATGAAACATGTTAAAATGTAACATTTTATCATGTTAAAATGAAACGTTAAAATGTAACATTTTATCATGTTAAAATGAAACATGTTAAAATGTAACATATTAAAATGTAACATGTTAAAATGCAACATGTTAAAATGTAACATTTTATCATGTTAAAATGCAACATGTTAAAATGTAACATATTTAAATGTAACATGTTCAAATGTAACATGTTAAAATGTAACATTTTATCATGTTAAATCGCAATATGTTAAAATGTAACATTTTATCATGTTAAAATGCAACATGTTTAAATGTAACATTTTACTATGTTAAAATGCAACATGTTAAAATGTAACATATTAAAATGTAACATGTTAAAATGTAACATTTTAAAATGTAACATTTTTAAATGAAACATGTTAAAATGTAACATTTTATCATGTTAAAATGAAACATGTTAAAATGTAACATTTTATCATGTTAAAATGCAACATGTTAAAATGTAACATTTTATCATGTTAAAATGCAACATGTTAAAATGTAACATTTTATCATGTTAAAATGCACCATGTTAAAATGTAACATTTTATCATGTTAAAATGAAACATGTTAAAATGTAACATTTTATCATGTTAAAATGAAACATGTTAAAATGTAACATTTTATCATGTCAAAATGAAACATGTTAAAATGTAACATTTTATCATGTTAAAATGAAACATGTTAAAATGTAACATTTTATCATGTTAAAATGCAACATGTTAAAATGTAACATTTTATCATGTTAAAATGCAACATGTTAAAATGTAACATTTTATCATGTTAAAATGCAACATGTTAAAATGTAACATATTAAAATGTAACATGTTAAAATGCAACATGTTAAAATGTAACATTTTATCATGTTAAAATGCAACATGTTAAAATGTAACATATTAAAATGTAACATGTTCAAATGTAACATTTTATCATGTTAAAATGCAACATGTTAAAATGTAACATTTTATCATGTTAAAATGCAACATGTTAAAATGTAACATGTTAAAATGAAACATGTTAAAATGTAACATTTTATTATGTTAATATGAAACGTTAAAATGTAACATTTTATCATGTTAAAATGAAACATTTTATGATGTTAAAATGAAACATGTTAAAATGTAACATTTTATCATGTTAAAATGCAACATGTTAAAATGTAACATTTTATCATGTTAAAATGCAACATGTTAAAATGTAACATATTAAAATGTAACATGTTAAAATGTAACATTTTATCATGTTAAAATGAAACATGTTAAAATGTAAGATTTTATCATGTTAAAATGAAACATGTTAAAATGTAACATTTTATCATGTTAAAATGAAACATGTTAAAATGTAACATTTTATCATGTTAAAATGAAACATGTTAAAATGTAACATTTTATCATGTTAAAATGAAACATGTTAAATGTAACATTTTATCATTTTAAAATGCAACATGTTAAAATGTAACATATTAAAATGTAACATGTTAAAATGCAACATGTTAAAATGTAACATTTTATCATGTTAAAATGCAACATGTTAAAATGTAACATATTAAAATGTAACATGTTAAAATGCAACATGTTAAAATGTAACATTTTATCATTTTAAAATGCAACATATTAAAATGTAACATGTTAAAATGTAACATTTTATCATGTTAAAATGAAACATGTTAAAATGTAACATTTTATCATGTTAAAATGCAACATGTTAAAATGTAACATTTTATCATGTTAAAATGCAACATGTTAAAATGTAACATTTTATCATGTTAAAATGCACCATGTTAAAATGTAACATATAAAAATGTAACATGTTAAAATGTAACATTTTAAAATGTAACATTTTAAAATGAAACATGTTAAAATGTAACATTTTATCATGTTAAAATGAAACATGTTATAATGTAACATTTTATCATGTTAAAATGCAACATGTTAAAATGTTACATTTTAACATGTTTCATTTTAAAATGTAACATTTTATCATGTTAAAATGAAACATGTTAAAATGTAACATTTTATCATGTTAAAATGAAACATGTTAAAATGTAACATTTTTATCATGTTAAAATGCAACATGTTAAAATGTAACATTTTATCATGTTAAAATGAAACATGTTAAAATGTAACATTTTATCATGTTAAAATGCAACATGTTAAAATGTAACATTTTATCATGTTAAAATGCAACATGTTAAAATGTAACATGTTAAAATGAAACATGTTAAAATGTAACATTTTATCATGTTAATATGAAACGTTAAAATGTAACATTTTATCATGTTAAAATTAAACATTTTATGATGTTAAAATGAAACATGTTAAAATGTAACATTTTATCATGTTAAAATGCAACATGTTAAAATGTAACATTTTATCATGTTAAAATGCAACATGTTAAAATGTAACATTTTATCATGTTAAAATGCAACATGTTAAAATGTAACATATTAAAATGTAACATGTTAAAATGTAACATTTTATCATGTTAAAATGAAACATGTTAAAATGTAAGATTTTATCATGTTAAAATGAAACATGTTAAAATGTAACATTTTATCATGTTAAAATGAAACATGTTAAAATGTAACATTTTATGATGTTAAAATGAAACATGTTAAAATGTAACATTTTATCATGTTAAAATGAAACATGTTAAATGTAACATTTTATCATGTTAAAATGCAACATGTTAAAATGTAACATATTAAAATGTAACATTTTAAAATGAAACATGTTAAAATGTAACATTTTATCATGTTAAAATGAAACATGTAAAATGTAACATTTTATTATGTTAAAATGCAACATGTTAAAATGCAACATGTTAAAATGTAACATTTTATCATGTTAAAATGCAACATGTTAAAATGTAACATTTTATCATGTTAAAATGCAACATGTTAAAATGTAACATTTTATCATGTTAAAATGCAACATGTTTAAATGTAACATATTAAAATGTAACATGTTAAAATGTAACATTTTATGATGTTAAAATGAAAAATGTTAAAATGTAACATTTTATCATGTTAAAATGCAACATGTTAAAATGTAACATTTTATCATGTTAAAATGCAACATGTTAAAATGTAACATTTTATCATGTTAAAATGCAACATGTTAAAATGTAACATTTTATCATGTTAAAATGCAACATGTTAAAATGTAACATATTAAAATGTAACATGTTAAAAAGTAACATTTTTTAATGTAACATTTTTAAATGAAACATGTAAAAATGTAACATTTTATCATGTTAAAATGAAACAAGTTAAAATGTAACATTTTATCATGTTAAAATGAAACATGTTAAAATGTAAGATTATATCATTTTAAAATTTTATTAAGTTACATTTTACTAAGTTACATATTTCTAAGTTACATTTTACTCAGTTACATTTTTTATTAAGTTATATTTTATAAAGTTACTTTCATTAAGTTACATTTTACTAAGTTACATTATACTAAGTTACATTTTTTATTAAGTTACATTTCATTAAGTTACAATTTATTAAGTTACATTTTATTAAGTTACATTTTACTAAGTTACATTTTACTAAGTTACATTTTACTCAGTTACATTTTTTATTAAGTTACATTGTATTAAGTTACATTTCATTAAGTTACATTTTCCTAAGTTACATTTTACTCAGTTACATTTTTTATTAAGTTACATTGTATTAAGTTACATTTCATTAAGTTACATTTTCCTAAGTTACATTTTACTCAGTTACATTTTTTATTAAGTTATATTTTATTAAGTTACTTTCATTAAGTTACATTTTCTAAGTTACATTTTACTAAGTAACATTTTTTATTAAGTTACATTTCATTAAGTTACATTTTATTAAGTTACATTTTTTAATAAGTTACATTTCATTAAGTTACAATTTATTAAGTTACATTTTACTAAGTTACATTTTATTAAGTTACATTCTATTAAGTTACATTTTACAAAGTTATATTTTACTAAGTTACATTTTTTATTAAGTTACATTTCATTAAGTTACATTTTATTAAGTTACATTTTACTAAGTTACATTTTATTAAGTAAAATTTTTATTAAGTTACATTTTCCTAAGTTACATTTTATTAAGTTACATTTTATTAAGTTACATTTTATTAAGTTACATTTTATTAAGTTACATTTTATTAAGTTATATTTTACTAAGTTACATATTTCTAAGTTACATTATACTAAGTTACATTTTTTATTAAGTTACATTTCATTAAGTTACAATTTATTAAGTTACATTTTATTAAGTTACATTTTACTAAGTTACATTTTACTAAGTTACATTTTTTATTAAGTTACATTTTATTAAGTTACATTTTATTAAGTTACATTTTACAAAGTTATATTTTACTAAGTTTAATTTTTTATTAAGTTACATTTCATTAAGTTACAATTTATTAAGTTACATTTTATCAAGTTACATTTTACTAAGTTACATTTTACTAAGTTACATTTTACTAAGTTACATTTTTTATTAAGTTACATTTTATTAAGTTACATTTTATTAAGTTACATTTTACAAAGTTATATTTTACTAAGTTTAATTTTTTATTAAGTTACATTTCATTAAGTTACATTTTATTAAGTTACATTTTACTAAGTTACATTTTATTAAGTTACATTTTACTAAGTTACATATTCCTAAGTTACATTTTACTCAGTTACATATTTTATTAAGTAATATTTTATTAAGTTACATTTTACTAAGTTACATATTCCTAAGTTACATTTTACTCAGTTACATTTTTTATTAAGTTATATTTTATTAAGTTAAATTTCATTAAGTTACATTTTACTAAGTTATATTTTACAAAGTTACTTTTTTTATTAAGTTACATTTTATTTAGTTACATTTTACTAAGTTACATTTTACTAAGTTACATTTTACTAAGTTACATTATACTAAGTTACATTTTACTAAGTTACATTTTTTATTAAGTTACATTTTATTAAGTTACATTTTATTAAGTTACATTTTACTAAGTTACATATTTTAATAAATTACATTTTATTAAGTTACATTTTATTAAGTTACATTTCATTAAGTTACAATTTATAAGGTTACATTTTATTAAGTTACATTTTACTAAGTTACATTTTACTAAGTTAAATTTTTTATTAAGTTACATTTTATTAAGTAACATTTTACTAAGTTACATTTTACTCAGTTACATTTTTTATTAAGTTACATTTTATTAAGTTACATTTTATTAAGTTACATTTCATTAAGTTACAATTTATAAGGTTACATTTTATTAAGTTACATTTTACTAAGTTACATTTTACTAAGTTAAATTTTTTATTAAGTTACATTTTATTAAGTAACATTTTATTAAGTTACATTTTACTAAGTTACATATTTTATTAAATTACATTTTATTAAGTTTCATTTTATTAAGTTACATTTTACTAAGTTACATTTACTAAGTTACATTTTACTAAGTTACATTTTACTAAGTTACATTTTACTAAGTTACATTTTACTAAGTTAAATTTTTTATTAAGTTACATTTTATTAAGTTACATTTTATTAAGTTACATTTTACTAAGTTACATATTTTATTAAATTACATTTTATTAAGTTACATTTTATTAAGTTACATTTCATTAAGTTACAATTTATAAGGTTACATTTTATTAAGTTACATTTTATTAAGTAACATTTTATTAAGTTACATTTTACTAAGTTACATTTACTAAGTTACATTTTACTAAGTTACATTTTACTCAGTTACATTTTTTATTAATATACATTTTATTAAGTTACATTTTATTAAGTTACATTTTACTAAGTTACATATTTCTAAGTTACATTTTACTCAGTTACATTTTTTATTAAGTTATATTTTATAAAGTTACTTTCATTAAGTTACATTTTACTAAGTTACATTTTACTAAGTTACATTTTTTATTAAGTTACATTTTATTAAGTTACATTTTATTAAGTTACATTTTACAAAGTTATATTTTACTAAGTTTAATTTTTTATTAAGTTACATTTCATTAAGTTACAATTTATTAAGTTACATTTTATCAAGTTACATTTTACTAAGTTACATTTTACTAAGTTACATTTTACTAAGTTACATTTTTTATTAAGTTACATTTTATTAAGTTACATTTTATTAAGTTACATTTTACAAAGTTATATTTTACTAAGTTACATATTTTATTAAATTACATTTTATTAAGTTTCATTTTATTAAGTTACATTTTACTAAGTTACATTTACTAAGTTACATTTTACTAAGTTACATTTTACTCAGTTACATTTTTTATTAATATACATTTTATTAAGTTACATTTTATTAAGTTACATTTTACTAAGTTACATATTTCTAAGTTACATTTTACTCAGTTACATTTTTTATTAAGTTATATTTTATAAAGTTACTTTCATTAAGTTACATTTTACTAAGTTACATTATACTAAGTTACATTTTTTATTAAGTTACATTTCATTAAGTTACAATTTATTAAGTTACATTTTATTAAGTTACATTTTACTAAGTTACATTTTACTAAGTTACATTTTACTCAGTTACATTTTTTATTAAGTTACATTGTATTAAGTTACATTTCATTAAGTTACATTTTCCTAAGTTACATTTTACTCAGTTACATTTTTTATTAAATTACATTGTATTAAGTTACATTTCATTAATTTACATTTTCCTAAGTTACATTTTACTCAGTTACATTTTTTATTAAGTTATATTTTATTAAGTTACTTTCATTAAGTTACATTTTCTAAGTTACATTTTACTAAGTAACATTTTTTATTAAGTTACATTTCATTAAGTTACATTTTATTAAGTTACATTTTTTAATAAGTTACATTTCATTAAGTTACAATTTATTAAGTTACATTTTACTAAGTTACATTTTATTAAGTTACATTCTATTAAGTTACATTTTACAAAGTTATATTTTACTAAGTTACATTTTTTATTAAGTTACATTTCATTAAGTTACATTTTATTAAGTTACATTTTACTAAGTTACATTTTATTAAGTTACATTTTTTATTAAGTTACATTTTCCTAAGTTACATTTTATTAAGTTACATTTTATTAAGTTACATTTTATTAAGTTACATTTTACTAAGTTACATATTTTTAAGTTACATATTTCTAAGTTACTTTTACTCAGTTACATTTTTTATTAAGTTATATTTTATTAAGTTACATTTCATTAAGTTACATTTTCCTAAGTTACATTTTACTAAGTTACATTTTTTATTAAGTTACATTTTATTAAGTTACATTTTATTAAGTTACATTTTACTAAGTTACATATTTATAAGTTACATTTTACTCAGTTACATTTTTCTAAGTTACATTTTACTCAGTTACATTTTTTATTAAGTTATATTTTATTAAGTTACATTTCATTAAGTTACAATTTATTAAGTTACATTTTATTAAGTTACATTTTACTAAGTTACATTTTACTAAGTTACATTTTTTATTAAGTTACATTTTATTAAGTTACATTTTATTAAGTTACATTTTACAAAGTTATATTTTACTAAGTTTAATTTTTTATTAAGTTACATTTCATTAAGTTACAATTTATTAAGTTACATTTTATCAAGTTACATTTTACTAAGTTACATTTTACTAAGTTACATTTTACTAAGTTACATTTTTTATTAAGTTACATTTTATTAAGTTACATTTTATTAAGTTACATTTTACAAAGTTATATTTTACTAAGTTTAATTTTTTATTAAGTTACATTTCATTAAGTTACATTTTATTAAGTTACATTTTACTAAGTTACATTTTATTAAGTTACATTTTACTAAGTTACATATTCCTAAGTTACATTTTACTCAGTTACATATTTTATTAAGTAATATTTTATTAAGTTACATTTTACTAAGTTACATATTCCTAAGTTACATTTTACTCAGTTACATTTTTTATTAAGTTATATTTTATTAAGTTAAATTTCATTAAGTTACATTTTACTAAGTTATATTTTACAAAGTTACTTTTTTTATTAAGTTACATTTTATTTAGTTACATTTTACTAAGTTACATTTTACTAAGTTACATTTTACTAAGTTACATTATACTAAGTTACATTTTACTAAGTTACATTTTTTATTAAGTTACATTTTATTAAGTTACATTTTATTAAGTTACATTTTACTAAGTTACATATTTTAATAAATTACATTTTATTAAGTTACATTTTATTAAGTTACATTTCATTAAGTTACAATTTATAAGGTTACATTTTATTAAGTTACATTTTACTAAGTTACATTTTACTAAGTTAAATTTTTTATTAAGTTACATTTTATTAAGTAACATTTTACTAAGTTACATTTTACTCAGTTACATTTTTTATTAAGTTACATTTTATTAAGTTACATTTTATTAAGTTACATTTCATTAAGTTACAATTTATAAGGTTACATTTTATTAAGTTACATTTTACTAAGTTACATTTTACTAAGTTAAATTTTTTATTAAGTTACATTTTATTAAGTAACATTTTATTAAGTTACATTTTACTAAGTTACATATTTTATTAAATTACATTTTATTAAGTTTCATTTTATTAAGTTACATTTTACTAAGTTACATTTACTAAGTTACATTTTACTAAGTTACATTTTACTAAGTTACATTTTACTAAGTTACATTTTACTAAGTTAAATTTTTTATTAAGTTACATTTTATTAAGTTACATTTTATTAAGTTACATTTTACTAAGTTACATATTTTATTAAATTACATTTTATTAAGTTACATTTTATTAAGTTACATTTCATTAAGTTACAATTTATAAGGTTACATTTTATTAAGTTACATTTTATTAAGTAACATTTTATTAAGTTACATTTTACTAAGTTACATTTACTAAGTTACATTTTACTAAGTTACATTTTACTCAGTTACATTTTTTATTAATATACATTTTATTAAGTTACATTTTATTAAGTTACATTTTACTAAGTTACATATTTCTAAGTTACATTTTACTCAGTTACATTTTTTATTAAGTTATATTTTATAAAGTTACTTTCATTAAGTTACATTTTACTAAGTTACATTTTACTAAGTTACATTTTTTATTAAGTTACATTTTATTAAGTTACATTTTATTAAGTTACATTTTACAAAGTTATATTTTACTAAGTTTAATTTTTTATTAAGTTACATTTCATTAAGTTACAATTTATTAAGTTACATTTTATCAAGTTACATTTTACTAAGTTACATTTTACTAAGTTACATTTTACTAAGTTACATTTTTTATTAAGTTACATTTTATTAAGTTACATTTTATTAAGTTACATTTTACAAAGTTATATTTTACTAAGTTACATATTTTATTAAATTACATTTTATTAAGTTTCATTTTATTAAGTTACATTTTACTAAGTTACATTTACTAAGTTACATTTTACTAAGTTACATTTTACTCAGTTACATTTTTTATTAATATACATTTTATTAAGTTACATTTTATTAAGTTACATTTTACTAAGTTACATATTTCTAAGTTACATTTTACTCAGTTACATTTTTTATTAAGTTATATTTTATAAAGTTACTTTCATTAAGTTACATTTTACTAAGTTACATTATACTAAGTTACATTTTTTATTAAGTTACATTTCATTAAGTTACAATTTATTAAGTTACATTTTATTAAGTTACATTTTACTAAGTTACATTTTACTAAGTTACATTTTACTCAGTTACATTTTTTATTAAGTTACATTGTATTAAGTTACATTTCATTAAGTTACATTTTCCTAAGTTACATTTTACTCAGTTACATTTTTTATTAAATTACATTGTATTAAGTTACATTTCATTAATTTACATTTTCCTAAGTTACATTTTACTCAGTTACATTTTTTATTAAGTTATATTTTATTAAGTTACTTTCATTAAGTTACATTTTCTAAGTTACATTTTACTAAGTAACATTTTTTATTAAGTTACATTTCATTAAGTTACATTTTATTAAGTTACATTTTTTAATAAGTTACATTTCATTAAGTTACAATTTATTAAGTTACATTTTACTAAGTTACATTTTATTAAGTTACATTCTATTAAGTTACATTTTACAAAGTTATATTTTACTAAGTTACATTTTTTATTAAGTTACATTTCATTAAGTTACATTTTATTAAGTTACATTTTACTAAGTTACATTTTATTAAGTTACATTTTTTATTAAGTTACATTTTCCTAAGTTACATTTTATTAAGTTACATTTTATTAAGTTACATTTTATTAAGTTACATTTTACTAAGTTACATATTTTTAAGTTACATATTTCTAAGTTACTTTTACTCAGTTACATTTTTTATTAAGTTATATTTTATTAAGTTACATTTCATTAAGTTACATTTTCCTAAGTTACATTTTACTAAGTTACATTTTTTATTAAGTTACATTTTATTAAGTTACATTTTATTAAGTTACATTTTATTAAGTTACATTTTACTAAGTTACATATTTATAAGTTACATTTTACTCAGTTACATTTTTCTAAGTTACATTTTACTCAGTTACATTTTTTATTAAGTTATATTTTATTAAGTTACATTTCATTAAGTTACAATTTATTAAGTTACATTTTATTAAGTTACATTTTACTAAGTTACATTTTACTAAGTTACATTTTTTATTAAGTTACATTTTATTAAGTTACATTTTATTAAGTTACATTTTACAAAGTTATATTTTACTAAGTTTAATTTTTTATTAAGTTACATTTCATTAAGTTACAATTTATTAAGTTACATTTTATTAAGTTACATTTTACTAAGTTACATTTTACTAAGTTACATTTTACTAAGTTACATTTTTTATTAAGTTACATTTTATTAAGTTACATTTTATTAAGTTACATTTTACAAAGTTATATTTTACTAAGTTTAATTTTTTATTAAGTTACATTTCATTAAGTTACATTTTATTAAGTTACATTTTACTAAGTTACATTTTATTAAGTTACATTTTACTAAGTTACATATTCCTAAGTTACATTTTACTCAGTTACATATTTTATTAAGTAATATTTTATTAAGTTACATTTTACTAAGTTACATATTCCTAAGTTACATTTTACTCAGTTACATTTTTTATTAAGTTATATTTTATTAAGTTAAATTTCATTAAGTTACATTTTACTAAGTTATATTTTACAAAGTTACTTTTTTTATTAAGTTACATTTTATTTAGTTACATTTTACTAAGTTACATTTTACTAAGTTACATTTTACTAAGTTACATTATACTAAGTTACATTTTACTAAGTTACATTTTTTATTAAGTTACATTTTATTAAGTTACATTTTATTAAGTTACATTTTACTAAGTTACATATTTTATTAAATTACATTTTATTAAGTTACATTTTATTAAGTTACATTTCATTAAGTTACAATTTATAAGGTTACATTTTATTAAGTTACATTTTACTAAGTTACATTTTACTAAGTTAAATTTTTTATTAAGTTACATTTTATTAAGTAACATTTTATTAAGTTACATTTTACTAAGTTACATATTTTATTAAATTACATTTTATTAAGTTTCATTTTATTAAGTTACATTTTACTAAGTTACATTTACTAAGTTACATTTTACTAAGTTACATTTTACTCAGTTACATTTTTTATTAATATACATTTTATTAAGTTACATTTTATTAAGTTACATTTTACTAAGTTACATATTTCTAAGTTACATTTTACTCAGTTACATTTTTTATTAAGTTATATTTTATTAAGTTACTTTCATTAAGTTACATTTTACTAAACTACATTATACTAAGTTACATTTTTTATTAAGTTACATTTCATTAAGTTACAATTTATTAAGTTACATTTTATTAAGTTACATTTTACTAAGTTACATTTGACTAAGTTACATTTTACTCAGTTACATTTTTTATTAAGTTACATTGTATTAAGTTACATTTCATTAAGTTACATTTTCCTAAGTTACATTTTACTCAGTTACATTTTTTATTAAGTTACATTGTATTAAGTTACATTTCATTAAGTTACATTTTCCTAAGTTACATTTTACTCTGTTACATTTTTTATTAAGTTATATTTTATTAAGTTACTTTCATTAAGTTACATTTTCTAAGTTACATTTTACTAAGTAACATTTTTTATTAAGTTACATTTCATTAAGTTACATTTTATTAAGTTACATTTTACTAAGTTAAATTTTCCTAAGTTACATTTTACTCAGTTACATTTTTTATTAAGTTACATTTTATTAAGTTACATTTCATTAAGTTATATTTTATTAAGTTTCATTTTTTATTTAGTTACATTTCATTAAGTTACAATTTATTAAGTTATATTTTATTAAGTTACATTTTATTAAGTTACATTTTCCTAAGTTACATTTTACTAAGTTACATTTTTTATTAAGTTACATTTCATTAAGTTACATTTTATTAAGTTACATTTTTTATTAAGTTACATTTAATTAAGTTACAATTTATTAAGTTACATTTTACTAAGTTAAATTTTCCTAAGTTACATTTTACTCAGTTACATTTTTTATTAAGTTACATTTTATTAAGTTACATTTCATTAAGTTATATTTTATTAAGTTTCATTTTTTATTTAGTTACATTTCATTAAGTTACAATTTATTAAGTTATATTTTATTAAGTTACATTTCATTAAGTTACATTTTCCTAAGTTACATTTTACTAAGTTACATTTTTTATTAAGTTACATTTCATTAAGTTACATTTTATTAAGTTACATTTTTTATTAAGTTACATTTTCCTAAGTTACATTTTATTAAGTTACATTTTATTAAGTTACATTTTATTAAGTTATATTTTACTAAGTTACATATTTCTAAGTTACTTTTACTCAGTTACATTTTTTATTAAGTTATATTTTATTAAGTTACATTTCATTAAGTTACATTTTCCTAAGTTACATTTTACTAAGTTACATTTTTTATTAAGTTACATTTTATTAAGTTACATTTTATTAAGTTACATTTTATTAAGTTACATTTTATTAAGTTACATTTTACTAAGTTACATATTTCTAAGTTACATTTTACTCAGTTACATTTTTCTAAGTTACATTTTACTCAGTTACATTTTTTATTAAGTTATATTTTATTAAGTTACATTTCATTAAGTTACATTTTACTAAGTTACATTATACTAAGTTACATTTTTTATGAAGTTACATTTCATTAAGTTACAATTTATTAAGTTACATTTTATTAAGTTACATTTTACTAAGTTACATTTTACTAAGTTACATTTTTTATTAAGTTACATTTTATTAAGTTACATTTTATTAAGTTACATTTTACAAAGTTATATTTTACTAAGTTTAATTTTTTATTAAGTTACATTTCATTAAGTTACAATTTATTAAGTTACATTTTATTAAGTTACATTTTACTAAGTTACATTTTACTAAGTTACATTTTTTATTAAGTTACATTTTAATAAGTTACATTTTATTAAGTTACATTTTACAAAGTTATATTTTACTAAGTTTAATTTTTTATTAAGTTACATTTCATTAAGTTACATTTTATTAAGTTACATTTTACTAAGTTACATTTTATTAAGTTACATTTTACTAAGTTACATATTCCTAAGTTACATTTTACTCAGTTACATTTTTTATTAAGTAATATTTTATTAAGTTACATTTTACTAAGTTACATATTCCTAAGTTACATTTTACTCAGTTACATTTTTTATTAAGTAATATTTTATTAAGTTACATTTTACTAAGTTACATTTTACTAAGTTACATTTTACTAAGTTACATTTTTTATTAAGTTACATTTTATTAAGTTACATTTTATTAAGTTACATTTTACTAAGTTACATATTTTATTAAATTACATTTTATTAAGTTACATTTTATTAAGTTACATTTCATTAAGTTACATATTTCTAAGTTACATTGTACTCAGTTACATTTTTTATTAAGTTATATTTTATAAAGTTACTTTCATTAAGTTACATTTTACTAAGTTACATTATACTAAGTTACATTTTACTAAGTTACATTTTTTATTAAGTTACATTTTATTAAGTTACATTTTATTAAGTTACATTTTACTAAGTTACATATTTTATTAAATTACATTTTATTAAGTTACATTTTATTAAGTTACATTTCATTAAGTTACAATTTATAAGGTTACATTTTATTAAGTTACATTTTACTAAGTTACATTTTACTAAGTTAAATTTTTTATTAAGTTACATTTTATTAAGTAACATTTTATTAAGTTACATTTTACTAAGTTACATATTTTATTAAATTACATTAGTATAATGTAACTTAGTAAAATGTAACTTAGTAAAATGTAACTTAGTAAAATGTAACTAAATAAAATGTAACTTAATAAAAAAAGTAACTTTGTAAAATATAACTTACTAAAATGTAACTTAATGAAATGTAACTTAATAAAATATAACTTAATAAAAAATGTAACTGAGTAAAATGTAACTTAGAAAAATGTAACTGAGTAAAATGTAACTTAGAAATATGTAACTTAGTAAAATATAACTTAATAAAATGTAACTTAATAAAATGTAACTTAATAAAATGTAACTTAGGAAAATGTAACTTAATAAAAAATATTTTATTAAGTTACATTTCATTAAGTTACATTTTCCTAAGTTACATTTTACTAAGTTACATTTTTTATTAAGTTACATTTTATTAAGTTACATTTTATTAAGTTACATTTTATTAAGTTACATTTTACTAAGTTACATATTTCTAAGTTACATTTTACTCAGTTACATTTTTCTAAGTTACATTTTACTCAGTTACATTTTTTATTAAGTTATATTTTATTAAGTTACATTTCATTAAGTTACATTTTACTAAGTTACATTATACTAAGTTACATTTTTTATTAAGTTACATTTCATTAAGTTACAATTTATTAAGTTACATTTTATTAAGTTACATTTTACTAAGTTACATTTTACTAAGTTACATTTTACTAAGTTACATTTTTTATTAAGTTACATTTTATTAAGTTACATTTTATTAAGTTACATTTTACAAAGTTATATTTTACTAAGTTTAATTTTTTATTAAGTTACATTTCATTAAGTTACAATTTATTAAGTTACATTTTATTAAGTTACATTTTACTAAGTTACATTTTACTAAGTTACATTTTACTAAGTTACATTTTTTATTAAGTTACATTTTATTAAGTTACATTTTATTAAGTTACATTTTACAAAGTTATATTTTACTAAGTTTAATTTTTTATTAAGTTACATTTCATTAAGTTACATTTTATTAAGTTACATTTTACTAAGTTACATTTTATTAAGTTACATTTTACTAAGTTACATATTCCTAAGTTACATTTTACTCAGTTACATATTTTATTAAGTAATATTTTATTAAGTTACATTTTACTAAGTTACATATTCCTAAGTTACATTTTACTCAGTTACATTTTTTATTAAGTTATATTTTATTAAGTTAAATTTCATTAAGTTACATTTTACTAAGTTATATTTTACAAAGTTACTTTTTTTATTAAGTTACATTTTATTTAGTTACATTTTACTAAGTTACATTTTACTAAGTTACATTTTACTAAGTTACATTATACTAAGTTACATTTTACTAAGTTACATGTTTTATTAAGTTACATTTTATTAAGTTACATTTTATTAAGTTACATTTTACTAAGTTACATATTTTATTAAATTACATTTTATTAAGTTACATTTTATTAAGTTACATTTCATTAAGTTACAATTTATAAGGTTACATTTTATTAAGTTACATTTTACTAAGTTACGTTTTACTAAGTTAAATTTTTTATTAAGTTACATTTTATTAAGTAACATTTTACTAAGTTACATTTTACTCAGTTACATTTTTTATTAAGTTACATTTTATTAAGTTACATTTTATTAAGTTACATTTCATTAAGTTACAATTTATAAGGTTACATTTTATTAAGTTACATTTTACTAAGTTACATTTTACTAAGTTAAATTTTTTATTAAGTTACATTTTATTAAGTAACATTTTATTAAGTTACATTTTACTAAGTTACATATTTTATTAAATTACATTTTATTAAGTTTCATTTTATTAAGTTACATTTTACTAAGTTACATTTACTAAGTTACATTTTACTAAGTTACATTTTACTAAGTTACATTTTACTAAGTTACATTTTACTAAGTTAAATTTTTTATTAAGTTACATTTTATTAAGTTACATTTTATTAAGTTACATTTTACTAAGTTACATTTTTTATTAAGTTACATTTCATTAAGTTACATTTTATTAAGTTACATTTCATTAAGTTACAATTTATAAGGTTACATTTTATTAAGTTACATTTTACTAAGTTACATTTTACTAAGTTAAATTTTTTATTAAGTTACATTTTATTAAGTAACATTTTATTAAGTTACATTTTACTCAGTTACATATTTTATTAAATTACATTTTATTAAGTTACATTTTACTAAGTTACATTTTACTCAGTTACATTTTTTATTAATATACATTTTATTAAGTTACATTTTATTAAGTTACATTTTACTAAGTTACATATTTCTAAGTTACATTTTACTCAGTTACATTTTTTATTAAGTTATATTTTATAAAGTTACTTTCATTAAGTTACATTTTACTAAGTTACATTATACTAAGTTACATTTTTTATTAAGTTACATTTCATTAAGTTACAATTTATTAAGTTACATTTTATTAAGTTACATTTTACTAAGTTACATTTTACTAAGTTACATTTTACTCAGTTACATTTTTTATTAAGTTACATTGTATTAAGTTACATTTCATTAAGTTACATTTTCCTAAGTTACATTTTACTCAGTTACATTTTTTATTAAGTTACATTGTATTAAGTTACATTTCATTAAGTTACATTTTCCTAAGTTACATTTTACTCAGTTACATTTTTTATTAAGTTATATTTTATTAAGTTACTTTCATTAAGTTACATTTTCTAAGTTACATTTTACTAAGTAACATTTTTTATTAAGTTACATTTCATTAAGTTACATTTTATTAAGTTACATTTTTTAATAAGTTACATTTCATTAAGTTACAATTTATTAAGTTACATTTTACTAAGTTACATTTTATTAAGTTACATTCTATTAAGTTACATTTTACAAAGTTATATTTTACTAAGTTACATTTTTTATTAAGTTACATTTCATTAAGTTACATTTTATTAAGTTACATTTTACTAAGTTACATTTTATTAAGTTACATTTTTTATTAAGTTACATTTTCCTAAGTTACATTTTATTAAGTTACATTTTATTAAGTTACATTTTATTAAGTTACATTTTACTAAGTTACATATTTTTAAGTTACATATTTCTAAGTTACTTTTACTCAGTTACATTTTTTATTAAGTTATATTTTATTAAGTTACATTTCATTAAGTTACATTTTCCTAAGTTACATTTTACTAAGTTACATTTTTTATTAAGTTACATTTTATTAAGTTACATTTTATTAAGTTACATTTTACTAAGTTACATTATACTAAGTTACATTTTACTAAGTTACATTTTTTATTAAGTTACATTTTATTAAGTTACATTTTATTAAGTTACATTTTACTAAGTTACATATTTTATTAAATTACATTTTATTAAGTTACATTTTATTAAGTTACATTTCATTAAGTTACAATTTATAAGGTTACATTTTATTAAGTTACATTTTACTAAGTTACATTTTACTAAGTTAAATTTTTTATTAAGTTACATTTTATTAAGTAACATTTTATTAAGTTACATTTTACTAAGTTACATATTTTATTAAATTACATTTTATTAAGTTTCATTTTATTAAGTTACATTTTACTAAGTTACATTTACTAAGTTACATTTTACTAAGTTATATTTTACAAAGTTACTTTTTTTATTAAGTTACATTTTATTTAGTTACATTTTACTAAGTTACATTTTACTAAGTTACATTTTACTAAGTTACATTATACTAAGTTACATTTTACTAAGTTACATTTTTTATTAAGTTACATTTTATTAAGTTACATTTTATTAAGTTACATTTTACTAAGTTACATATTTTATTAAATTACATTTTATTAAGTTACATTTTATTAAGTTACATTTCATTAAGTTACAATTTATAAGGTTACATTTTATTAAGTTACATTTTACTAAGTTACATTTTACTAAGTTAAATTTTTTATTAAGTTACATTTTATTAAGTAACATTTTATTAAGTTACATTTTACTAAGTTACATATTTTATTAAATTACATTTTATTAAGTTTCATTTTATTAAGTTACATTTTACTAAGTTACATTTACTAAGTTACATTTTACTAAGTTACATTTTACTCAGTTACATTTTTTATTAATATACATTTTATTAAGTTACATTTTATTAAGTTACATTTTACTAAGTTACATATTTCTAAGTTACATTTTACTCAGTTACATTTTTTATTAAGTTATATTTTATTAAGTTACTTTCATTAAGTTACATTTTACTAAACTACATTATACTAAGTTACATTTTTTATTAAGTTACATTTCATTAAGTTACAATTTATTAAGTTACATTTTATTAAGTTACATTTTACTAAGTTACATTTGACTAAGTTACATTTTACTCAGTTACATTTTTTATTAAGTTACATTGTATTAAGTTACATTTCATTAAGTTACATTTTCCTAAGTTACATTTTACTCAGTTACATTTTTTATTAAGTTACATTGTATTAAGTTACATTTCATTAAGTTACATTTTCCTAAGTTACATTTTACTCTGTTACATTTTTTATTAAGTTATATTTTATTAAGTTACTTTCATTAAGTTACATTTTCTAAGTTACATTTTACTAAGTAACATTTTTTATTAAGTTACATTTCATTAAGTTACATTTTATTAAGTTACATTTTACTAAGTTAAATTTTCCTAAGTTACATTTTACTCAGTTACATTTTTTATTAAGTTACATTTTATTAAGTTACATTTCATTAAGTTATATTTTATTAAGTTTCATTTTTTATTTAGTTACATTTCATTAAGTTACAATTTATTAAGTTATATTTTATTAAGTTACATTTTATTAAGTTACATTTTCCTAAGTTACATTTTACTAAGTTACATTTTTTATTAAGTTACATTTCATTAAGTTACATTTTATTAAGTTACATTTTTTATTAAGTTACATTTAATTAAGTTACAATTTATTAAGTTACATTTTACTAAGTTAAATTTTCCTAAGTTACATTTTACTCAGTTACATTTTTTATTAAGTTACATTTTATTAAGTTACATTTCATTAAGTTATATTTTATTAAGTTTCATTTTTTATTTAGTTACATTTCATTAAGTTACAATTTATTAAGTTATATTTTATTAAGTTACATTTCATTAAGTTACATTTTCCTAAGTTACATTTTACTAAGTTACATTTTTTATTAAGTTACATTTCATTAAGTTACATTTTATTAAGTTACATTTTTTATTAAGTTACATTTTCCTAAGTTACATTTTATTAAGTTACATTTTATTAAGTTACATTTTATTAAGTTATATTTTACTAAGTTACATATTTCTAAGTTACTTTTACTCAGTTACATTTTTTATTAAGTTATATTTTATTAAGTTACATTTCATTAAGTTACATTTTCCTAAGTTACATTTTACTAAGTTACATTTTTTATTAAGTTACATTTTATTAAGTTACATTTTATTAAGTTACATTTTATTAAGTTACATTTTATTAAGTTACATTTTACTAAGTTACATATTTCTAAGTTACATTTTACTCAGTTACATTTTTCTAAGTTACATTTTACTCAGTTACATTTTTTATTAAGTTATATTTTATTAAGTTACATTTCATTAAGTTACATTTTACTAAGTTACATTATACTAAGTTACATTTTTTATGAAGTTACATTTCATTAAGTTACAATTTATTAAGTTACATTTTATTAAGTTACATTTTACTAAGTTACATTTTACTAAGTTACATTTTTTATTAAGTTACATTTTATTAAGTTACATTTTATTAAGTTACATTTTACAAAGTTATATTTTACTAAGTTTAATTTTTTATTAAGTTACATTTCATTAAGTTACAATTTATTAAGTTACATTTTATTAAGTTACATTTTACTAAGTTACATTTTACTAAGTTACATTTTTTATTAAGTTACATTTTAATAAGTTACATTTTATTAAGTTACATTTTACAAAGTTATATTTTACTAAGTTTAATTTTTTATTAAGTTACATTTCATTAAGTTACATTTTATTAAGTTACATTTTACTAAGTTACATTTTATTAAGTTACATTTTACTAAGTTACATATTCCTAAGTTACATTTTACTCAGTTACATTTTTTATTAAGTAATATTTTATTAAGTTACATTTTACTAAGTTACATATTCCTAAGTTACATTTTACTCAGTTACATTTTTTATTAAGTAATATTTTATTAAGTTACATTTTACTAAGTTACATTTTACTAAGTTACATTTTACTAAGTTACATTTTTTATTAAGTTACATTTTATTAAGTTACATTTTATTAAGTTACATTTTACTAAGTTACATATTTTATTAAATTACATTTTATTAAGTTACATTTTATTAAGTTACATTTCATTAAGTTACATATTTCTAAGTTACATTGTACTCAGTTACATTTTTTATTAAGTTATATTTTATAAAGTTACTTTCATTAAGTTACATTTTACTAAGTTACATTATACTAAGTTACATTTTACTAAGTTACATTTTTTATTAAGTTACATTTTATTAAGTTACATTTTATTAAGTTACATTTTACTAAGTTACATATTTTATTAAATTACATTTTATTAAGTTACATTTTATTAAGTTACATTTCATTAAGTTACAATTTATAAGGTTACATTTTATTAAGTTACATTTTACTAAGTTACATTTTACTAAGTTAAATTTTTTATTAAGTTACATTTTATTAAGTAACATTTTATTAAGTTACATTTTACTAAGTTACATATTTTATTAAATTACATTAGTATAATGTAACTTAGTAAAATGTAACTTAGTAAAATGTAACTTAGTAAAATGTAACTAAATAAAATGTAACTTAATAAAAAAAGTAACTTTGTAAAATATAACTTACTAAAATGTAACTTAATGAAATGTAACTTAATAAAATATAACTTAATAAAAAATGTAACTGAGTAAAATGTAACTTAGAAAAATGTAACTGAGTAAAATGTAACTTAGAAATATGTAACTTAGTAAAATATAACTTAATAAAATGTAACTTAATAAAATGTAACTTAATAAAATGTAACTTAGGAAAATGTAACTTAATAAAAAATATTTTATTAAGTTACATTTCATTAAGTTACATTTTCCTAAGTTACATTTTACTAAGTTACATTTTTTATTAAGTTACATTTTATTAAGTTACATTTTATTAAGTTACATTTTATTAAGTTACATTTTACTAAGTTACATATTTCTAAGTTACATTTTACTCAGTTACATTTTTCTAAGTTACATTTTACTCAGTTACATTTTTTATTAAGTTATATTTTATTAAGTTACATTTCATTAAGTTACATTTTACTAAGTTACATTATACTAAGTTACATTTTTTATTAAGTTACATTTCATTAAGTTACAATTTATTAAGTTACATTTTATTAAGTTACATTTTACTAAGTTACATTTTACTAAGTTACATTTTACTAAGTTACATTTTTTATTAAGTTACATTTTATTAAGTTACATTTTATTAAGTTACATTTTACAAAGTTATATTTTACTAAGTTTAATTTTTTATTAAGTTACATTTCATTAAGTTACAATTTATTAAGTTACATTTTATTAAGTTACATTTTACTAAGTTACATTTTACTAAGTTACATTTTACTAAGTTACATTTTTTATTAAGTTACATTTTATTAAGTTACATTTTATTAAGTTACATTTTACAAAGTTATATTTTACTAAGTTTAATTTTTTATTAAGTTACATTTCATTAAGTTACATTTTATTAAGTTACATTTTACTAAGTTACATTTTATTAAGTTACATTTTACTAAGTTACATATTCCTAAGTTACATTTTACTCAGTTACATATTTTATTAAGTAATATTTTATTAAGTTACATTTTACTAAGTTACATATTCCTAAGTTACATTTTACTCAGTTACATTTTTTATTAAGTTATATTTTATTAAGTTAAATTTCATTAAGTTACATTTTACTAAGTTATATTTTACAAAGTTACTTTTTTTATTAAGTTACATTTTATTTAGTTACATTTTACTAAGTTACATTTTACTAAGTTACATTTTACTAAGTTACATTATACTAAGTTACATTTTACTAAGTTACATGTTTTATTAAGTTACATTTTATTAAGTTACATTTTATTAAGTTACATTTTACTAAGTTACATATTTTATTAAATTACATTTTATTAAGTTACATTTTATTAAGTTACATTTCATTAAGTTACAATTTATAAGGTTACATTTTATTAAGTTACATTTTACTAAGTTACGTTTTACTAAGTTAAATTTTTTATTAAGTTACATTTTATTAAGTAACATTTTACTAAGTTACATTTTACTCAGTTACATTTTTTATTAAGTTACATTTTATTAAGTTACATTTTATTAAGTTACATTTCATTAAGTTACAATTTATAAGGTTACATTTTATTAAGTTACATTTTACTAAGTTACATTTTACTAAGTTAAATTTTTTATTAAGTTACATTTTATTAAGTAACATTTTATTAAGTTACATTTTACTAAGTTACATATTTTATTAAATTACATTTTATTAAGTTTCATTTTATTAAGTTACATTTTACTAAGTTACATTTACTAAGTTACATTTTACTAAGTTACATTTTACTAAGTTACATTTTACTAAGTTACATTTTACTAAGTTAAATTTTTTATTAAGTTACATTTTATTAAGTTACATTTTATTAAGTTACATTTTACTAAGTTACATTTTTTATTAAGTTACATTTCATTAAGTTACATTTTATTAAGTTACATTTCATTAAGTTACAATTTATAAGGTTACATTTTATTAAGTTACATTTTACTAAGTTACATTTTACTAAGTTAAATTTTTTATTAAGTTACATTTTATTAAGTAACATTTTATTAAGTTACATTTTACTCAGTTACATATTTTATTAAATTACATTTTATTAAGTTACATTTTACTAAGTTACATTTTACTCAGTTACATTTTTTATTAATATACATTTTATTAAGTTACATTTTATTAAGTTACATTTTACTAAGTTACATATTTCTAAGTTACATTTTACTCAGTTACATTTTTTATTAAGTTATATTTTATAAAGTTACTTTCATTAAGTTACATTTTACTAAGTTACATTATACTAAGTTACATTTTTTATTAAGTTACATTTCATTAAGTTACAATTTATTAAGTTACATTTTATTAAGTTACATTTTACTAAGTTACATTTTACTAAGTTACATTTTACTCAGTTACATTTTTTATTAAGTTACATTGTATTAAGTTACATTTCATTAAGTTACATTTTCCTAAGTTACATTTTACTCAGTTACATTTTTTATTAAGTTACATTGTATTAAGTTACATTTCATTAAGTTACATTTTCCTAAGTTACATTTTACTCAGTTACATTTTTTATTAAGTTATATTTTATTAAGTTACTTTCATTAAGTTACATTTTCTAAGTTACATTTTACTAAGTAACATTTTTTATTAAGTTACATTTCATTAAGTTACATTTTATTAAGTTACATTTTTTAATAAGTTACATTTCATTAAGTTACAATTTATTAAGTTACATTTTACTAAGTTACATTTTATTAAGTTACATTCTATTAAGTTACATTTTACAAAGTTATATTTTACTAAGTTACATTTTTTATTAAGTTACATTTCATTAAGTTACATTTTATTAAGTTACATTTTACTAAGTTACATTTTATTAAGTTACATTTTTTATTAAGTTACATTTTCCTAAGTTACATTTTATTAAGTTACATTTTATTAAGTTACATTTTATTAAGTTACATTTTACTAAGTTACATATTTTTAAGTTACATATTTCTAAGTTACTTTTACTCAGTTACATTTTTTATTAAGTTATATTTTATTAAGTTACATTTCATTAAGTTACATTTTCCTAAGTTACATTTTACTAAGTTACATTTTTTATTAAGTTACATTTTATTAAGTTACATTTTATTAAGTTACATTTTATTAAGTTACATTTTATTAAGTTACATTTTACTAAGTTACATATTTCTAAGTTACATTTTACTCAGTTACATTTTTCTAAGTTACATTTTACTCAGTTACATTTTTTATTAAGTTATATTTTATTAAGTTACATTTCATTAAGTTACATTTTACTAAGTTACATTATACTAAGTTACATTTTTTATTAAGTTACATTTCATTAAGTTACAATTTATTAAGTTACATTTTATTAAGTTACATTTTACTAAGTTACATTTTACTAAGTTACATTTTTTATTAAGTTACATTTTATTAAGTTACATTTTATTAAGTTACATTTTACAAAGTTATATTTTACTAAGTTTAATTTTTTATTAAGTTACATTTCATTAAGTTACAATTTATTAAGTTACATTTTATTAAGTTACATTTTACTAAGTTACATTTTACTAAGTTACATTTTACTAAGTTACATTTTTTATTAAGTTACATTTTATTAAGTTACATTTTATTAAGTTACATTTTACAAAGTTATATTTTACTAAGTTTAATTTTTTATTAAGTTACATTTCATTAAGTTACATTTTATTAAGTTACATTTTACTAAGTTACATTTTATTAAGTTACATTTTACTAAGTTACATATTCCTAAGTTACATTTTACTCAGTTACATATTTTATTAAGTAATATTTTATTAAGTTACATTTTACTAAGTTACATATTCCTAAGTTACATTTTACTCAGTTACATTTTTTATTAAGTTATATTTTAATAAGTTAAATTTCATTAAGTTACATTTTACTAAGTTATATTTTACAAAGTTACTTTTTTTATTAAGTTACATTTTATTTAGTTACATTTTACTAAGTTACATTTTACTAAGTTACATTTTACTAAGTTACATTATACTAAGTTACATTTTACTAAGTTACATTTTTTATTAAGTTACATTTTATTAAGTTACATTTTATTAAGTTACATTTTACTAAGTTACATATTTTATTAAATTACATTTTATTAAGTTACATTTCATTAAGTTACAATTTATAAGGTTACATTTTATTAAGTTACATTTTACTAAGTTACATTTTACTAAGTTAAATTTTTTATTAAGTTACATTTTATTAAGTAACATTTTATTAAGTTACATTTTACTAAGTTACATATTTTATTAAATTACATTTGATTAAGTTTCATTTTATTAAGTTACATTTTACTAAGTTACATTTACTAAGTTACATTTTACTAAGTTACATTTTACTCAGTTACATTTTTTATTAATATACATTTTATTAAGTTACATTTTATTAAGTTACATTTTACTAAGTTACATATTTCTAAGTTACATTTTACTCAGTTACATTTTTTATTAAGTTATATTTTATTAAGTTACTTTCATTAAGTTACATTTTACTAAACTACATTATACTAAGTTACATTTTTTATTAAGTTACATTTCATTAAGTTACAATTTATTAAGTTACATTTTATTAAGTTACATTTTACTAAGTTACATTTGACTAAGTTACGTTTTACTCAGTTACATTTTTTATTAAGTTACATTGTATTAAGTTACATTTCATTAAGTTACATTTTCCTAAGTTACATTTTACTCAGTTACATTTTTTATTAA
Source organism: Macrosteles quadrilineatus (assembly GCF_028750875.1). Classification (NCBI taxonomy): domain Eukaryota; kingdom Metazoa; phylum Arthropoda; class Insecta; order Hemiptera; family Cicadellidae; genus Macrosteles; species Macrosteles quadrilineatus. Next base: position 209,243 of record NW_026542645.1, read on the forward strand.
GTTACATTGTATTAAGTTACATTTCATTAAGTTACATTTTCCTAAGTTACATTTTACTCAGTTACATTTTTTATTAAGTTATATTTTATTAAGTTACTTTCATTAAGTTACATTTTCTAAGTTACATTTTACTAAGTAACATTTTTTATTAAGTTACATTTCATTAAGTTACATTTTATTAAGTTACATTTTTTAATAAGTTACATTTCATTAAGTTACAATTTATTAAGTTACATTTTACTAAGTTAAATTTTCCTAAGTTACATTTTACTCAGTTACATTTTTTATTAAGTTACATTTTATTAAGTTACATTTCATTAAGTTATATTTTATTAAGTTTCATTTTTTATTTAGTTACATTTCATTAAGTTACAATTTATTAAGTTATATTTTATTAAGTTACATTTTATTAAGTTACATTTTCCTAAGTTACATTTTACTAAGTTACATTTTTATTAAGTTACATTTCATTAAGTTACATTTTATTAAGTTACATTTTTTATTAAGTTACATTTAATTAAGTTACAATTTATTAAGTTACATTTTACTAAGTTAAATTTTCCTAAGTTACATTTTACTCAGTTACATTTTTTATTAAGTTACATTTTATTAAGTTACATTTCATTAAGTTATATTTTATTAAGTTTCATTTTTTATTTAGTTACATTTCATTAAGTTACAATTTATTAAGTTATATTTTATTAAGTTACATTTCATTAAGTTACATTTTCCTAAGTTACATTTTACTAAGTTAAATTTTTTATTAAGTTACATTTCATTAAGTTACATTTTATTAAGTTACATTTTTTATTAAGTTACATTTTCCTAAGTTACATTTTATTAAGTTACATTTTATTAAGTTACATTTTATTAAGTTATATTTTACTAAGTTACATATTTCTAAGTTACTTTAACTCAGTTACATTTTTTATTAAGTTATATTTTATTAAGTTACATTTCATTAAGTTACATTTTCCTAAGTTACATTACTAAGTTACATTTTTTATTAAGTTACATTTTATTAAGTTACATTTTATTAAGTTACATTTTATTAAGTTACATTTTATTAAGTTACATTTTACTAAGTTACATATTTCTAAGTTACATTTTACTCAGTTACATTTTTCTAAGTTACATTTTACTCAGTTACATTTTTTATTAAGTTATATTTTATTAAGTTACATTTCATTAAGTTACATTTTACTAAGTTACATTATACTAAGTTACATTTTTTATGAAGTTACATTTCATTAAGTTACAATTTATTAAGTTACATTTTATTAAGTTACATTTTACTAAGTTACATTTTACTAAGTTACATTTTTTATTAAGTTACATTTTATTAAGTTACATTTTATTAAGTTACATTTTACAAAGTTATATTTTACTAAGTTTAATTTTTTATTAAGTTACATTTCATTAAGTTACAATTTATTAAGTTACATTTTATTAAGTTACATTTTACTAAGTTACATTTTACTAAGTTACATTTTTTATTAAGTTACATTTTATTAAGTTACATTTTATTAAGTTACATTTTACAAAGTTATATTTTACTAAGTTTAATTTTTTATTAAGTTACATTTCATTAAGTTACATTTTATTAAGTTACATTTTACTAAGTTACATTTTATTAAGTTACGTTTTACTAAGTTACATATTTCTAAGTTACATTTTACTCAGTTACATTTTTTATTAAGTAATATTTTATTAAGTTACATTTTACTAAGTTACATATTCCTAAGTTACATTTTACTCAGTTACATTTTTTATTAAGTAATATTTTATTAAGTTACATTTTACTAAGTTACATTTTACTAAGTTACATTTTACTAAGTTACATTTTTTATTAAGTTACATTTTATTTAGTTACATTTTATTAAGTTACATTTTACTAAGTTACATATTTTATTAAATTACATTTTATTAAGTTACATTTTATTAAGTTACATTTTATTAAGTTACATATTTCTAAGTTACATTGTACTCAGTTACATTTTTTATTAAGTTATATTTTATAAAGTTACTTTCATTAAGTTACATTTTACTAAGTTACATTATACTAAGTTACATTTTACTAAGTTACATTTTTTATTAAGTTACATTTTATTAAGTTACATTTTATTAAGTTACATTTTACTAAGTTACATATTTTATTAAATTACATTTTATTAAGTTACAATTTATTAAGTTACATTTCATTAAGTTACAATTTATAAGGTTACATTTTATTAAGTTACATTTTACTAAGTTACATTTTACTAAGTTAAATTTTTTATTAAGTTACATTTTATTAAGTAACATTTTATTAAGTTACATTTTACTAAGTTACATATTTTATTAAATTACATTAGTATAATGTAACTTAGTAAAATGTAACTTAGTAAAATGTAACTTAGTAAAATGTAACTAAATAAAATGTAACTTAATAAAAAAAGTAACTTTGTAAAATATAACTTACTAAAATGTAACTTAATGAAATTTAACTTAATAAAATATAACTTAATAAAAAATGTAACTGAGTAAAATGTAACTTAGGAATATGTAACTTAGTAAAATGTAACTTAATAAAATATAACTTAATAAATTGTAACTTAATGAAATGTAACTAAATAAAAAATGAAACTTAATAAAATATAACTTAATGAAATGTAACTTAATAAAATGTAACTTAATAAAAAATATAACTGAGTAAAATGTAACTTAGAAATATGTAACTTAGTAAAATGTAACTTAATAAAATGTAACTTAATAAAATGTATATTAATAAAAAATGTAACTGAGTAAAATGTAACTTAGTAAAATGTAACTTAGTAAATGTAACTTAGTAAAATGTAACTTAATAAAATGAAACTTAATAAAATGTAATTTAATAAAATATGTAACTTAGTAAAATGTAACTTAATAAAATGTTACTTAATAAAATGTAACTTAATAAAAAATTTAACTTAGTAAAATGTAACTTAGTAAAATGTAACTTAATAAAATGTAACCTTATAAATTGTAACTTAATGAAATGTAACTTAATAAAATGTAACTTAATAAAATGTAATTTAATAAAATATGTAACTTAGTAAAATGTAACTTAATAAAATGTAACTTAGTATAATGTAACTTAGTAAAATGTAACTTAGTAAAATGTAACTTAGTAAAATGTAACTAAATAAAATGTAACTTAATAAAAAAAGTAACTTTGTAAAATATAACTTAGTAAAATGTAACTTAATGAAATTTAACTTAATAAAATATAACTTAATAAAAAATGTAACTGAGTAAAATGTAACTTAGGAATATGTAACTTAGTAAAATGTAACTTAATAAAATATTACTTAATAAAATATGTAACTGAGTAAAATGTAACTTAGGATTATGTAACTTAGTAAAATGTAACTTAATAAAATGTAACTTAGTAAAATGTAACTTAATAAAATGTAACTTAATAAAATGTAACTTAATAAAATGTAACTTAATAAAAAATGTAACTTAGTAAAATGTAACTTAGTAAAATGTAACTTAGTAAAATGTAACTTAATAAAATGTAACTTAATAAATTGTAACTTAATGAAATGTAACTTAATAAAAAATTAAACTTAGTAAAATATAACTTTGTAAAATGTAACTTAATAAAATGTAACTTAATAAAATGTAACTTAATAAAAAATGTAACTTAGTAAAATGTAACTTAGTAAAATGTAACTTAATAAAATGTAACTTAATAAATTGTAACTTAATGAAATGTAACTTAATAAAAAATGTAACTTAGTATAATGTAACTTAGTAAAATGTAACTTAATGAAATGTAACTTAATAAAATATAACTTAATAAAAAATGTAACTGAGTAAAATGTAACTTAGAAAAATGTAACTGAGTAAAATGTAACTTAGAAATATGTAACTTAGTAAAATGTAACTTAATAAAATGTAACTTAATAAAATGTAACTTAATGAAATGTAACTTAATAAAATATAACTTAATAAAAAATGTAACTGAGTAAAAGTAACTTAGAAATATGTAACTTAGTAAAATGTAACTTAAAAATATGTAACTTAGTAAAATGTAACTTAATAAAATGTAACTTAGGAAAATGTAACTTAATAAAATGTAACTTAGGAAAATGTAACTTAATAAAAAATGTAACTTAATAAAATGTAACTTAGTAAAATGTAACTTAATAAAATGTAACTTAATGAAATGTAACTTAATAAAAAATGTAACTTAGTAAAATATAACTTTGTAAAATGTAACTTAATAGAATGTAACTTAATAAAATGTAACTTAGTAAAATGTAATTTAATAAATTGTAACTTAATGAAATGTAACTTATTAAAAAATGTAACTTAATAAAATGTAACTTAATGAAATGTAACTTAATAAAAAATGTTACTTAGTAAAATGTAACTTAGAAAATGTAACTTAATGAAAGTAACTTAATAAAATATAACTTAATAAAAAATGTAACTGAGTAAAATGTAACTTAGGAAAATGTAACTTAATGAAATGTAACTTAATACAATGTAACTTAATAAAAAATGTAACTGAGTAAAATGTAACTTAGTAAAATGTAACTTAGTAAAATGTAACTTAATAAAATGTAACTTAATAAATTGTAACTTAATGAAATGTAACTTAATAAAAAATGTAACTTAGTATAATGTAACTTAGTAAAATGTAACTTAATGAAAGTAACTTTATAAAATATAACTTAATAAAAAATGTAACTGAGTAAAATGTAACTTAGAAATATGTAACTTAGTAAAATGTAACTTAATAAAATGTAACTTAATAAAATGTATATTAATAAAAAATGTAACTGAGTAAAATGTAACTTAGTAAAATGTAACTTAGTAAATGTAACTTAGTAAAATGTAACTTAATAAAATGAAACTTAATAAAATGTAATTTAATAAAATATGTAACTTAGTAAAATGTAACTTAATAAAATGTTACTTAATAAAATGTAACTTAATAAAAAATTTAACTTAGTAAAATGTAACTTAGTAAAATGTAACTTAATAAAATGTAACCTTATAAATTGTAACTTAATGAAATGTAACTTAATAAAATGTAACTTAATAAAATGTAATTTAATAAAATATGTAACTTAGTAAAATGTAACTTAATAAAATGTAACTTAATAAAATGTAACTTAATAAAAAATTTAACTTAGTAAAATGTAACTTAGTAAAATGTAACTTAATAAAATGTAACCTTATAAATTGTAACTTAATGAAATGTAACTTAATAAAATGTTACTTAATAAAATGTAACTTAATAAAAAATGTAACTTAGTAAAATGTAACTTAGTATAATGTAACTTAGTAAAATGTAACTTAGTAAAATGTAACTTAGTAAAATGTAACTAAATAAAATGTAACTTAATAAAAAAAGTAACTTTGTAAAATATAACTTAGTAAAATGTAACTTAATGAAATTTAACTTAATAAAATATAACTTAATAAAAAATGTAACTGAGTAAAATGTAACTTAGTAAAATGTAACTTAGTAAAATGTAACTTAGTAAAATGTAACTTAGTAAATGTAACTTAGTAAAATGTAACTTAATAAAATGAAACTTAATAAAATGTAATTTAATAAAATATGTAACTTAGTAAAATGTAACTTAATAAAATGTTACTTAATAAAATGTAACTTAATAAAAAATTTAACTTAGTAAAATGTAACTTAGTAAAATGTAACTTAATAAAATGTAACCTTATAAATTGTAACTTAATGAAATGTAACTTAATAAAATGTAACTTAATAAAATGTAACTTAATAAAAAATGTAACTGAGTAAAATGTAACTTAGTAAAATGTTACTTAATAAAATGTAACTTAATAAAAAATTTAACTTAGTAAAATGTAACTTAGTAAAATGTAACTTAATAAAATGTAACCTTATAAATTGTAACTTAATGAAATGTAACTTAATAAAATGTTACTTAATAAAATGTAACTTAATAAAAAATGTAACTTAGTAAAATGTAACTTAGTATAATGTAACTTAGTAAAATGTAACTTAGTAAAATGTAACTTAGTAAAATGTAACTAAATAAAATGTAACTTAATAAAAAAAGTAACTTTGTAAAATATAACTTAGTAAAATGTAACTTAATGAAATTTAACTTAATAAAATATAACTTAATAAAAAATGTAACTGAGTAAAATGTAACTTAGGAATATGTAACTTAGTAAAATGTAACTTAATAAAATATTACTTAATAAAATATGTAACTGAGTAAAATGTAACTTAGGAATATGTAACTTAGTAAAATGTAACTTAATAAAATGTAACTTAGTAAAATGTAACTTAATAAAATGTAACTTAATGAAATGTAACTTAATAAAAAATTAAACTTAGTAAAATATAACTTTGTAAAATGTAACTTAATAAAATGTAACTTAATAAAATGTAACTTAATAAAAAATGTAACTTAGTAAAATGTAACTTAGTAAAATGTAACTTAGTAAAATGTAACTTAATAAAATGTAACTTAATAAATTGTAACTTAATGAAATGTAACTTAATAAAAAATTAAACTTAGTAAAATATAACTTTGTAAAATGTAACTTAATAAAATGTAACTTAATAAAAAATGTAACTTAGTAAAATGTAACTTAGTAAAATGTAACTTAATAAAATGTAACTTAATAAATTGTAACTTAATGAAATGTAACTTAATAAAAAATGTAACTTAGTATAATGTAACTTAGTAAAATGTAACTTAATGAAATGTAACTTAATAAAATATAACTTAATAAAAAATGTAACTGAGTAAAATGTAACTTAGAAAAATGTAACTGAGTAAAATGTAACTAAGAAATATGTAACTTAGTAAAATGTAACTTAATAAAATGTAACTTAATAAAATGTAACTTAATAAAATGTAACTTAATAAAATGTAACTTAATAAAAAATGTAACTTAGTAAAATGTAACTTAGGAAAATGTAACTTAATGAAATGTAACTTAATAAAATATAACTTAATAAAAAATGTAACTGAGTAAAAGTAACTTAGAAATATGTAACTTAGTAAAATGTAAGTTAAAAATATGTAACTTAGTAAAATGTAACTTAATAAAATGTAACTTAATAAAATGTAACTTAATAAAATGTAACTTAGGAAAATGTAACTTAATAAAAAATGTAACTTAATAAAATGTAACTTAGTAAAATGTAACTTAATAAAATGTAACTTAATGAAATGTAACTTAATAAAAAATGTAACTTAGTAAAATATAACTTTGTAAAATGTAACTTAATAGAATGTAACTTAATAAAATGTAACTTAGTAAAATGTAACTTAATAAATTGTAACTTAATGAAATGTAACTTATTAAAAAATGTAACTTAATAAAATGTAACTTAATGAAATGTAACTTAATAAAAAATGTTACTTAGTAAAATGTAACTTAGAAAATGTAACTTAATGAAAGTAACTTAATAAAATATAACTTAATAAAAAATGTAACTGAGTAAAATGTAACTTAGGAAAATGTAACTTAATGAAATGTAACTTAATACAATGTAACTTAATAAAAAATGTAACTGAGTAAAATGTAACTTAGTAAAATGTAACTTAGTAAAATGTAACTTAATAAAATGTAACTTAATAAATTGTAACTTAATGAAATGTAACTTAATACAATGTAACTTAATAAAAAATGTAACTGAGTAAAATGTAACTTAGTAAAATGTAACTTAGTAAAATGTAACTTAATAAAATGTAACTTAATAAATTGTAACTTAATGAAATGTAACTTAATAAAAAATGTAACTTAGTATAATGTAACTTAGTAAAATGTAACTTAATGAAAGTAACTTTATAAAATATAACTTAATAAAAAATGTAACTGAGTAAAATGTAACTTAGAAATATGTAACTTAGTAAAATGTAACTTAATAAAATGTAACTTAATAAAATGTATATTAATAAAAAATGTAACTGAGTAAAATGTAACTTAGTAAAATGTAACTTAGTAAATGTAACTTAGTAAAATGTAACTTAATAAAATGAAACTTAATAAAATGTAATTTAATAAAATATGTAACTTAGTAAAATGTAACTTAATAAAATGTTACTTAATAAAATGTAACTTAATAAAAAATTTAACTTAGTAAAATGTAACTTAGTAAAATGTAACTTAATAAAATGTAACCTTATAAATTGTAACTTAATGAAATGTAACTTAATAAAATGTAACTTAATAAAATGTAATTTAATAAAATATGTAACTTAGTAAAATGTAACTTAATAAAATGTAACTTAATAAAATGTAACTTAATAAAAAATTTAACTTAGTAAAATGTAACTTAGTAAAATGTAACTTAATAAAATGTAACCTTATAAATTGTAACTTAATGAAATGTAACTTAATAAAATGTTACTTAATAAAATGTAACTTAATAAAAAATGTAACTTAGTAAAATGTAACTTAGTATAATGTAACTTAGTAAAATGTAACTTAGTAAAATGTAACTTAGTAAAATGTAACTAAATAAAATGTAACTTAATAAAAAAAGTAACTTTGTAAAATATAACTTAGTAAAATGTAACTTAATGAAATTTAACTTAATAAAATATAACTTAATAAAAAATGTAACTGAGTAAAATGTAACTTAGTAAAATGTAACTTAGTAAAATGTAACTTAGTAAAATGTAACTTAGTAAATGTAACTTAGTAAAATGTAACTTAATAAAATGAAACTTAATAAAATGTAATTTAATAAAATATGTAACTTAGTAAAATGTAACTTAATAAAATGTTACTTAATAAAATGTAACTTAATAAAAAATTTAACTTAGTAAAATGTAACTTAGTAAAATGTAACTTAATAAAATGTAACCTTATAAATTGTAACTTAATGAAATGTAACTTAATAAAATGTAACTTAATAAAATGTAACTTAATAAAAAATGTAACTGAGTAAAATGTAACTTAGTAAAATGTTACTTAATAAAATGTAACTTAATAAAAAATTTAACTTAGTAAAATGTAACTTAGTAAAATGTAACTTAATAAAATGTAACCTTATAAATTGTAACTTAATGAAATGTAACTTAATAAAATGTTACTTAATAAAATGTAACTTAATAAAAAATGTAACTTAGTAAAATGTAACTTAGTATAATGTAACTTAGTAAAATGTAACTTAGTAAAATGTAACTTAGTAAAATGTAACTAAATAAAATGTAACTTAATAAAAAAAGTAACTTTGTAAAATATAACTTAGTAAAATGTAACTTAATGAAATTTAACTTAATAAAATATAACTTAATAAAAAATGTAACTGAGTAAAATGTAACTTAGGAATATGTAACTTAGTAAAATGTAACTTAATAAAATATTACTTAATAAAATATGTAACTGAGTAAAATGTAACTTAGGAATATGTAACTTAGTAAAATGTAACTTAATAAAATGTAACTTAGTAAAATGTAACTTAATAAAATGTAACTTAATGAAATGTAACTTAATAAAAAATTAAACTTAGTAAAATATAACTTTGTAAAATGTAACTTAATAAAATGTAACTTAATAAAATGTAACTTAATAAAAAATGTAACTTAGTAAAATGTAACTTAGTAAAATGTAACTTAGTAAAATGTAACTTAATAAAATGTAACTTAATAAATTGTAACTTAATGAAATGTAACTTAATAAAAAATTAAACTTAGTAAAATATAACTTTGTAAAATGTAACTTAATAAAATGTAACTTAATAAAAAATGTAACTTAGTAAAATGTAACTTAGTAAAATGTAACTTAATAAAATGTAACTTAATAAATTGTAACTTAATGAAATGTAACTTAATAAAAAATGTAACTTAGTATAATGTAACTTAGTAAAATGTAACTTAATGAAATGTAACTTAATAAAATATAACTTAATAAAAAATGTAACTGAGTAAAATGTAACTTAGAAAAATGTAACTGAGTAAAATGTAACTAAGAAATATGTAACTTAGTAAAATGTAACTTAATAAAATGTAACTTAATAAAATGTAACTTAATAAAATGTAACTTAATAAAATGTAACTTAATAAAAAATGTAACTTAGTAAAATGTAACTTAGGAAAATGTAACTTAATGAAATGTAACTTAATAAAATATAACTTAATAAAAAATGTAACTGAGTAAAAGTAACTTAGAAATATGTAACTTAGTAAAATGTAAGTTAAAAATATGTAACTTAGTAAAATGTAACTTAATAAAATGTAACTTAATAAAATGTAACTTAATAAAATGTAACTTAGGAAAATGTAACTTAATAAAAAATGTAACTTAATAAAATGTAACTTAGTAAAATGTAACTTAATAAAATGTAACTTAATGAAATGTAACTTAATAAAAAATGTAACTTAGTAAAATATAACTTTGTAAAATGTAACTTAATAGAATGTAACTTAATAAAATGTAACTTAGTAAAATGTAACTTAATAAATTGTAACTTAATGAAATGTAACTTATTAAAAAATGTAACTTAATAAAATGTAACTTAATGAAATGTAACTTAATAAAAAATGTTACTTAGTAAAATGTAACTTAGAAAATGTAACTTAATGAAAGTAACTTAATAAAATATAACTTAATAAAAAATGTAACTGAGTAAAATGTAACTTAGGAAAATGTAACTTAATGAAATGTAACTTAATACAATGTAACTTAATAAAAAATGTAACTGAGTAAAATGTAACTTAGTAAAATGTAACTTAGTAAAATGTAACTTAATAAAATGTAACTTAATAAATTGTAACTTAATGAAATGTAACTTAATAAAAAATGTAACTTAGTATAATGTAACTTAGTAAAATGTAACTTAATGAAAGTAACTTTATAAAATATAACTTAATAAAAAATGTAACTGAGTAAAATGTAACTTAGAAATATGTAACTTAGTAAAATGTAACTTAATAAAATGTAACTTAATAAAATGTATATTAATAAAAAATGTAACTGAGTAAAATGTAACTTAGTAAAATGTAACTTAGTAAATGTAACTTAGTAAAATGTAACTTGATAAAATGAAACTTAATAAAATGTAATTTAATAAAATATGTAACTTAGTAAAATGTAACTTAATAAAATGTTACTTAATAAAATGTAACTTAATAAAAAATTTAACTTAGTAAAATGTAACTTAGTAAAATGTAACTTAATAAAATGTAACCTTATAAATTGTAACTTAATGAAATGTAACTTAATAAAATGTAACTTAATAAAATGTAATTTAATAAAATATGTAACTTAGTAAAATGTAACTTAATAAAATGTAACTTAATAAAATGTAACTTAATAAAAAATTTAACTTAGTAAAATGTAACTTAGTAAAATGTAACTTAGTAAAATGTAACTTAGTAAAATGTAACTTAGTAAATGTAACTTAGTAAAATGTAACTTAATAAAATGAAACTTAATAAAATGTAATTTAATAAAATATGTAACTTAGTAAAATGTAACTTAATAAAATGTTACTTAATAAAATGTAACTTAATAAAAAATTTAACTTAGTAAAATGTAACTCAGTAAAATGTAACTTAATAAAATGTAACCTTATAAATTGTAACTTAATGAAATGTAACTTAATAAAATGTAACTTAATAAAATGTAACTTAATAAAAAATGTAACTGAGTAAAATGTAACTTAGTAAAATGTTACTTAATAAAATGTAACTTAATAAAAAATTTAACTTAGTAAAATGTAACTTAGTAAAATGTAACTTAATAAAATGTAACCTTATAAATTGTAACTTAATGAAATGTAACTTAATAAAATGTAACTTAATAAAATGTAATTTAATAAAATATGTAACTTAGTAAAATGTAACTTAATAAAATGTAACTTAATAAAATGTAACTAAATAAAAAATGTAACTTAGTAAAATGTAACTTAGTATAATGTAACTTAGTAAAATGTAACTTAGTAAAATGTAACTTAGTAAAATGTAACTAAATAAAATGTAACTTAATAAAAAAATTAACTTTGTAAAATATAACTTAGTAAAATGTAACTTAATGAAATTTAACTTAATAAAATATAACTTAATAAAAAATGTAACTGAGTAAAATGTAACTTAGGAATATGTAACTTAGTAAAATGTAACTTAATAAAATATTACTTAATAAAATATGTAACTGAGTAAAATGTAACTTAGGAATATGTAACTTAGTAAAATGTAACTTAATAAAATGTAACTTAGTAAAATGTAACATAATAAAATGTAACTTAATGAAATGTAACTTAATAAAAAATTAAACTTAGTAAAATATAACTTTGTAAAATGTAACTTAATAAAATGTAACTTAATAAAATGTAACTTAATAAAAAATGTAACTTAGTAAAATGTAACTTAGTAAAATGTAACTTAATAAAATGTAACTTAATAAATTGTAACTTAATGAAATGTAACTTAATAAAAAATTAAACTTAGTAAAATATAACTTTGTAAAATGTAACTTAATAAAATGTAACTTAATAAAATGTAACTTAATAAAATGTAACTTAATAAAAAATGTAACTTAGTAAAATGTAACTTAGTAAAATGTAACTTAATAAAATGTAACTTAATAAATTGTAACTTAATGAAATGTAACTTAATAAAAAATGTAACTTAGTATAATGTAACTTAGTAAAATGTAACTTAATGAAATGTAACTTAATAAAATATAACTTAATAAAAAATGTAACTGAGTAAAATGTAACTTAGAAAAATGTAACTGAGTAAAATGTAACTTAGAAATATGTAACTTAGTAAAATGTAACTTAATAAAATGTAACTTAATAAAATGTAACTTAATAAAATGTAACTTAATAAAATGTAACTTAATAAAAAATGTAACTTAGTAAAATGTAACTTAGGAAAATGTAACTTAATGAAATGTAACTTAATAAAATATTTTTTATTAAGTTACATTTTCCTAAGTTACATTTTATTAAGTTACATTTTATTAAGTTACATTTTATTAAGTTATATTTTACTAAGTTACATATTTCTAAGTTACTTTTACTCAGTTACATTTTTTATTAAGTTATATTTTATTAAGTTACATTTCATTAAGTTACATTTTCCTAAGTTACATTTTACTAAGTTACATTTTTTATTAAGTTACATTTTATTAAGTTACATTTTATTAAGTTACATTTTATTAAGTTACATTTTATTAAGTTACATTTTACTAAGTTACATATTTCTAAGTTACATTTTACTCAGTTACATTTTTCTAAGTTACATTTTACTCAGTTACATTTTTTATTAAGTTATATTTTATTAAGTTACATTTCATTAAGTTACATTTTACTAAGTTACATTATACTAAGTTACATTTTCTAAGTTACATTTTACTAAGTAACATTTTTTATTAAGTTACATTTCATTAAGTTACATTTTATTAAGTTACATTTTTTAATAAGTTACATTTCATTAAGTTACAATTTATTAAGTTACATTTTACTAAGTTACATTTTATTAAGTTACATTTTATTAAGTTACATTTTACAAAGTTATATTTTACTAAGTTTAATTTTTTATTAAGTTACATTTCATTAAGTTACAATTTATTAAGTTACATTTTATTAAGTTACATTTTACTAAGTTACATTTTACTAAGTTACATTTTTTATTAAGTTACATTTTATTAAGTTACATTTTATTAAGTTACATTTTACAAAGTTATATTTTACTATGTTTAATTTTTTATTAAGTTACATTTCATTAAGTTACATTTTATTAAGTTACATTTTACTAAGTTACATTTTATTAAGTTACATTTTACTAAGTTACATATTCCTAAGTTACATTTTACTCAGTTACATTTTTTATTAAGTAATACTTTATTAAGTTACATTTTACTAAGTTACATATTCCTAAGTTACATTTTACTCAGTTACATTTTTTATTAAGTAATATTTTATTAAGTTACATTTTACTAAGTTACATATTCCTAAGTTACATTTTACTCAGTTACATTTTTTATTAAGTTATATTTTATTAAGTTAAATTTCATTAAGTTACATTTTACTAAGTTATATTTTACTAAGTTACTTTTTTTATTAAGTTACATTTTATTTAGTTACATTTTACTAAGTTACATTTTACTAAGTTACATTTTACTAAGTTACATTTTACTAAGTTACATTTTACTAAGTTATATTTTTTATTAAGTTACATTTTATTAAGTTACATTTTATTAAGTTACATTTTACTAAGTTACATATTTTATTAAATTACATTTTATTAAGTTACATTTTATTAAGTTACATTTCATTAAGTTACAATTTATAAGGTTACATTTTATTAAGTTACATTTTACTAAGTTACATTTTACTAAGTTAAATTTTTTATTAAGTTACATTTTATTAAGTAACATTTTATTAAGTTACATTTTACTAAGTTACATATTTTATTAAATTACATTTTATTAAGTTTCATTTTATTAAGTTACATTTTACTAAGTTACATTTACTAAGTTACATTTTACTAAGTTACATTTTACTCAGTTACATTTTTTATTAATATACATTTTATTAAGTTACATTTTACTAAGTTACATATTTCTAAGTTACATTTTACTCAGTTACATTTTTTATTAAGTTATATTTTATAAAGTTACTTTCATTAAGTTACATTTTACTAAGTTACATTATACTAAGTTACATTTTACTAAGTTACATTTTTTATTAAGTTACATTTTATTAAGTTACATTTTATTAAGTTACATTTTACTAAGTTACATATTTTATTAAATTACATTTTATTAAGTTACATTTTATTAAGTTACATTTCATTAAGTTACAATTTATAAGGTTACATTTTATTAAGTTACATTTTACTAAGTTACATTTTACTAAGTTAAATTTTTTATTAAGTTACATTTTATTAAGTAACATTTTATTAAGTTACATTTTACTAAGTTACATATTTTATTAAATTACATTAGTATAATGTAACTTAGTAAAAAGTAACTTAGTAAAATGTAACTTAGTAAAATGTAACTAAATAAAATGTAACTTAATAAAAAAAGTAACTTTGTAAAATATAACTTACTAAAATGTAACTTAATGAAATTTAACTTAATAAAATATAACTTAATAAAAAATGTAACTGAGTAAAATGTAACTTAGGAATATGTAACTTAGTAAAATGTAACTTAAAAAAATATTACTTAATAAAAAATGTAACTGAGTAAAATGTAACTTAGGAATATGTAACTTAGTAAAATGTAACTTAATAAAATGTAACTTAGTAAAATGTAATTTAATAAAATGTAACTTAATGAAATGTAACTTAATAAAAAATTAAACTTAGTAAAATATAACTTTGTAAAATGTAACTTAATAAAATGTAACTTAATAAAATGTAACTTAGTAAAATGTAACTTAATAAATTGTAACTTAATGAAATGTAACTTATTAAAAAATGTAACTTAATAAAATGTAACTTAATGAAATGTAACTTAATAAAAAATGTTACTTAGTAAAATGTAACTTAGAAAATGTAACTTAATGAAAGTAACTTAATAAAATATAACTTAATAAAAAATGTAACTGAGTAAAATGTAACTTAGGAAAATGTAACTTAATGAAATGTAACTTAATACAATGTAACTTAATAAAAAATGTAACTGAGTAAAATGTAACTTAGGAAAATGTAACTTAATGAAATGTAACTTAATACAATGTAACTTAATAAAAAATGTAACTGAGTAAAATGTAACTTAGTAAAATGTAACTTAGTAAAATGTAACTTAATAAAATGTAACTTAATAAATTGTAACTTAATGAAATGTAACTTAATAAAAAATGTAACTTAGTATAATGTAACTTAGTAAAATGTAACTTAATGAAAGTAACTTTATAAAATATAACTTAATAAAAAATGTAACTGAGTAAAATGTAACTTAGAAATATGTAACTTAGTAAAATGTAACTTAATAAAATGTAACTTAATAAAATGTATATTAATAAAAAATGTAACTGAGTAAAATGTAACTTAGTAAAATGTAACTTAGTAAATGTAACTTAGTAAAATGTAACTTAATAAAATGAAACTTAATAAAATGTAATTTAATAAAATATGTAACTTAGTAAAATGTAACTTAATAAAATGTTACTTAATAAAATGTAACTTAATAAAAAATTTAACTTAGTAAAATGTAACTTAGTAAAATGTAACTTAATAAAATGTAACCTTATAAATTGTAACTTAATGAAATGTAACTTAATAAAATGTAACTTAATAAAATGTAATTTAATAAAATATGTAACTTAGTAAAATGTAACTTAATAAAATGTAACTTAATAAAATGTAACTTAATAAAAAATTTAACTTAGTAAAATATAACTTAGTAAAATGTAACTTAGTAAAATGTAACTTAGTAAAATGTAACTTAGTAAATGTAACTTAGTAAAATGTAACTTAATAAAATGAAACTTAATAACATGTAATTTAATAAAATATGTAACTTAGTAAAATGTAACTTAATAAAATGTTACTTAATAAAATGTAACTTAATAAAAAATTTAACTTAGTAAAATGTAACTTAGTAAAATGTAACTTAATAAAATGTAACCTTATAAATTGTAACTTAATGAAATGTAACTTAATAAAATGTAACTTAATAAAATGTAAATTAATAAAAAATGTAACTGAGTAAAATGTAACTTAGTAAAATGTTACTTAATAAAATGTAACTTAATAAAAAATTTAACTTAGTAAAATGTAACTTAGTAAAATGTAACTTAATAAAATGTAACCTTATAAATTGTAACTTAATGAAATGTAACTTAATAAAATGTAACTTAATAAAATGTAATTTAATAAAATATGTAACTTAGTAAAATGTAACTTAATAAAATGTAACTTAATAAAATGTAACTTAATAAATAATGTAACTTAGTAAAATGTAACTTAGTATAATGTAACTTAGTAAAATGTAACTTAGTAAAATGTAACTTAGTAAAATGTAACTAAATAAAATGTAACTTAATAAAAAAAGTAACTTTGTAAAATATAACTTAGTAAAATGTAACTTAATGAAATTTAACTTAATAAAATATAACTTAATAAAAAATATAACTGAGTAAAATGTAACTTAGGAATATGTAACTTAGTAAAATGTAACTTAATAAAATATTACTTAATAAAATATGTAACTGAGTAAAATGTAACTTAGGAATATGTAACTTAGTAAAATGTAACTTAATAAAATGTAACTTAGTAAAATGTAACTTAATAAAATGTAACTTAATGAAATGTAACTTAATAAAAAATTAAACTTAGTAAAATATAACTTTGTAAAATGTAACTTAATAAAATGTAACTTAATAAAATGTAACTTAATAAAAAATGTAACTTAGTAAAATGTAACTTAGTAAAATGTAACTTAGTAAAATGTAACTTAATAAAATGTAACTTAATAAATTGTAACTTAATGAAATGTAACTTAATAAAAAATTAAACTTAGTAAAATATAACTTTGTAAAATGTAACTTAATAAAATGTAACTTAATAAAATGTAACTTAATAAAAAATGTAACTTAGTAAAATGTAACTTAGTAAAATGTAACTTAATAAAATGTAACTTAATAAATTGTAACTTAATGAAATGTAACTTAATAAAAAATGTAACTTAGTATAATGTAACTTAGTAAAATGTAACTTAATGAAATGTAACTTAATAAAATATAACTTAATAAAAAATGTAACTGAGTAAAATGTAACTTAGAAAAATGTAACTGAGTAAAATGTAACTTAGAAATATGTAACTTAGTAAAATGTAACTTAATAAAATGTAACTTAATAAAATGTAACTTAATAAAATGTAACTTAATAAAATGTAACTTAATAAAAAATGTAACTTAGTAAAATGTAACTTAGGAAAATGTAACTTAATGAAATGTAACTTAATAAAATATAACTTAATAAAAAATGTAACTGAGTAAAAGTAACTTAGAAATATGTAACTTAGTAAAATGTAACTTAAAAATATGTAACTTAGTAAAATGTAACTTAATAAAATGTAACTTAATAAAATGTAACTTAATAAAATGTAACTTAGGAAAATGTAACTTAATAAAAAATGTAACTTAATAAAATGTAACTTAGTAAAATGTAACTTAATAAAATGTAACTTAATGAAATGTAACTTAATAAAAAATGTAACTTAGTAAAATATAACTTTGTAAAATGTAACTTAATAGAATGTAACTTAATAAAATGTAAATTAGTAAAATGTAACTTAATAAATTGTAACTTAATGAAATGTAACTTATTAAAAAATGTAACTTAATAAAATGTAACTTAATGAAATGAAACTTAATAAAATGTAACTTAATAAAAAATGTAACTTAATAAAATGTAACTTAGTAAAATGTAACTTAATAAAATGTAACTTAATGAAATGTAACTTAATAAAAAATGTTACTTAGTAAAATGTAACTTAGAAAATGTAACTTAATGAAAGTAACTTAATAAAATATAACTTAATAAAAAATGTAACTGAGTAAAATGTAACTTAGGAAAATGTAACTTAATGAAATGTAACTTAATACAATGTAACTTAATAAAAAATGTAACTGAGTAAAATGTAACTTAGGAAAATGTAACTTAATGAAATGTAACTTAATACAATGTAACTTAATAAAAAATGTAACTGAGTAAAATGTAACTTAGTAAAATGTAACTTAATAAAATGTAACTTAATAAATTGTAACTTAATGAAATGTAACTTAATAAAAAATGTAACTTAGTATAATGTAACTTAGTAAAATGTAACTTAATAAAATGTATATTAATAAAAAATGTAACTGAGTAAAATGTAACTTAGTAAAATGTAACTTAGTAAATGTAACTTAGTAAAATGTAACTTAATAAAATGAAACTTAATAAAATGTAATTTAATAAAATATGTAACTTAGTAAAATGTAACTTAATAAAATGTTACTTAATAAAATGTAACTTAATAAAAAATTTAACTTAGTAAAATGTAACTTAGTAAAATGTAACTTAATAAAATGTAACCTTATAAATTGTAACTTAATGAAATGTAACTTAATAAAATGTAACTTAATAAAATGTAATTTAATAAAATATGTAACTTAGTAAAATGTAACTTAATAAAATGTAACTTAATAAAATGTAACTTAATAAAAAATGTAACTTAGTAAAATGTAACTTAGTAAAATGTAACTTAGTAAAATGTAACTTAGTAAAATGTAACTTAGTAAAATGTAACTTAGTAAAATGTAACTAAATAAAATGTAACTTAATAAAAAAAGTAACTTTGTAAAATATAACTTAGTAAAATGTAACTTAATGAAATTTAACTTAATAAAATATAACTTAATAAAAAATGTAACTGAGTAAAATGTAACTTAGGAATATGTAACTTAGTAAAATGTAACTTAATAAAATATTACTTAATAAAAAATGTAACTGAGTAAAATGTAACTTAGGAATATGTAACTTAGTAAAATGTAACTTAATAAAATATTACTTAATAAAAAATGTAACTGAGTAAAATGTAACTTAGGAATATGTAACTTAGTAAAATGTAACTTAATAAAATGTAACTTAGTAAAATGTAACTTAATAAAATGTAACTTAATGAAATGTAACTTAATAAAAAATTAAACTTAGTAAAATATAACTTTGTAAAATGTAACTTAATGAAATGTAACTTAATAAAATGTAACTTAATAAAAAATGTAACTTAGTAAAATGTAACTTAGTAAAATGTAACTTAATAAAATGTAACTTAATAAATTGTAACTTAATGAAATGTAACTTAATAAAAAATTAAACTTAGTAAAATATAACTTTGTAAAATGTAACTTAATAAAATGTAACTTAATAAAATGTAACTTAATAAAAAATGTAACTTAGTAAAATGTAACTTAGTAAAATGTAACTTAATAAAATTTAACTTAATAAATTGTAACTTAATGAAATGTAACTTAATAAAAAATGTAACTTAGTATAATGTAACTTAGTAAAATGTAACTTAATGAAATGTAACTTAATAAAATATAACTTAATAAAAAATGTAACTGAGTAAAATGTAACTTAGAAAAATGTAACTGAGTAAAATGTAACTTAGAAATATGTAACTTAGTAAAATGTAACTTAATAAAATGTAACTTAATAAAATGTAACTTAATAAAATGTAACTTAATAAAATGTAACTTAATAAAAAAATGTAACTTAGTAAAATGTAACTTAGGAAAATGTAACTTAATGAAATGTAACTTAATAAAATATAACTTAATAAAAAATGTAACTGAGTAAAAGTAACTTAGAAATATGTAACTTAGTAAAATATAACTTAATAAAATGTAACTTAATAAAATGTAACTTAATAAAATGTAACTTAGGAAAATGTAACTTAATAAAAAATGTAACTTAATAAAATGTAACTTAATGAAATGTAACTTAATAAAAAATGTAACTTAGTAAAATGTAACTTAGGAAAATGTAACTTAATGAAATGTAACTTAATAAAATATAACTTAATAAATTGTAACTTAATGAAATGTAACTAAATAAAAAATGAAACTTAATAAAATATAACTTAATGAAATGTAACTTAATAAAATGTAACTTAATAAAAAATGTAACTGAGTAAAATGTAACTTAGGAAAATTTAACTTAGTAAAATGTAACTTAATAAATTGTAACTTAATGAAATGTAACTTAATAAAAAATGTAACTTAATAAAATGTAACTTAATGAAATGTAACTTAATAAAAAATGTAACTTAGTAAAATGTAACTTAGGAAAATGTAACTTAATGAAATGTAACTTAATAAAATATAACTTAATAAATTGTAACTTAATGAAATGTAACTAAATAAAAAATGAAACTTAATAAAATATAACTTAATGAAATGTAACTTAATAAAATGTAACTTAATAAAAAATGTAACTGAGTAAAATGTAACTTAGGAAAATTTAACTTAGTAAAATGTAACTTAATAAATTGTAACTTAATGAAATGTAACTTATTAAAAAATGTAACTTAATAAAATGTAACTTAATGAAATGTAACTTAATAAAAAATGTTACTTAGTAAAATGTAACTTAGAAAATGTAACTTAATGAAAGTAACTTAATAAAATATAACTTAATAAAAAATGTAACTGAGTAAAATGTAACTTAGGAAAATGTAACTTAATGAAATGTAACTTAATACAATGTAACTTAATAAAAAATGTAACTGAGTAAAATGTAACTTAGGAAAATGTAACTTAATGAAATGTAACTTAATACAATGTAACTTAATAAAAAATGTAACTGAGTAAAATGTAACTTAGTAAAATGTAACTTAGTAAAATGTAACTTAGTAAAATGTAACTTAGTAAAATGTAACTTAGTAAAATGTAACTTAGTAAAATGTAACTTAGTAAAATGTAACTTAGTAAAATGTAACTAAATAAAATGTAACTTAATAAAAAAAGTAACTTTGTAAAATATAACTTAGTAAAATGTAACTTAATGAAATTTAACTTAATAAAATATAACTTAATAAAAAATGTAACTGAGTAAAATGTAACTTAGGAATATGTAACTTAGTAAAATGTAACTTAATAAAATATTACTTAATAAAAAATGTAACTGAGTAAAATGTAACTTAGGAATATGTAACTTAGTAAAATGTAACTTAATAAAATATTACTTAATAAAAAATGTAACTGAGTAAAATGTAACTTAGGAATATGTAACTTAGTAAAATGTAACTTAATAAAATGTAACTTAGTAAAATGTAACTTAATAAAATGTAACTTAATGAAATGTAACTTAATAAAAAATTAAACTTAGTAAAATATAACTTTGTAAAATGTAACTTAATGAAATGTAACTTAATAAAATGTAACTTAATAAAAAATGTAACTTAGTAAAATGTAACTTAGTAAAATGTAACTTAATAAAATGTAACTTAATAAATTGTAACTTAATGAAATGTAACTTAATAAAAAATTAAACTTAGTAAAATATAACTTTGTAAAATGTAACTTAATAAAATGTAACTTAATAAAATGTAACTTAATAAAAAATGTAACTTAGTAAAATGTAACTTAGTAAAATGTAACTTAATAAAATGTAACTTAATAAATTGTAACTTAATGAAATGTAACTTAATAAAAAATGTAACTTAGTATAATGTAACTTAGTAAAATGTAACTTAATGAAATGTAACTTAATAAAATATAACTTAATAAAAAATGTAACTGAGTAAAATGTAACTTAGAAAAATGTAACTGAGTAAAATGTAACTTAGAAATATGTAACTTAGTAAAATGTAACTTAATAAAATGTAACTTAATAAAATGTAACTTAATAAAATGTAACTTAATAAAATGTAACTTAATAAAAAATGTAACTTAGTAAAATGTAACTTAGGAAAATGTAACTTAATGAAATGTAACTTAATAAAATATAACTTAATAAAAAATGTAACTGAGTAAAAGTAACTTAGAAATATGTAACTTAGGAAAATGTAACTTAATAAAAAATGTAACTTAATAAAATGTAACTTAATGAAATGTAACTTAATAAAAAATGTAACTTAGTAAAATGTAACTTAGGAAAATGTAACTTAATGAAATGTAACTTAATAAAATATAACTTAATAAATTGTAACTTAATGAAATGTAACTAAATAAAAAATGAAACTTAATAAAATATAACTTAATGAAATGTAACTTAATAAAATGTAACTTAATAAAAAATGTAACTGAGTAAAATGTAACTTAGGAAAATTTAACTTATTAAAATGTAACTTAATAAATTGTAACTTAATGAAATGTAACTTAATAAAAAATGTAACTTAATAAAATGTAACTTAATGAAATGTAACTTAATAAAAAATGTAACTTAGTAAAATGTAACTTAGGAAAATGTAACTTAATGAAATGTAACTTAATAAAATATAACTTAATAAATTGTAACTTAATGAAATGTAACTAAATAAAAAATGAAACTTAATAAAATATAACTTAATGAAATGTAACTTAATAAAATGTAACTTAATAAAAAATGTAACTGAGTAAAATGTAACTTAGGAAAATTTAACTTAGTAAAATGTAACTTAATAAATTGTAACTTAATGAAATGTAACTTATTAAAAAATGTAACTTAATAAAATGTAACTTAATGAAATGTAACTTATTAAAAAATGTTACTTAGTAAAATGTAACTTAGAAAATGTAACTTAATGAAAGTAACTTAATAAAATATAACTTAATAAAAAATGTAACTGAGTAAAATGTAACTTAGGAAAATGTAAATTAATGAAAAGTAACTTAATACAATGTAACTTAATAAAAAATGTAACTGAGTAAAATGTAACTTAGGAAAATGTAACTTAATGAAATGTAACTTAATACAATGTAACTTAATAAAAAATGTAACTGAGTAAAATGTAACTTAGTAAAATGTAACTTAGTGAAATGTAACTTAATAAAATGTAACTTAATAAATTGTAACTTAATGAAATGTAACTTAATAAAAAATGTAACTTAGTATAATGTAACTTAGTAAAATGTAACTTAATGAAAGTAACTTTATAAAATATAACTTAATAAAAAATGTAACTGAGTAAAATGTAACTTAGAAATATGTAACTTAGTAAAATGTAATTTAATAAAATGTAACTTAATAAAATGTATATTAATAAAAAATGTAACTGAGTAAAATGTAACTTAGTAAAATGTAACTTAGTAAATGTAACTTAGTAAAATGTAACTTAATAAAATGAAACTTAATAAAATGTAATTTAATAAAATATGTAACTTAGTAAAATGTAACTTAATAAAATGTTACTTAATAAAATGTAACTTAATAAAAAATTTAACTTAGTAAAATGTAACTCAGTAAAATGTAACTTAATAAAATGTAACCTTATAAATTGTAACTTAATGAAATGTAACTTAATAAAATGTAACTTAATAAAATGTAATTTAATAAAATATGTAACTTAGTAAAATGTAACTTAATAAAATGTAACTTAATAAAATGTAACTTAATAAAAAATGTAACTTAGTAAAATGTAACTTAGTAAAATGTAACTTAGTATAATGTAACTTAGTAAAATGTAACTTAGTAAAATGTAACTTAGTAAAATGTAACTAAATAAAATGTAACTTAATAAAAAAAGTAACTTTGTAAAATATAACTTAGTAAAATGTAACTTAATGAAATTTAACTTAATAAAATATAACTTAATAAAAAATGTAACTGAGTAAAATGTAACTTAGGAATATGTAACTTAGTAAAATGTAACTTAATAAAATATTACTTAATAAAATATGTAACTGAGTAAAATGTAACTAAGGAATATGTAACTTAGTAAAATGTAACTTAATAAAATGTAACTTAGTAAAATGTAACTTAATAAAATGTAACTTAGTAAAATGTAACTTAATAAAATGTAACTTAACGAAATGTAACTTAATAAAAAATTAAACTTAGTAAAATATAACTTTGTAAAATGTAACTTAATAAAATGTAACTTAATAAAATGTAACTTAATAAAAAATGTAACTTAGTAAAATGTAACTTAGTAAAATGTAACTTAATAAAATGTAACTTAATAAATTGTAACTTAATGAAATGTAACTTAATAAAATGTAACTTAATAAAAAATGTAACTTAGTAAAATGTAACTTAGTAAAATGTAACTTAGTAAAATGTAACTTAATAAAATGTAACTTAATAAATTGTAACTTAATGAAATGTAACTTAATAAAAAATGTAACTTAGTATAATGTAACTTAGTAAAATGTAACTTAATGAAATGTAACTTAATAAAATATAACTTAATAAAAAATGTAACTGAGTAAAATGTAACTTAGAAAAATGTAACTGAGTAAAATGTAACTTAGAAATATGTAACTTAGTAAAATGTAACTTAATAAAATGTAACTTAATAAAATGTAACTTAATAAAATGTAACTTAATAAAATGTAACTTAATAAAAAATGTAACTTAGTAAAATGTAACTTAGAAAAATGTAACTTTATGAAATGTAACTTAATAAAATATAACTTAATAAAAAATGTAACTGAGTAAAAGTAACTTAGAAATATGTAACTTAGTAAAATGTAACTTAATAAAATGTAACTTAATAAAATGTAACTTAATAAAATGTAACTTAGGAAAATGTAACTTAAATGTAACTTAATAAAATGTAACTTAATGAAATGTAACTTAATAAAAAATGTAACTTAGTAAAATGTAACTTAGGAAAATGTAACTTAATGAAATGTAACTTAATAAAATATAACTTAATAAATTGTAACTTAATAAAATGTAACTAAATAAAAAATGAAACTTAATAAAATATAACTTAATGAAATGTAACTTAATAAAATGTAACTTAATAAAAAATGTAACTGAGTAAAATGTAACTTAGGAAAATTTAACTTAGTAAAATGCAACTTAATAAAATGTAACTTAATAAAAAATGTAACTGAGTAAAATGTAACTTAAAAAAATGTAATTTAATAAAATATGTAACTTAGTAAAATGTAACTTAATAAAATTTAACTTAATAAAATGTAACTTAATAAAAAATGTAACTGAGTAAACTGTAACTTAGGAATATGTAACTTAGTAAAATGTAACTTAATAAAATGTAACTTAATAAAATGTAACTTAATAAAATGTAACTTAATAAAATGTAACTTAATAAAAAATGTAACTTAGTAAAATGTAACTTAGAAATATGTAACTTAGTAAAATGTAACTTAATAAAATGTAACTTAATAAAATGTAACTTAATGAAATGTAACTGAGTAAAATGTAACTTAGAAAAATAAAACTGAGTAAAATGTAACTTAGAAATATGTAACTTAGTAAAATGTAACTTAATAAAATGTAACTTAATAAAATGTAACTTAATAAAATGTAACTTAATAAAATGTAACTAAATAAAAAATGAAACTTAATAAAATATAACTTAATGAAATGTAACTTAATAAAATGTAACTTGATAAAAAATGTAACTGAGTAAAATGTAACTTAGGAAAATTTAACTTAGTAAAATGTAACTTAATAAATTGTAACTTAATGAAATGTAACTTATTAAAAAATGCAACTTAATAAAATGTAACTTAATGAAATGTAACTTAATAAAAAATGTTACTTAGTAAAATGTAACTTAGAAAATGTAACTTAGTAAATGTAACTAAGTAAAATGTAACTTAATAAAATGAAACTTAATAAAATGTAACTTAATAAAAAATGTAACCGAGTAAAATGTAACTTAGAAATATGTAACTTAGTAAAATGTAACTTAATAAAATGTAACTTAATAAAATGTATATTAATAAAAAATGTAACTAAGTAAAATGTAACTTAGTAAAATGTAACTTAGTAAATGTAACTAAGTAAAATGTAACTTAATAAAATGAAACTTAATAAAATGTAATTTAATAAAATATGTAACTTAGTAAAATGTAACTTAAATGTAACTTAATAAAATGTAACTTAATGAAATGTAACTTAATAAAAAATGTAACTTAGTAAAATGTAACTTAGGAAAATGTAACTTAATGAAATGTAACTTAATAAAATATAACTTAATAAATTGTAACTTAATGAAATGTAACTAAATAAAAAATGAAACTTAATAAAATATAACTTAATATAATGTAACTTAATAAAATGTAACTTAATAAAAAATGTAACTGAGTAAAATGTAACTTAGGAAAATTTAACTTAGTAAAATGTAACTTAATAAATTGTAACTTAATGAAATGTAACTTATTAAAAAATGTAACTTAATAAAATGTAACTTAATGAAATGTAACTTAATAAAAAATGTTACTTAGTAAAATGTAACTTAGAAAATGTAACTTAATGAAAGTAACTTAATAAAATATAACTTAATAAAAAATGTAACTGAGTAATATGTAACTTAGGAAAATGTAAATTAATGAAATGTAACTTAATACAATGTAACTTAATAAAAAATGTAACTGAGTAAAATGTAACTTAGGAAAATGTAACTTAATGAAATGTAACTTAATACAATGTAACTTAATAAAAAATGTAACTGAGTAAAATGTAACTTAGTAAAATGTAACTTAGTAAAATGTAACTTAATAAAATGTAACTTAATAAATTGTAACTTAATGAAATGTAACTTAATAAAAAATGTAACTTAGTATAATGTAACTTAGTAAAATGTAACTTAATGAAAGTAACTTTATAAAATATAACTTAATAAAAAATGTAACTGAGTAAAATGTAACTTAGAAATATGTAACTTAGTAAAATGTAACTTAATAAAATGTAACTTAATAAAATGTATATCAATAAAAAATGTAACTGAGTAAAATGTAACTTAGTAAAATGTAACTTAGTAAATGTAACTTAGTAAAATGTAACTTAATAAAATGAAACTTAATAAAATGTAATTTAATAAAATATGTAACTTAGTAAAATGTAACTTAATAAAATGTTACTTAATAAAATGTAACTTAATAAAAAATTTAATTTAGTAAAATGTAACTCAGTAAAATGTAACTTAATAAAATGTAACCTTATAAATTGTAACTTAATGAAATGTAACTTAATAAAATGTAACTTAATAAAATGTAATTTAATAAAATATGTAACTTAGTAAAATGTAACTTAATAAAATGTAACTTAATAAAATGTAACTTAATAAAAAATGTAACTTAGTAAAATGTAACTTAGTAAAATGTAACTTAGTATAATGTAACTTAGTAAAATGTAACTTAGTAAAATGTAACTTAGTAAAATGTAACTAAATAAAATGTAACTTAATAAAAAAAGTAACTTTGTAAAATATAACTTAGTAAAATGTAACTTAATGAAATTTAACTTAATAAAATATAACTTAATAAAAAATGTAACTGAGTAAAATGTAACTTAGGAATATGTAACTTAGTAAAATGTAACTTAATAAAATATTACTTAATAAAATATGTAACTGAGTAAAATGTAACTAAGGAATATGTAACTTAGTAAAATGTAACTTAATAAAATGTAACTTAGTAAAATGTAACTTAATAAAATGTAACTTAATGAAATGTAACTTAATAAAAATTAAACTTAGTAAAATATAACTTTGTAAAATGTAACTTAATAAAATGTAACTTAATAAAATGTAACTTAATAAAAAATGTAACTTAGTAAAATGTAACTTAGTAAAATGTAACTTAATAAAATGTAACTTAATAAATTGTAACTTAATGAAATGTAACTTAATAAAATGTAACTTAATAAAAAATGTAACTTAGTAAAATGTAACTTAGTAAAATGTAACTTAGTAAAATGTAACTTAATAAAATGTAACTTAATAAATTGTAACTTAATGAAATGTAACTTAATAAAAAATGTAACTTAGTATAATGTAACTTAGTAAAATGTAACTTAATGAAATGTAACTTAATAAAATATAACTTAATAAAAAATGTAACTGAGTAAAATGTAACTTAGAAAAATGTAACTGAGTAAAATGTAACTTAGAAATATGTAACTTAGTAAAATGTAACTTAATAAAATGTAACCTAATAAAATGTAACTTAATAAAATGTAACTTAATAAAATGTAACTTAATAAAAAATGTAACTTAGTAAAATGTAACTTAGAAAAATGTAACTTAATGAAATGTAACTTAATAAAATATAACTTAATAAAAAATGTAACTGAGTAAAAGTAACTTAGAAATATGTAACTTAGTAAAATGTAACTTAATAAAATGTAACTTAATAAAATGTAACTTAATAAAATGTAACTTAGGAAAATGTAACTTAATACAAAATGTAACTTAATAAAATGTAACTTAATGAAATGTAACTTAATAAAAAATGTAACTTAGTAAAATGTAACTTAGGAAAATGTAACTTAATGAAATGTAACTTAATAAAATATAACTTAATAAATTGTAACTTAATAAAATGTAACTAAATAAAAAATGAAACTTAATAAAATATAACTTAATGAAATGTAACTTAATAAAATGTAACTTAATAAAAAATGTAACTGAGTAAAATGTAACTTAGGAAAATTTAACTTAGTAAAATGTAACTTAATAAATTGTAACTTAATGAAATGTAACTTATTAAAAAATGCAACTTAATAAAATGTAACTTAATGAAATGTAACTTAATAAAAAATGTTACTTAGTAAAATGTAACTTAGAAAATGTAACTTAGTAAATGTAACTAAGTAAAATGTAACTTAATAAAATGAAACTTAATAAAATGTAACTTAATAAAAAATGTAACCGAGTAAAATGTAACTTAGAAATATGTAACTTAGTAAAATGTAACTTAATAAAATGTAACTTAATAAAATGTATATTAATAAAAAATGTAACTAAGTAAAATGTAACTTAGTAAAATGTAACTTAGTAAATGTAACTAAGTAAAATGTAACTTAATAAAATGAAACTTAATAAAATGTAATTTAATAAAATATGTAACTTAGTAAAATGTAACTTAATAAAATGTTACTTAATAAAATGTAACTTAATAAAAAATTTAACTTAGTAAAATGTAACTTAGTAAAATGTAACTTAATAAAATGTAACCTTATAAATTGTAACTTAATGAAATGTAACTCAATAAAATGTAACTTAATAAAATGTAATTTAATAAAATATGTAACTTAGTAAAATGTTACTTAATAAAATGTAACTTAATAAAATGTAACTTAATAAAAAATGTAACTTAGTAAAATGTAACTTAGTATAATGTAACTTAGTAAAATGTAACTTAGTAAAATGTAACTTAGTAAAATGTAACTAAATAAAATGTAACTTAATAAAAAAAGTAACTTTGTAAAATATAACTTAGTAAAATGTAACTGAATGAAATTTAACTTAATAAAATATAACTTAATAAAAAATGTAACTGAGTAAAATGTAACTTAGGAATATGTATTTTAGTAAAATGTAACTTAATAAAATATTACTTAATAAAAAATGTAACTGAGTAAAATGTAACTTAGGAATATGTAACTTAGTAAAATGTAACTTAATAAAATGTAACTTAGTAAAATGTAACTTAATAAAATGTAACTTAATGAAATGTAACTTAATAAAAAATTAAACTTAGTAAAATATAACTTAGTAAAATGTAACTTAATAAAATGTAACTTAATGAAATGTAACTTAATAAAAAATTAAACTTAGTAAAATATAACTTTGTAAAATGTAACTTAATAAAATGTAACTTAATAAAAAATGTAACTTAGTAAAATGTAACTTAGTAAAATGTAACTTAATAAAATGTAACTTAATAAATTGTAACTTAATGAAATGTAACTTAATAAAAAATTAAACTTAGTAAAATATAACTTTGTAAAATGTAACTTAATAAAATGTAACTTAATAAAATGTAACTTAATAAAAAATGTAACTTAGTAAAATGTAACTTAGTAAAATGTAACTTAATAAAATGTAACTTAATAAATTGTAACTTAATGAAATGTAACTTAATAAAAAATGTAACTTAGTATAATGTAACTTAGTAAAATGTAACTTAATGAAATTTAACTTAATAAAATATAACTTAATAAAAAATGTAACTGAGTAAAATGTAACTTAGAAATATGTAACTTAGTAAAATGTAACTTAATAAAATGTAACTTAATAAAATGTAACTTAATAAAATGTAACTTAATAAAATGTAACTTAATAAAAAATGTAACTTAGTAAAATGTAACTTAGGAAAATGTAACTTAATGAAATGTAACTTAATAAAATATAACTTAATAAAAAATGTAACTGAGTAAAAGTAACTTAGAAATATGTAACTTAGTAAAATATAACTTAATAAAATGTAACTTAATAAAATGTAACTTAATAAAATGTAACTTAGGAAAATGTAACTTAATAAAAAAATGTAACTTAATAAAATGTAACTTAATGAAATGTAACTTAATAAAAAATGTAACTTAGTAAAATGTAACTTAGGAAAATGTAACTTAATGAAATGTAACTTAATAAAATATAACTTAATAAATTGTAACTTAATGAAATGTAACTAAATAAAAAATGAAACTTAATAAAATATAACTTAATGAAATGTAACTTAATAAAATGTAACTTAATAAAAAATGTAACTGAGTAAAATGTAACTTAGGAAAATTTAACTTAGTAAAATGTAACTTAATAAATTGTAACTTAATGAAATGTAACTTATTAAAAAATGTAACTTAATAAAATGTAACTTAATGAAATGTAACTTAATAAAAAATGTTACTTAGTAAAATGTAACTTAGAAAATGTAACTTAATGAAATGTAACTTAATAAAATTTAACTTAATAAAAAATGTAACTTAGTAAAATGTAACTTAGGAAAATGTAACCTAATGAAATGTAACTTAATACAATGTAACCTAATAAAAAATGTAACTGAGTAAAATGTAACTTAGTAAAATGTAACTTAGTAAAATGTAACTTAATAAAATGTAACTTAATAAATTGTAACTTAATGAAATGTAACTTAATAAAAAATGTAACTTAGTATAATGTAACTTAGTAAAATGTAACTTAATGAAAGTAACTTAATAAAATATAACATAATAAAAAATGTAACTGAGTAAAATGTAACTTAGAAATATGTAACTTAATAAAATGTAACTTAATAAAATGTATATTAATAAAAAATGTAACTGAGTAAAATGTAACTTAATAAAATGTAACTTAATAAAATGTAACTTAATAAAAAATGTAACTTAGTAAAATGTAACTTAGTAAAATGTAACTTAGTATAATGTAACTTAGTAAAATGTAACTTAGTAAAATGTAACTTAGTAAAATGTAACTAAATAAAATGTAACTTAATAAAAAAAGTAACTTTGTAAAATATAACTTAGTAAAATGTAACTTAATGAAATTTAACTTAATAAAATATAACTTAATAAAAAATGTAACTGAGTAAAATGTAACTTAGGAATATGTAACTTAGTAAAATGTAACTTAATAAAATATTACTTAATAAAATATGTAACTGAGTGAAATGTAACTTAGGAATATGTAACTTAGTAAAATGTAACTTAATAAAATGTAACTTAGTAAAATGTAACTTAATAAAATGTAACTTAATGAAATGTAACTTAATAAAAAATTAAACTTAGTAAAATATAACTTTGTAAAATGTAACTTAATAAAATGTAACTTAATAAAATGTAACTTAATAAAAAATGTAACTTAGTAAAATGTAACTTAGTAAAATGTAACTTAATAAAATGTAACTTAATAAATTGTAACTTAATGAAATGTAACTTAATAAAAAATTAAACTTAGTAAAATATAACTTTGTAAAATGTAACTTAATAAAATGTAACTTAATAAAATGTAACTTAATAAAAAATGTAACTTAGTAAAATGTAACTTAGTAAAATGTAACTTAATAAAATGTAACTTAATAAATTGTAACTTAATGAAATGTAACTTAATAAAAAATGTAACTTAGTATAATGTAACTTAGTAAAATGTAACTTAATGAAATGTAACTTAATAAAATATAACTTAATAAAAAATGTAACTGAGTAAAATGTAACTTAGAAAAATGTAACTGAGTAAAATGTAACTTAGAAATATGTAACTTAGTAAAATGTAACTTAATAAAATGTAACTTAATAAAATGTAACTTAATAAAATGTAACTTAATAAAATGTAACTTAATAAAATGTAACTTAATAAAAAATGTAACTTAGTAAAATGTAACTTAGGAATATGTAACTTAATGAAATGTAACTTAATAAAATATAACTTAATAAAAAATTTAACTGAGTAAAAGTAACTTAGAAATATGTAACTTAGTAAAATGTAACTTAATAAAATGTAACTTAATAAAATGTAACTTAGGAAAATGTAACTTAATAAAAAATGTAACTTAATAAAATGTAACTTAATGAAATGTAACTTAATAAAAAATGTAACTTAGTAAAATGTAACTTAGGAAAATGTAACTTAATGAAATGTAACTTAATAAAATATAACTTAATAAATTGTAACTTAATGAAATGTAACTAAATAAAAAATTAAACTTAATAAAATATAACTTAATGAAATGTAACTTAATAAAATGTAACTTAATAAAAAATGTAACTGAGTAAAATGTAACTTAGGAAAATTTAACTTGGTAAAATGTAACTTAATAAATTGTAACTTAATGAAATGTAACTTATTAAAAAATGTAACTTAATAAAATGTAACTTAATGAAATGTAACTTAATAAAAAATGTTACTTAGTAAAATGTAACTTAGAAAATGTAACTTAATGAAATGTAACTTAATAAAATTTAACTTAATAAAAAATGTAACATGTTTCGTTTAAAAATGTTACATTTTAAAATGTTACATTTTAACATGTTACATTTTAATATGTTACATTTTAACATGTTACATTTTAATATGTTACATTTTAACATGTTGCATTTAAACATGATAAAATGTTACATTTTAACATGTTGCATTTTAACATGATAAAATGTTACATTTTAACATGTTGCATTTTAACATGATAAAATGTTACATTTTAACATGTTGCATTTTAATATGATAAAATGTTACATTTTAACATGTTTCATTTTAACATGATAAAATGTTACATTTAAAAATGTTACATTTTTACATGTTTCATTTAAACATGATAAAATGTTACATTTTAATATGTTACATTTAAACATGTTGCATTTTAACATGATAAAATGTTACATTTTAACATGTTTCATTTAAACATGATAAAATGTTACATTTTAATATGTTACATTTTAACATGTTACATTTTATTATGTTACATTTTAACATGTTGCATTTTAACATGATAAAATGTTACATTTTAACATGTTGCATTTTAACATGATAAAATGTTACATTTTAACATGTTTCATTTTAACATGATAAAATGTTACATTTTAACATGTTTTATTTTAACATGATAAAATGTTACATTTTAACGTTTCATTTTAACATGATAAAATGTTACATTTTAACATGTTTCATTTTAACATGTTACATTTTAACATGTTGCATTTTAACATGTTGCATTTTAACATGATAAAATGTTACATTTTAACATGTTTTATTTTAACATGATAAAATGTAACATTTTAACATGTTGCATTTTAACATGATAAAATGTTACATTTTAACATGTTTCATTTTAACATGATAAAATGTTACATTTTAACATGTTTCATTTTAACATGATAAAATGTTACATTTTAACATGTTTTATTTTAACATAATAAAATGTTACATTTTAACATGTTTCATTTAAAAATGTTACATTAAAAAATGTTACATTTTAACATGTTACATTTTAATATGTTACATTTTAACATGTTGCATTTAAACATGATAAAATGTTACATTTTAACATGTTGCATTTTAACATGATAAAATGTTACATTTTAACATGTTGCATTTTAACATGATAAAATGTTACATTTTAACATGTTGCATTTTAATATGATAAAATGTTACATTTTAACATGTTTCATTTTAACATGATAAAATGTTACATTTAAAAATGTTACATTTTTACATGTTTCATTTAAACATGATAAAATGTTACATTTTAATATGTTACATTTAAACATGTTGCATTTTAACATGATAAAATGTTACATTTTAACATGTTGCATTTTAACATGATAAAATGTTACATTTTAACATGTTGCATTTTGACATGTTGCATTTTAACATGATAAAATGTTACATTTTACATGTTTCATTTTAACATGATAAAATGTTACATTTTAACATGTTTCATTTTAAAATGTTACATTTTAATATGTTACATTTTAACATGTTGCATTTTAACATGATAAAATGTTACATTTTAACATTTTTCATTGTAACATGATAAAATGTTACATTTTAACATGTTTCATTTTAACATCATAAAATGTTACATTTTAACATGTTACATTTTAATATGATACATTTTAACATGTTGCATTTTAACATGATAAAATGTTACATTTTAACATGTTGCATTTTAACATGATAAAATGTTACATTTTAACATGTTGCATTTTTACATGATAAAATGTTACATTTTAACATGTTGCACTTTAACATGATAAAATGTTACATTTTAACATGTTGAATTTTAACATGATAAAATGTTACATTTTAACATGCTGCATTTTAACATGATAAAATGTTACATTATAACATGTTTCATTTTAACATGATAAAATGTTACATTTTAACATGTTGCTTTTTAACATGATAAAATGTTACATTTTAACATGTTGCATTTTAACATGTTACATTTTAATATGTTACATTTTAACATGTTGCATTTTAACATGATAAAATGTTACATTTTAACGTTTCATTTTAACATGATATAATGTTACATTTTAACGTTTCATTTTAGAATGTTACATTTTAACATGTTGCATTTTAACATGATAAAATGTTACATTTTAACATGTTGCATTTTAACATGATAAAATGTTACATTTTAACATGTTAAAATGTAACATTTTTTAATGTAACATTTTTAAATGAAACATGTAAAAATGTAACATTTTATCATGTTAAAATGAAACAAGTTAAAATGTAACATTTTATTACGTTAAAATGCAACATATTAAAATGTAACATTTTATCATGTTAAAATGAAACATGTTAAAATGTAAGATTTTATCATGTTAAAATAAAACATGTAAAAATGTAACATTTTATCATGTTAAAATGAAACATGTTAAAATGTAGCATTTTATCATGTTAAAATGAAACATGTTAAAATGTAACATTTTATCATGTTAAAATGAAACATGTTAAAATGTAACATTTTGTCATGTTAAAATGAAACATGTTAAAATGTAACATTTTATCATGTTAAAATGCAACATATGTTTCATATTAACATGATAAAATGTTACATTTTAACATGTTTCATTTTAACATGATAAAATGTTACATTTTAACATGTTTCATTTTAACATGATAAAATGTTACATTTAAACATGTTTCATTTTAACATGATAAAATGTTACATTTTAACATGTTTCATTTTAACATCATAAAATGTTACATTTTAACATGTTGCATTTTAACATGATAAAATGTTACATTTTAACATGTTGCATTTTAACATGATAAAATGTTACATTTTAACATGTTGCATTTTAACATGATAAAATGTTACATTTTACATGTTTCATTATAACATCATAAAATGTTACATTTTAACATTATAAAATGTTACATTTTAACATGTTTAATTTTAACCTGATAAAATCTTACATTTTAACATGTTTCATTTTAACATTTTATCATGTTAAAATGAAACATGTTAAAATGTAAGATTTTATCAGGTTAAAATTAAACATGTTAAAATGTAACATTTTATAATGTTAAAATGTAACATTTTATCATGTTAAAATGAAACATGTTAAAATGTAACATTTTATCATGTTAAAATGAAACATGTTAAAATGTAACATTTTATCATGTTAAAATGAAACATGTTAAAATGTAACATTTTGTCATGTTAAAATGAAACATGTTAAAATGTAACATTTTATCATGTTAAAATGCAACATATGTTTCATATTAACATGATAAAATGTTACATTTTAACATGTTTCATTTTAACATGATAAAATGTTACATTTTAACATGTTTCATTTTAACATGATAAAATGTTACATTTTAACATGTTTCATTTTAACATGATAAAATGTTACATTTAAACATGTTTCATTTTAACATGATAAAATGTTACATTTTAACATGTTTCATTTTAACATCATAAAATGTTACATTTTAACATGTTGCATTTTAACATGATAAAATGTTACATTTTAACATGTTGCATTTTAACATGATAAAATGTTACATTTTAACATGTTGCATTTTAACATGATAAAATGTTACATTTTACATGTTTCATTATAACATCATAAAATGTTACATTTTAACATTATAAAATGTTACATTTTAACATGTTTAATTTTAACCTGATAAAATCTTACATTTTAACATGTTTCATTTTAACATGATAAAATGTTACATTTTAACATGTTACAATTTAATATGTTACATTTTAACATGTTGCATTTTAACATGATAAAATGTTACATTTTAACATGTTGCATTTTAACATGATAAAATGTTACATTTTAACATGTTGCATTTTAACATGATAAAATGTTACATTTTACATGTTTCATTATAACATGATAAAATGTTACATTTTAACATGTTTCATTTTAAAATGTTACATTTTA
Source organism: Macrosteles quadrilineatus (assembly GCF_028750875.1). Classification (NCBI taxonomy): domain Eukaryota; kingdom Metazoa; phylum Arthropoda; class Insecta; order Hemiptera; family Cicadellidae; genus Macrosteles; species Macrosteles quadrilineatus. The sequence goes on from NW_026542645.1 coordinate 246,481, forward strand.
ATATGTTACATTTTAACATGTTGCATTTTAACATGATAAAATGTTACATTTTAACATGTTTCATTTTAACATGATAAAATGTTACATTTTAACATGTTTCATTTTAACATCATAAAATGTTACATTTCAACATGTTTCATTTTAACATGATAAAATGTTACATTTTAACGTTTCATTTTAACATGATAAAATCTTACATTTTAACATGTTTCATTATTTACATGATAAAATGTTACATTTTAACATGTTGCATTTTAACATGATAAAATGTTACATTTTAACATGTTGCATTTTAACATGATAAAATGTTACATTTTAACATGTTTCATTTTAACATGATAAAATGTTACATTTTAACATGTTTCATTTTAACATGATAAAATGTTACATTATAAATGTAACATTTTAACATGTTACATTTTAATATGTTACATTTTAACATGTTGCATTTAACATGATAAAATGTTACATTTTTACATGTTTCATTTTAACATGATAAAATGTTACATTACAAATGTTACATTTTTACATGTTTCATTTAAACATGATAAAATGTTACATTTTAACATTTTTCATTTTAACATCATAAAATGTTACATTTTAACATGTTACATTTTAATATGTTACATTTTAACATGTTTCATTTTAACATGATAAAATGTTACATTTAAAAATGTTACATTTTTACATGTTTCATTTAAACATGATAAAGTGTTACATTTTAACATTTTTCATTTTACATCAATACGTAACATCATAATGAAACATGTTAAAATGTAACATTTTATGATGTTAAAATGAAACATGTTAAAATGTAACATTTTATCATGTTAAAATGAAACATGTTAAAATGTAAGATTTTATCATGTTAAAATAAAACATGTAAAAATGTAACATTTTATCATGTTAAAATGAAACATGTTAAAATGTAACATTTTATCATGTTAAAATGAAACATGTTAAAATGTAACATTTTATCATGTTAAAATGAAACATGTTAAAATGTAACATTTTGTCATGTTAAAATGAAACATGTTAAAATGTAACATTTTATCATGTTAAAATGCAACATATGTTTCATATTAACATGATAAAATGTTACATTTTAACATGTTTCATTTTAACATGATAAAATGTTACATTTTAACATGTTTCATTTTAACATGATAAAATGTTACATTTTAACATGTTTCATTTTAACATGATAAAATGTTACATTTAAACATGTTTCATTTTAACATGATAAAATGTTACATTTTAACATGTTTCATTTTAACATCATAAAATGTTACATTTTAACATGTTGCATTTTAACATGATAAAATGTTACATTTTAACATGTTGCATTTGAACATGATAAAATGTTACATTTTAACATGTTGCATTTTAACATGATAAAATGTTACATTTTACATGTTTCATTATAACATCATAAAATGTTACATTTTAACATTATAAAATGTTACATTTTAACATGTTTAATTTTAACCTGATAAAATCTTACATTTTAACATGTTTCATTTTAACATGATAAAATGTTACATTTTAACATGTTACAATTTAATATGTTACATTATAACATGTTGCATTTTAACATGATAAAATGTTACATTTTAACATGTTGCATTTTAACATGATAAAATGTTACATTTTAACATGTTGCATTTTAACATGATAAAATGTTACATTTTAACATGTTGCATTTTAACATGATAAAATGTTACATTTTACATGTTTCATTATAACATGATAAAATGTTACATTTTAACATGTTTCATTTTAAAATGTTACATTTTAATATGTTACATTTTAACATGTTGCATTTTAACATGATAAAATGTTACATTTTAACATGTTTCATTTTAACATGATAAAATGTTACATTTTAACATGTTTCATTTTAACATCATAAAATGTTACATTTCAACATGTTTCATTTTAACATGATAAAATGTTACATTTTAACGTTTCATTTTAACATGATAAAATCTTACATTTTAACATGTTTCATTATTTACATGATAAAATGTTACATTTTAACATGTTGCATTTTAACATGATAAAATGTTACATTTTACATGTTTCATTATAACATGATAAAATGTTACATTTTAACATGTTTCATTTTAAAATGTTACATTTTAATATGTTACATTTTAACATGTTGCATTTTAACATGATAAAATGTTACATTTTAACATGTTTCATTTTAACATGATAAAATGTTACATTTTAACATGTTTCATTTTAACATCATAAAATGTTACATTTCAACATGTTTCATTTTAACATGATAAAATGTTACATTTTAACGTTTCATTTTAACATGATAAAATCTTACATTTTAACATGTTTCATTATTTACATGATAAAATGTTACATTTTAACATGTTGCATTTTAACATGATAAAATGTTACATTTTAACATGTTGCATTTTAACATGATAAAATGTTACATTTTAACATGTTTCATTTTAACATGATAAAATGTTACATTTTAACATGTTTCATTTTAACATGATAAAATGTTACATTATAAATGTAACATTTTAACATGTTACATTTTAATATGTTACATTTTAACATGTTGCATTTAACATGATAAAATGTTACATTTTAACATGTTGCATTTTAACATGACAAAATGTTACATTTTAACATGTTGCATTTTAATATGATAAAATGTTACATTTTAACATGTTTCATTTTAACATGATAAAATGTTACATTTAAAAATGTTACATTTTTACATGTTTCATTTAAACATGATAAAATGTTACATTTTAATATGTTACATTTAAACATGTTGCATTTTAACATGATAAAATGTTACATTTTAACATGTTGCATTTTAACATGATAAAATGTTACATTTTAACATGTTGCATTTTGACATGTTGCATTTTAACATGATAAAATGTTACATTTTACATGTTTCATTTTAACATGATAAAATGTTACATTTTAACATGTTTCATTTTAAAATGTTACATTTTAATATGTTACATTTTAACATGTTGCATTTTAACATGATAAAATGTTACATTTTAACATTTTTCATTGTAACATGATAAAATGTTACATTTTAACATGTTTCATTTTAACATCATAAAATGTTACATTTTAACATGTTACATTTTAATATGATACATTTTAACATGTTGCATTTTAACATGATAAAATGTTACATTTTAACATGTTGCATTTTAACATGATAAAATGTTACATTTTAACATGTTGCACTTTAACATGATAAAATGTTACATTTTAACATGTTGAATTTTAACATGATAAAATGTTACATTTTAACATGTTGCATTTTAACATGATAAAATGTTACATTATAACATGTTTCATTTTAACATGATAAAATGTTACATTTTAACATGTTGCTTTTTAACATGATAAAATGTTACATTTTAACATGTTGCATTTTAACATGTTACATTTTAATATGTTACATTTTAACATGTTGCATTTTAACATGATAAAATGTTACATTTTAACGTTTCATTTTAACATGATATAATGTTACATTTTAACGTTTCATTTTAGAATGTTACATTTTAACATGTTGCATTTTAACATGATAAAATGTTACATTTTAACATGTTGCATTTTAACATGATAAAATGTTACATTTTAACATGTTAAAATGTAACATTTTTTAATGTAACATTTTTAAATGAAACATGTAAAAATGTAACATTTTATCATGTTAAAATGAAACAAGTTAAAATGTAACATTTTATTACGTTAAAATGCAACATATTAAAATGTAACATTTTATCATGTTAAAATGAAACATGTTAAAATGTAAGATTTTATCATGTTAAAATAAAACATGTAAAAATGTAACATTTTATCATGTTAAAATGAAACATGTTAAAATGTAGCATTTTATCATGTTAAAATGAAACATGTTAAAATGTAACATTTTATCATGTTAAAATGAAACATGTTAAAATGTAACATTTTGTCATGTTAAAATGAAACATGTTAAAATGTAACATTTTATCATGTTAAAATGCAACATATGTTTCATATTAACATGATAAAATGTTACATTTTAACATGTTTCATTTTAACATGATAAAATGTTACATTTTAACATGTTTCATTTTAACATGATAAAATGTTACATTTAAACATGTTTCATTTTAACATGATAAAATGTTACATTTTAACATGTTTCATTTTAACATCATAAAATGTTACATTTTAACATGTTGCATTTTAACATGATAAAATGTTACATTTTAACATGTTGCATTTTAACATGATAAAATGTTACATTTTAACATGTTGCATTTTAACATGATAAAATGTTACATTTTACATGTTTCATTATAACATCATAAAATGTTACATTTTAACATTATAAAATGTTACATTTTAACATGTTTAATTTTAACCTGATAAAATCTTACATTTTAACATGTTTCATTTTAACATTTTATCATGTTAAAATGAAACATGTTAAAATGTAAGATTTTATCAGGTTAAAATTAAACATGTTAAAATGTAACATTTTATAATGTTAAAATGTAACATTTTATCATGTTAAAATGAAACATGTTAAAATGTAACATTTTATCATGTTAAAATGAAACATGTTAAAATGTAACATTTTATCATGTTAAAATGAAACATGTTAAAATGTAACATTTTGTCATGTTAAAATGAAACATGTTAAAATGTAACATTTTATCATGTTAAAATGCAACATATGTTTCATATTAACATGATAAAATGTTACATTTTAACATGTTTCATTTTAACATGATAAAATGTTACATTTTAACATGTTTCATTTTAACATGATAAAATGTTACATTTTAACATTTTTCATTTTAACATGATAAAATGTTACATTTAAACATGTTTCATTTTAACATGATAAAATGTTACATTTTAACATGTTTCATTTTAACATCATAAAATGTTACATTTTAACATGTTGCATTTTAACATGATAAAATGTTACATTTTAACATGTTGCATTTTAACATGATAAAATGTTACATTTTAACATGTTGCATTTTAACATGATAAAATGTTACATTTTACATGTTTCATTATAACATCATAAAATGTTACATTTTAACATTATAAAATGTTACATTTTAACATGTTTAATTTTAACCTGATAAAATCTTACATTTTAACATGTTTCATTTTAACATGATAAAATGTTACATTTTAACATGTTACAATTTAATATGTTACATTTTAACATGTTGCATTTTAACATGATAAAATGTTACATTTTAACATGTTGCATTTTAACATGATAAAATGTTACATTTTAACATGTTGCATTTTAACATGATAAAATGTTACATTTTAACATGTTGCATTTTAACATGATAAAATGTTACATTTTACATGTTTCATTATAACATGATAAAATGTTACATTTTAACATGTTTCATTTTAAAATGTTACATTTTAATATGTTACATTTTAACATGTTGCATTTTAACATGATAAAATGTTACATTTTAACATGTTTCATTTTAACATGATAAAATGTTACATTTTAACATGTTTCATTTTAACATCATAAAATGTTACATTTCAACATGTTTCATTTTAACATGATAAAATGTTACATTTTAACGTTTCATTTTAACATGATAAAATCTTACATTTTAACATGTTTCATTATTTACATGATAAAATGTTACATTTTAACATGTTGCATTTTAACATGATAAAATGTTACATTTTAACATGTTGCATTTTAACATGATAAAATGTTACATTTTAACATGTTTCATTTTAACATGATAAAATGTTACATTTTTACATGTTTCATTTTAACATGATAAAATGTTACATTATAAATGTAACATTTCAACATGTTACATTTTAATATGTTACATTTTAACATGTTGCATTTAACATGATAAAATGTTACATTTTTACATGTTTCATTTTAACATGATAAAATGTTACATTACAAATGTTACATTTTTACATGTTTCATTTAAACATGATAAAATGTTACATTTTAACATTTTTCATTTTAACATCATAAAATGTTACATTTTAACATGTTACATTTTAATATGTTACATTTTAACATGTTTCATTTTAACATGATAAAATGTTACATTTAAAAATGTTACATTTTTACATGTTTCATTTAAACATGATAAAGTGTTACATTTTAACATTTTTCATTTTACATCAATACGTAACATCATAATGAAACATGTTAAAATGTAACATTTTATGATGTTAAAATGAAACATGTTAAAATGTAACATTTTATCATGTTAAAATAAAACATGTTAAAATGTAAGATTTTATCATGTTAAAATAAAACATGTAAAAATGTAACATTTTATCATGTTAAAATGAAACATGTTAAAATGTAACATTTTATCATGTTAAAATGAAACATGTTAAAATGTAACATTTTATCATGTTAAAATGAAACATGTTAAAATGTAACATTTTGTCATGTTAAAATGAAACATGTTAAAATGTAACATTTTATCATGTTAAAATGCAACATATGTTTCATATTAACATGATAAAATGTTACATTTTAACATGTTTCATTTTAACATGATAAAATGTTACATTTTAACATGTTTCATTTTAACATGATAAAATGTTACATTTTAACATGTTTCATTTTAACATGATAAAATGTTACATTTAAACATGTTTCATTTTAACATGATAAAATGTTACATTTTAACATGTTTCATTTTAACATCATAAAATGTTACATTTTAACATGTTGCATTTTAACATGATAAAATGTTACATTTTAACATGTTGCATTTGAACATGATAAAATGTTACATTTTAACATGTTGCATTTTAACATGATAAAATGTTACATTTTACATGTTTCATTATAACATCATAAAATGTTACATTTTAACATTATAAAATGTTACATTTTAACATGTTTAATTTTAACCTGATAAAATCTTACATTTTAACATGTTTCATTTTAACATGATAAAATGTTACATTTTAACATGTTACAATTTAATATGTTACATTATAACATGTTGCATTTTAACATGATAAAATGTTACATTTTAACATGTTGCATTTTAACATGATAAAATGTTACATTTTAACATGTTGCATTTTAACATGATAAAATGTTACATTTTAACATGTTGCATTTTAACATGATAAAATGTTACATTTTACATGTTTCATTATAACATGATAAAATGTTACATTTTAACATGTTTCATTTTAAAATGTTACATTTTAATATGTTACATTTTAACATGTTGCATTTTAACATGATAAAATGTTACATTTTAACATGTTTCATTTTAACATGATAAAATGTTACATTTTAACATGTTTCATTTTAACATCATAAAATGTTACATTTCAACATGTTTCATTTTAACATGATAAAATGTTACATTTTAACGTTTCATTTTAACATGATAAAATCTTACATTTTAACATGTTTCATTATTTACATGATAAAATGTTACATTTTAACATGTTGCATTTTAACATGATAAAATGTTACATTTTAACATGTTGCATTTTAACATGATAAAATGTTACATTTTAACATGTTTCATTTTAACATGATAAAATGTTACATTTTAACATGTTTCATTTTAACATGATAAAATGTTACATTATAAATGTAACATTTTAACATGTTACATTTTAATATGTTACATTTTAACATGTTGCATTTAACATGATAAAATGTTACATTTTTACATGTTTCATTTTAACATGATAAAATGTTACATTACAAATGTTACATTTTTACATGTTTCATTTAAACATGATAAAATGTTACATTTTAACATTTTTCATTTTAACATCATAAAATGTTACATTTTAACATGTTACATTTTAATATGTTACATTTTAACATGTTGCATTTTAACATGATAAAATGTTACATTTTAACATGTTTCATTTTAACATGATAAAATGTTACATTTAAAAATGTTACATTTTTACATGTTTCATTTAAACATGATAAAGTGTTACATTTTAACATTTTTCATTTTACATCAATACGTAACATCATAATGAAACATGTTAAAATGTAACATTTTATGATGTTAAAATGAAACATGTTAAAATGTAACATTTTATCATGTTAAAATGAAACATGTTAAAATGTAACATTTTATCATGTTAAAATGCAACATGTTAAAATGTAACATTTTATCATGTTATAATGAAACATGTAAAATGTAACATTTTATCATGTTAAAATGCAACATGTTAAAATGTAACATTTTATCATGTTAAAATGCAACATGTTAAAATGTAACATTTTATCATGTTAAAATGCAACATGTTAAAATGTAACATTTTATGATGTTAAAATGAAAAATGTTAAAATGTAACATTTTATCATGTTTAAATGAAACATGTAAAAATGTAACATTTTTAAATGTAACATTTTATCATGTTAAAATGCAACATGTTAAAATGTAACATTTTAAAATGTAACATTTTTAAATAAAACATGTTAAAATGTAACATTTTATCATGTTAAAATGAAACATGTTAAAATGTAACATTTTATCATGTTAAAATGAAACATGTTAAAATGTAACATTTTATCATGTTAAAATGAAACATGTTAAAATGTAACATTTTATCATGTTAAAATGAAACATGTTAAAATGTAACATTTTATCATGTTAAAATGAAACATGTTAAAATGTAACATTTTATCATGTTAAAATGAAACATGTTAAAATGTAACATTTTATCATGTTAAAATGAAACATGTTAAAATGTAACATTTTATCATGTTAATATGAAACATATGTTGCATTTTAACATGATAAAATGTTACATTTTAACATGTTTCATTTTAACATGATAAAATGTTACATTTTAACATGATAAAATGTTACATTTTAACATGTTTCATTTTAACATGATAAAATGTTACATTTTAACATGTTTCATTTTAACATGATAAAATGTTACATTTTTACATGTTTTATTTTAACATGATAAAATCTTACATTTTAACATGTTTCATTTTAACATGATAAAATGTTACATTTTAATATGTTGCATTTTAACGTAATAAAATGTTACATTTTAACTTGTTTCATTTTAACATGATAAAATGTTACATTTTTACATGTTTCATTTAACAATGTTACATTAAAAAATGTTACATTTTAACATGTTAAAATGAAACATGTTAAAATGTAACATTTTATCATGTTAAAATGCAACATGTTAAAATGTAACATTTTATCATGTTAAAATGCAACATGTTAAAATGTAACATTCTAAAATGAAACGTTAAAATGTAACATTTTATCATGTTAAAATGAAACGTTAAAATGTAACATTTTATCATGTTAAAATGAAACATGTTAAAATGAAACATGTTAAAATGTAACATTTTATCATGTTAAAATGAAACATGTTAAAATGTAACATTTTATCATGTTAAAATGAAACATGTTAAAATGTAACATTTTATAATGTTAAAATGCAACATGTTAAAATTTAACATTTTATCATGTTAAAATGCAACATGTTAAAATGTAACATATTAAAATGTAACATGTTAAAATGCAACATGTTAAAATGTAACATTTTATCATGTTAAAAAGCAACATGTTAAAATGTAACATTTTATCATGTTAAAATGAAACATGTTATAATGTAACATTTTATCATGTTAAAATGCAACATGTTAAAATGTAACATTTTATCATGTTAAAATGAAACATGTTAAAATGTAACATTTTATCATGTTAAAATGAAACATGTTAAAATGTAACATTTTATCATGTTAAAATGAAACATGTTAAAATGTAACATTTTATCATGTTAAAATGAAACATGTTAAAATGTAACATTTTATCATGTTAAAATGAAACATGTTAAAATGTAACATTTTATCATGTTAAAATGCAACATATGTTTCATATTAACATGATAAAATGTTACATTTTAACATGTTTCATTTTAACATGATAAAATGTTACATTTTAACATGTTTCATTTTAACATGATAAAATGTTACATTTTAACATGTTTTATTTTAACATGATAAAATGTTACATTTTAACATGTTTCATTTTAACATGATAAAATGTTACATTTTAACATGTTTTATTTTAACATGATAAAATGTTACATTTTAACATGTTTCATTTTAACATGATAAAATGTTACATTTTAACATGTTTTATTTAAAAATGTTACATTTTAAAATGTTACATTTTAACATGTTGCATTTTAACATGATAAAATGTTACATTTAAAAATGTTACATTTTTACATGTTTCATTTAAACATGATAAAATGTTACATTTTAACATTTTTCATTTTAACATCATAAAATGTTACATTTTAACATGTTGCATTTTAACATGATAAAATGTTACATTTTAACATGTTGCATTTTAACATGATAAAATGTTACATTTTAACATGTTGCATTTTAACATGATAAAATGTTACATTTTACATGTTTCATTATAACATGATAAAATGTTACATTTTAACATGTTTCATTTTAAAATGTTACATTTTAATATGTTACATTTTAACATGTTGCATTTTAACATGATAAAATGTTACATTTTAACATGTTTCATTTTAACATGATAAAATGTTACATTTTAACATGTTTCATTTTAACATCATAAAATGTTACATTTTAACATGTTTCATTTTAACATGATAAAATGTTACATTTTAACGTTTCATTTTAACATGATAAAATCTTACATTTTAACATGTTTCATTATTTACATGATAAAATGTTACATTTTAACATGTTGCATTTTAACATGATAAAATGTTACATTTTAACATGTTGCATTTTAACATGATAAAATGTTACATTTTAACATGTTTCATTTTAACATGTTTCATTTAAACATGATAAAATGTTACATTTTAACATTTTTCATTTTAACATCATAAAATGTTACATTTTAACATGTTGCATTTTAACATGATAAAATGTTACATTTTAACATGTTGCATTTTAACATGATAAAATGTTACATTTTAACATGTTGCATTTTAACATGATAAAATGTTACATTTTAACATGTTGCATTTAAACATGATAAAATGTTACATTTTAACATGTTTCATTTTAACATGATAAAATGTTACATTTAAAAATGTTACATTTTTACATGTTTCATTTAAACATGATAAAATGTTACATTTTAACATTTTTCATTTTACATCATAAAATGTTACATTTTAACATGTTACATTTTAATATGTTACATTTAAACATGTTGCATTTTAACATGATTAAATGTTACATTTTAACATGTTGCATTTTAACATGATAAATGTTACATTTTAACATGATAAAATGTTACATTTACATGTTTCATTTTAACATGATAAAATGTTACATTTTTACATGTTTCATTTAAACATGATAAAATGTTACATTTTAACATTTTTCATTTTAACATCATAAAATGTTACATTTCAACATGTTTCATTTTAACATGATAAAATGTTACATTTTAACGTTTCATTTTAACATGATAAAATCTTACATTTTAACATGTTTCATTATTTACATGATAAAATGTTACATTTTAACATGTTGCATTTTAACATGATAAAATGTTACATTTTAACATGTTGCATTTTAACATGATAAAATGTTACATTTTAACATGTTTCATTTTAACATGATAAAATGTTACATTTTAACATGTTTCATTTTAACATGATAAAATGTTACATTATAAATGTAACATTTTAACATGTTACATTTTAATATGTTACATTTTAACATGTTGCATTTAACATGATAAAATGTTACATTTTTACATGTTTCATTTTAACATGATAAAATGTTACATTACAAATGTTACATTTTTACATGTTTCATTTAAACATGATAAAATGTTACATTTTAACATTTTTCATTTTAACATCATAAAATGTTACATTTTAACATGTTACATTTTAATATGTTACATTTTAACATGTTGCATTTTAACATGATAAAATGTTACATTTTAACATGTTTCATTTTAACATGATAAAATGTTACATTTAAAAATGTTACATTTTTACATGTTTCATTTAAACATGATAAAGTGTTACATTTTAACATTTTTCATTTTACATCAATACGTAACATCATAATGAAACATGTTAAAATGTAACATTTTATGATGTTAAAATGAAACATGTTAAAATGTAACATTTTATCATGTTAAAATGAAACATGTTAAAATGTAACATTTTATCATGTTAAAATGCAACATGTTAAAATGTAACATTTTATCATGTTATAATGAAACATGTAAAATGTAACATTTTATCATGTTAAAATGCAACATGTTAAAATGTAACATTTTATCATGTTAAAATGCAACATGTTAAAATGTAACATTTTATGATGTTAAAATGAAAAATGTTAAAATGTAACATTTTATCATGTTTAAATGAAACATGTAAAAATGTAACATTTTTAAATGTAACATTTTATCATGTTAAAATGCAACATGTTAAAATGTAACATTTTAAAATGTAACATTTTTAAATAAAACATGTTAAAATGTAACATTTTATCATGTTAAAATGAAACATGTTAAAATGTAACATTTTATCATGTTAAAATGAAACATGTTAAAATGTAACATTTTATCATGTTAAAATGAAACATGTTAAAATGTAACATTTTATCATGTTAAAATGAAACATGTTAAAATGTAACATTTTATCATGTTAAAATGAAACATGTTAAAATGTAACATTTTATCATGTTAAAATGAAACATGTTAAAATGTAACATTTTATCATGTTAAAATGAAACATGTTAAAATGTAACATTTTATCATGTTAATATGAAACATATGTTGCATTTTAACATGATAAAATGTTACATTTTAACATGTTTCATTTTAACATGATAAAATGTTACATTTTAACATGATAAAATGTTACATTTTAACATGTTTCATTTTAACATGATAAAATGTTACATTTTAACATGTTTCATTTTAACATGATAAAATGTTACATTTTTACATGTTTTATTTTAACATGATAAAATCTTACATTTTAACATGTTTCATTTTAACATGATAAAATGTTACATTTTAATATGTTGCATTTTAACGTAATAAAATGTTACATTTTAACTTGTTTCATTTTAACATGATAAAATGTTACATTTTTACATGTTTCATTTAACAATGTTACATTAAAAAATGTTACATTTTAACATGTTAAAATGAAACATGTTAAAATGTAACATTTTATCATGTTAAAATGCAACATGTTAAAATGTAACATTTTATCATGTTAAAATGCAACATGTTAAAATGTAACATTCTAAAATGAAACGTTAAAATGTAACATTTTATCATGTTAAAATGAAACGTTAAAATGTAACATTTTATCATGTTAAAATGAAACATGTTAAAATGAAACATGTTAAAATGAAACATGTTAAAATGTAACATTTTATCATGTTAAAATGAAACATGTTAAAATGTAACATTTTATCATGTTAAAATGAAACATGTTAAAATGTAACATTTTATAATGTTAAAATGCAACATGTTAAAATTTAACATTTTATCATGTTAAAATGCAACATGTTAAAATGTAACATATTAAAATGTAACATGTTAAAATGCAACATGTTAAAATGTAACATTTTATCATGTTAAAAAGCAACATGTTAAAATGTAACATTTTATCATGTTAAAATGAAACATGTTATAATGTAACATTTTATCATGTTAAAATGCAACATGTTAAAATGTAACATTTTATCATGTTAAAATGAAACATGTTAAAATGTAACATTTTATCATGTTAAAATGAAACATGTTAAAATGTAACATTTTATCATGTTAAAATGAAACATGTTAAAATGTAACATTTTATCATGTTAAAATGAAACATGTTAAAATGTAACATTTTATCATGTTAAAATGAAACATGTTAAAATGTAACATTTTATCATGTTAAAATGCAACATATGTTTCATATTAACATGATAAAATGTTACATTTTAACATGTTTCATTTTAACATGATAAAATGTTACATTTTAACATGTTTCATTTTAACATGATAAAATGTTACATTTTAACATGTTTTATTTTAACATGATAAAATGTTACATTTTAACATGTTTCATTTTAACATGATAAAATGTTACATTTTAACATGTTTTATTTTAACATGATAAAATGTTACATTTTAACATGTTTCATTTTAACATGATAAAATGTTACATTTTAACATGTTTTATTTAAAAATGTTACATTTTAAAATGTTACATTTTAACATGTTGCATTTTAACATGATAAAATGTTACATTTAAAAATGTTACATTTTTACATGTTTCATTTAAACATGATAAAATGTTACATTTTAACATTTTTCATTTTAACATCATAAAATGTTACATTTTAACATGTTGCATTTTAACATGATAAAATGTTACATTTTAACATGTTGCATTTTAACATGATAAAATGTTACATTTTAACATGTTGCATTTTAACATGATAAAATGTTACATTTTACATGTTTCATTATAACATGATAAAATGTTACATTTTAACATGTTTCATTTTAAAATGTTACATTTTAATATGTTACATTTTAACATGTTGCATTTTAACATGATAAAATGTTACATTTTAACATGTTTCATTTTAACATGATAAAATGTTACATTTTAACATGTTTCATTTTAACATCATAAAATGTTACATTTTAACATGTTTCATTTTAACATGATAAAATGTTACATTTTAACGTTTCATTTTAACATGATAAAATCTTACATTTTAACATGTTTCATTATTTACATGATAAAATGTTACATTTTAACATGTTGCATTTTAACATGATAAAATGTTACATTTTAACATGTTGCATTTTAACATGATAAAATGTTACATTTTAACTTGTTTCATTTTAACATGTTTCATTTAAACATGATAAAATGTTACATTTTAACATTTTTCATTTTAACATCATAAAATGTTACATTTTAACATGTTGCATTTTAACATGATAAAATGTTACATTTTAACATGTTGCATTTTAACATGATAAAATGTTACATTTTAACATGTTGCATTTTAACATGATAAAATGTTACATTTTAACATGTTGCATTTAAACATGATAAAATGTTACATTTTAACATGTTTCATTTTAACATGATAAAATGTTACATTTAAAAATGTTACATTTTTACATGTTTCATTTAAACATGATAAAATGTTACATTTTAACATTTTTCATTTTACATCATAAAATGTTACATTTTAACATGTTACATTTTAATATGTTACATTTAAACATGTTGCATTTTAACATGATTAAATGTTACATTTTAACATGTTGCATTTTAACATGATAAATGTTACATTTTAACATGATAAAATGTTACATTTACATGTTTCATTTTAACATGATAAAATGTTACATTTTTACATGTTTCATTTAAACATGATAAAATGTTACATTTTAACATTTTTCATTTTAACATCATAAAATGTTACATTTTAACATGTTACATTTTAATATGTTACATTTAAACATGTTGCATTTTAACATGATAAAATGTTACATTTTAACATGTTGCATTTCAACATGATAAAATGTTACATTTTAACATGTTTCATTTTAACATGATAAAATGTTACATTTTAACATGGTTCATTTTAACATCATAAAATGTTACATTTTAACATGTTTCATTTTAACATGATAAAATGTTACATTTTAACATGTTTCATTTTAACATGATAAAATCTTACATTTTAACATGTTTCATTTTAACATGATAAAATGTTACATTTTAACATGTTGCATTTTAACATGATAAAATGTTACATTTTAACATGTTGCATTTTAACATTATAAAATGTTACATTTTAACATGTTTCATTTTAACATGATAAAATGTTACATTTTAACATGTTTCATTTTAAAATGTTACATTTTAAAATGTTACATTTTAACATGTTACATTTTAATATGTTACATTTTAACATGTTTTATTTAAACATGATAAAATGTTACATTTTAACATTTTTCATTTTAACATCATAAAATGTTACATTTAAACATGTTACATTTTAATATGTTACATTTTAACATGTTGCATTTTAACATGATAAAATGTTACATTTTAACATGTTTCATTTAAACATGATAAAATGTTACATTTTAACATTTTTCATTTTAACATCATAAAATGTTACATTTTAACATGTTTCATTTAAAAATGTTACATTTTAAAATGTTACATTTAAAAATGTTACATTTTAACATGTTACATTTTTATATGTTACATTTTAACATGTTGCATTTTAACATGATAAAATGTTACATTTTAACATGTTGCATTTTAACATGATAAAATGTTACATTTTAACATGTTTCATTTTAACATGATAAAATGTTACATTTTAACATGTTTTGTTTAAAAATGTTACATTTTAAAATGTTACATTTTAACATGTTACATTTTAATATGTTACATTTTAACATGTTGCATTTTAACATTGTAAAATGTTACATTTTAACATGTTGCATTTTAACATGATAAAATGTTACATTTTAACATATTGCGATTTAACATGATAAAATGTTACATTTTAAAATGTTACATTTGAACATGTTACATTTTAATATGTTACATTTTAACATGTTGCATTTTAACATGATAAAATGTTACATTTTAACATGTTGCATTTTAACATGTTACATTTTAATTTGTTACATTTTAACATGTTGCATTTTAACATGATAAAATGTTACATTTTAACATGTTGCATTTTAACATGATAAAATGTTACATTTTAACATGTTTCATTTTAACATGATAAAATGTTACATTTTAACATGTTGCATTTTAACATGATAAAATGTTACATTTTACATGTTTCATTATAACATGATAAAATGTTACATTTTAACATGTTTCATTTTAAAATGTTACATTTTAATATGTTACATTTTAACATGTTGCATTTTAACATGATAAAATGTTACATTTTAACATGTTTCATTTTAACATGATAAAATGTTACATTTTAACATGTTTCATTTTAACATCATAAAATGTTACATTTTAACATGTTTCATTTTAACATGATAAAATGTTACATTTTAACGTTTCATTTTAACATGATAAAATCTTACATTTTAACATGTTTCATTATTTACATGATAAAATGTTACATTTTAACATGTTGCATTTTAACATGATAAAATGTTACATTTTAACATGTTGCATTTTAACATGATAAAATGTTACATTTTAACATGTTTCATTTTAACATGATAAAATGTTACATTTTAACATGTTTCATTTTAACATGATAAAATGTTACATTTTAACATGTTTCATTTTAAAATGTTACATTTTAAAATGTTACATTTTAACATGTTACATTTTAATATGTTACATTTTAACATGTTGCATTTAACATGATAAAATGTTACATTTTTACATGTTTCATTTTAACATGATAAAATGTTACATTATAAATGTTACATTTTTACATGTTTCATTTAAACATGATAAAATGTTACATTTTAACATTTTTCATTTTAACATCATAAAATGTTACATTTTAACATGTTACATTTTAATATGTTACATTTTAACATGTTGCATTTTAACATGATAAAATGTTACATTTTAACATGTTGCATTTTAACATGATAAAATGTTACATTTTAACATGTTGCATTTTAACATGATAAAATGTTACATTTTAACATGTTGCATTTAAACATGATAAAATGTTACATTTTAACATGTTTCATTTTAACATGATAAAATGTTACATTTAAAAATGTTACATTTTTACATGTTTCATTTAAACATGATAAAATGTTACATTTTAACATTTTTCATTTTACATCATAAAATGTTACATTTTAACATGTTACATTTTAATATGTTACATTTAAACATGTTGCATTTTAACATGATAAAATGTTACATTTTAACATGTTGCATTTCAACATGATAAAATGTTACATTTTAACATGTTTCATTTTAACATGATAAAATGTTACATTTTAACATGGTTCATTTTAACATCATAAAATGTTACATTTTAACATGTTTCATTTTAACATGATAAAATGTTACATTTTAACATGTTTCATTTTAACATTATAAAATCTTACATTTTAACATGTTTCATTTTAACATGATAAAATGTTACATTTTAACATGTTGCATTTTAACATGATAAAATGTTACATTTTAACATGTTGCATTTTAACATTATAAAATGTTACATTTTAACATGTTTCATATTAACATGATAAAATGTTACATTTTAACATGTTTCATTTTAAAATGTTACATTTTAAAATGTTACATTTTAACATGTTACATTTTAATATGTTACATTTTAACATGTTTCATTTAAACATGATAAAATGTTACATTTTAACATTTTTCATTTTAACATCATAAAATGTTACATTTAAACATGTTACATTTTAATATGTTACATTTTAACATGTTGCATTTTAACATGATAAAATGTTACATTTTAACATGTTGCATTTTAACATGATAAAATGTTACATTTTAACATGTTGCATTTTAACATGATAAAATGTTACATTTTAACATGTTGCATTTTTACATGATAAAATGTTACATTTAAATATGTTGCATTTTAACATGATAAAATGTTACATTTTAACATGTTGCATTTTAACATGATAAAATGTTACATTTTAACATGTTTCATTTAAACATGATAAAATGTTACATTTTAACATTTTTCATTTTAACATCATAAAATGTTACATTTTAACATGTTTCATTTAAAAATGTTACATTTTAAAATGTTACATTTAAAAATGTTACATTTTAACATGTTACATTTTTATATGTTACATTTTAACATGTTGCATTTTAACATGATAAAATGTTACATTTTAACATGTTGCATTTTAACATGATAAAATGTTACATTTTAACATGTTTCATTTTAACATGATAAAATGTTACATTTTAACATGTTTTGTTTAAAAATGTTACATTTTAAAATGTTACATTTTAACATGTTACATTTTAATATGTTACATTTTAACATGTTGCATTTTAACATTGTAAAATGTTACATTTTAACATGTTGCATTTTAACATGATAAAATGTTACATTTTAACATATTGCGATTTAACATGATAAAATGTTACATTTTAAAATGTTACATTTGAACATGTTACATTTTAATATGTTGCATTTTAACATGTTGCATTTTAACATGATAAAATGTTACATTTTAACATGTTGCATTTTAACATGTTACATTTTAATTTGTTACATTTTAACATGTTGCATTTTAACATGATAAAATGTTACATTTTAACATGTTGCATTTTAACATGATAAAATGTTACATTTTAACATGTTGCATTTTAACATGATAAAATGTTACATTTTAACATGTTGCATTTAAACATGATAAAATGTTACATTTTAACATGTTTCATTTTAACATGATAAAATGTTACTTTTAAAAATGTTACATTTTTACATGTTTCATTTAAACATGATAAAATGTTACATTTTAACATTTTTCATTTTACATCATAAAATGTTACATTTTAACATGTTACATTTTAATATGTTACATTTAAACATGTTGCATTTTAACATGATAAAATGTTACATTTTAACATGTTGCATTTCAACATGATAAAATGTTACATTTTAACATGTTTCATTTTAACATGATAAAATGTTACATTTTAACATGGTTCATTTTAACATCATAAAATGTTACATTTTAACATGTTTCATTTTAACATGATAAAATGTTACATTTTAACATGTTTCATTTTAACATTATAAAATCTTACATTTTAACATGTTTCATTTTAACATGATAAAATGTTACATTTTAACATGTTGCATTTTAACATGATAAAATGTTACATTTTAACATGTTGCATTTTAACATTATAAAATGTTACATTTTAACATGTTTCATATTAACATGATAAAATGTTACATTTTAACATGTTTCATTTTAAAATGTTACATTTTAAAATGTTACATTTTAACATGTTACATTTTAATATGTTACATTTTAACATGTTTCATTTAAACATGATAAAATGTTACATTTTAACATTTTTCATTTTAACATCATAAAATGTTACATTTAAACATGTTACATTTTAATATGTTACATTTTAACATGTTGCATTTTAACATGATAAAATGTTACATTTTAACATGTTGCATTTTAACATGATAAAATGTTACATTTTAACATGTTGCATTTTAACATGATAAAATGTTACATTTTAACATGTTGCATTTTTACATGATAAAATGTTACATTTAAATATGTTGCATTTTAACATGATAAAATGTTACATTTTAACATGTTGCATTTTAACATGATAAAATGTTACATTTTAACATGTTTCATTTAAACATGATAAAATGTTACATTTTAACATTTTTCATTTTAACATCATAAAATGTTACATTTTAACATGTTTCATTTAAAAATGTTACATTTTAAAATGTTACATTTAAAAATGTTACATTTTAACATGTTACATTTTTATATGTTACATTTTAACATGTTGCATTTTAACATGATAAAATGTTACATTTTAACATGTTGCATTTTAACATGATAAAATGTTACATTTTAACATGTTTCATTTTAACATGATAAAATGTTACATTTTAACATGTTTTGTTTAAAAATGTTACATTTTAAAATGTTACATTTTAACATGTTACATTTTAATATGTTACATTTTAACATGTTGCATTTTAACATTGTAAAATGTTACATTTTAACATGTTGCATTTTAACATGATAAAATGTTACATTTTAACATATTGCGATTTAACATGATAAAATGTTACATTTTAAAATGTTACATTTGAACATGTTACATTTTAATATGTTGCATTTTAACATGTTGCATTTTAACATGATAAAATGTTACATTTTAACATGTTGCATTTTAACATGTTACATTTTAATTTGTTACATTTTAACATGTTGCATTTTAACATGATAAAATGTTACATTTTAACATGTTGCATTTTAACATGATAAAATGTTACATTTTAACATGTTTCATTTTAACATGATAAAATGTTACATTTTAACATGTTTCATTTTAACATGATAAAATGTTACATTTTAACATGTTTCATTTTAACATGATAAAATGTTACATTTTAACTGTTTCATTTTAACATGATAAAATGTTACATTTTAACATGTTTCATTTTAACATGTTACAATTTAACATGTTGCATTTTAACATGATTCATTTTAACATGATAAAATGTTACATTTTAACATGTTGCATTTTAACATGATAAAATGTTACATTTTAACATGTTTCATTTTAACATGATAAAATGTTACATTTTAACATGTTGCATTTTAACATGTTGCATTTTAACATAATAAAATGTTACATTTTACATGTTTCATTTTAACATGATAAAATGTTACATTTTAACATGTTTCATTTTAAAATGTTACATTTTAATATGTTTTATTTTAACATGTTGCATTTTAACATGATAAAATGTTACATTTTAACATGTTTCATTTTAACATGATAAAATCTTACATTTTAACATGTTTCATTTTAACATGATAAAATGTTACATTTTAACATGTTGCATTTTAACATGATAAAATGTTACATTTTAACATGTTGCATTTTAACATTATAAAATGTTACATTTTAACATGTTTCATTTTAACATGATAAAATGTTACATTTTAACATGTTTCATTTTAAAATGTTACATTTTAAAATGTTACATTTTAACATGTTACATTTTAATATGTTACATTTTAACATGTTGCATTTTAACATGATAAAATGTTACATTCTAACATGTTTCATTTTAACATGATAAAATGTTACATTAAAAAATGTTACATTTTTACATGTTTCATTTAAACATGATAAAATGTTACATTTTAACATTTTTCATTTTAACATCATAAAATGTTACATTTTAACATGTTACATTTTAATATGTTACATTTTAACATGTTGCATTTTAACATGATAAAATGTTACATTTTAACATGTTGCATTTTAACATGATAAAATGTTACATTTTAACATGTTGCATTTTTACATGATAAAATGTTACATTTTAACATGTTGCATTTTAACATGATAAAATGTTACATTTTAACATGTTGCATTTTAACATGATAAAATGTTACATTTTAACATGTTGCATTTTAACATGATAAAATGTTACATTATAACATGTTTCATTTTAACATGATAAAATGTTACATTTTAACATGTTTCATTTTAACATGATAAAATGTTACATTTTAACATGTTTCGTTTAAAAATGTTACATTTTAAAATGTTACATTTTAACATGTTACATTTTAATATGTTACATTTTAACATGTTGCATTTTAACATTGTAAAATGTTACATTTTAACATGTTGCATTTTAACATGATAAAATGTTACATTTTAACATATTGCGATTTAACATGATAAAATGTTACATTTTAAAATGTTACATTTGAACATGTTACATTTTAATATGTTACATTTTAACATGTTGCATTTTAACATGATAAAATGTTACATTTTAACATGTTGCATTTTAACATGTTACATTTTAATATGTTACATTTTAACATGTTGCATTTTAACATGGTAAAATGTTACATTTTAACATGTTTCGTTTAAAAATGTTACATTTTAAAATGTTACATTTTAACATGTTACATTTTAATATGTTACATTTTAACATGTTGCATTTTAACATTGTAAAATGTTACATTTTAACATGTTGCATTTTAACATGATAAAATGTTACATTTTAACATGTTTCATTTTAACATGATAAAATGTTACATTTTAACATGTTTCATTTTAACATGATAAAATGTTACATTTTAACATGTTTCATTTTAACATGATAAAATGTTACATTTTAACTGTTTCATTTTAACATGATAAAATGTTACATTTTAACATGTTTCATTTTAACATGTTACAATTTAACATGTTGCATTTTAACATGATTCATTTTAACATGATAAAATGTTACATTTTAACATGTTGCATTTTAACATGATAAAATGTTACATTTTAACATGTTTTATTTTAACATGATAAAATGTTACATTTTAACATGTTGCATTTTAACATGTTGCATTTTAACATAATAAAATGTTACATTTTACATGTTTCATTTTAACATGATAAAATGTTACATTTTAACATGTTTCATTTTAAAATGTTACATTTTAATATGTTACATTTTAACATGTTGCATTTTAACATGATAAAATGTTACATTTTAACATGTTTCATTTTAACATGTTTCATTTTAACATGATAAAATGTTACATTTTAACATGTTTCATTTTAACATCATAAAATGTTACATTTTAACATGTTTCATTTTAACATGATAAAATGTTACATTTTAACATGTTTCATTTTAACATGTTTCATTTTAACATGATAAAATCTTACATTTTAACATGTTTCATTTTAACATGATAAAATGTTACATTTTAACATGTTACATTTTATTATGTTACATTTTAACATGTTGCATTTTAACATGATAAAATGTTACATTTTAACATGTTGTTGCATTTTAACATGATAAAATGTTACATTTTAACATGTTTCATTTTAACATGATAAAATGTTACATTTTAACATGTTTTATTTTAACATGATAAAATGTTACATTTTAACGTTTCATTTTAACATGATAAAATGTTACATTTTAACATGTTTCATTTTAACATGTTACATTTTAACATGTTGCATTTTAACATGATAAAATGTTACATTTTAACATGTTGCATTTTAACATGATAAAATGTTACATTTTAACATGATAAAATGTTACATTTTAACATGTTGCATTTTAACATGATAAAATGTTACATTTTAACATGTTTCATTTTAACATGATAAAATGTTACATTTTAACATGTTGCATTTTAACATGATAAAATGTTACATTTTAACATGTTTCATTTTAACATGATAAAATGTTACATTTTAACATGTTTCATTTTAACATGATAAAATGTTACATTTTAACATGTTTTATTTTAACATAATAAAATGTTACATTTTAACATGTTTCATTTAAAAATGTTACATTAAAAAATGTTACATTTTAACATGTTACATTTTAATATGTTACATTTTAACATGTTGCATTTAAACATGATAAAATGTTACATTTTAACATGTTGCATTTTAACATGATAAACTGTTACATTTTAACATGTTGCATTTTAACATGATAAAATGTTACATTTTAACATGTTGCATTTTAATATGATAAAATGTTACATTTTAACATGTTTCATTTTAACATGATAAAATGTTACATTTAAAAATGTTACATTTTTACATGTTTCATTTAAACATGATAAAATGTTACATTTTAATATGTTACATTTAAACATGTTGCATTTTAACATGATAAAATGTTACATTTTAACATGTTGCATTTTAACATGATAAAATGTTACATTTTAACATGTTGCATTTTGACATGTTGCATTTTAACATGATAAAATGTTACATTTTACATGTTTCATTTTAACATGATAAAATGTTACATTTTAACATGTTTCATTTTAAAATGTTACATTTTAATATGTTACATTTTAACATGTTGCATTTTAACATGATAAAATGTTACATTTTAACATTTTTCATTGTAACATGATAAAATGTTACATTTTAACATGTTTCATTTTAACATCATAAAATGTTACATTTTAACATGTTACATTTTAATATGATACATTTTAACATGTTGCATTTTAACATGATAAAATGTTACATTTTAACATGTTGCATTTTAACATGATAAAATGTTACATTTTAACATGTTTCATTTTAACATGATAAAATGTTACATTTTAACATGTTTCATTTTAACATGATAAAATGTTACATTTTAACATGTTTCATTTTAACATGATAAAATGTTACATTTTAACATGTTTCATTTTAACATGATAAAATCTTACATTTTAACATGTTTCATTTTACATTTTACATGTTTCATTTTAACATGATGAAATGTTACATTTTAACATGTTTCATTTTAAAATGTTACATTTTAATATGTTACATTTTAACATGTTGCATTTTAACATGATAAAATGTTACATTTTAACATGTTGCATTTTAACATGATAAAATGTTACATTTTAACATGTTGCATTTTAACATGATAAAATGTTACATTTTAACATGTTTCATTTTAACATGATAAAATGTTACATTTAAAAATGTTACATTTTTACATGTTTCATTTAAACATGATAAAATGTTACATTTTAACATTTTTCATTTTACATCATAAAATGTTACATTTTAACATGTTTCATTTTAACATGATAAAATGTTACATTTTAACATGTTTTATTTTAACATGATAAAATGTTACATTTAAACATGTTTCATTTTAACATGATAAAATGTTACATTTTACATGTTTCATTTTAACATGATAAAATCTTACATTTTAACATGTTTTATTTTAACATGATAAAATGTTACATTTTAACATGTTTCATTTTAACATGTTTCATTTTAACATGATAAAATGTTACATTTTAACATGTTGCATTTAAACATGATAAAATTTTACATTTTAACTTGTTTCATTTTAACATGATAAAATGTTACATTTTAACATGTTGCATTTTAACATGATAAAATGTTACATTTTAACTTGTTTCATTTTAACATGATAAAATGTTACATTTTAACATGTTTCATTTTAAAATGTTACATTAAAAAATGTTACATTTTAACATGTTACATTTTAATATGTTACATTTTAGCATGTTGCATTTTAACATGATAAAATGTTACATTTTAACATGTTTCGTTTAAAAATGTTACATTTTAAAATGTTACATTTTAACATGTTACATTTTAATATGTTACATTTTAACATGTTGCATTTTAACATTGTAAAATGTTACATTTTAACATGTTGCATTTTAACATGATAAAATGTTACATTTTAACATATTGCGATTTAACATGATAAAATGTTACATTTTAAAATGTTACATTTGAACATGTTACATTTTAATATGTTACATTTTAACATGTTGCATTTTAACATGATAAAATGTTACATTTTAACATGTTGCATTTTAACATGTTACATTTTAATATGTTACATTTTAACATGTTGCATTTTAACATGATAAAATGTTACATTTTAACATGTTTCATTTTAACATGATAAAATGTTACATTTTAACATGTTTCATTTTAACATGATAAAATGTTACATTTTAACATGTTTCATTTTAACGTGATAAAATGTTACATTTTAACATGTTTCATTTTAACATGATAAAATGTTACATTTTAACTGTTTCATTTTAACATGATAAAATGTTACATTTTAACATGTTTCATTTTAACATGTTACAATTTAACATGTTGCATTTTAACATGATTCATTTTAACATGATAAAATGTTACATTTTAACATGTTGCATTGTAACATGATAAAATGTTTTATTTTAACATGTTACATTTTAACATGATAAAATGTTACATTTTAACATGTTGCATTTTAACATAATAAAATGTTACATTTTACATGTTTCATTTTAACATGATAAAATGTTACATTTTAACATGTTTCATTTTAAAATGTTACATTTTAATATGTTACATTTTAACATGTTGCATTTTAACATGATAAAATGTTACATTTTAACATGTTTCATTTTAACATGTTTCATTTTAACATGATAAAATGTTACATTTTAACATGTTTCATTTTAACATGATAAAATGTTACATTTTAACATGTTTCATTTTAAAATGTTACATTTTAATATGTTACATTTTAACATGTTGCATTTTAACATGATAAAATGTTACATTTTAACATGTTTCATTTTAACATGTTTCATTTTAACATGATAAAATGTTACATTTTAACATGTTTCATTTTAACATCATAAAATGTTACATTTTAACATGTTTCATTTTAACATGATAAAATGTTACATTTTAACATGTTTCATTTTAACATGTTTCATTTTAACATGATAAAATCTTACATTTTAACATGTTTCATTTTAACATGATAAAATGTTACATTTTAACATGTTACATTTTATTATGTTACATTTTAACATGTTGCATTTTAACATGATAAAATGTTACATTTTAACATGTTGTTGCATTTTAACATGATAAAATGTTACATTTTAACATGTTTCATTTTAACATGATAAAATGTTACATTTTAACATGTTTTATTTTAACATGATAAAATGTTACATTTTAACGTTTCATTTTAACATGATAAAATGTTACATTTTAACATGTTTCATTTTAACATGTTACATTTTAACATGTTGCATTTTAACATGATAAAATGTTACATTTTAACATGTTGCATTTTAACATGATAAAATGTTACATTTTAACATGTTGCATTTTAACATGATAAAATGTTACATTTTAACATGTTTCATTTTAACATGATAAAATGTTACATTTTAACATGTTGCATTTTAACATGATAAAATGTTACATTTTAACATGTTTCATTTTAACATGATAAAATGTTACATTTTAACATGTTTCATTTTAACATGATAAAATGTTACATTTTAACATGTTTTATTTTAACATAATAAAATGTTACATTTTAACATGTTTCATTTAAAAATGTTACATTAAAAAATGTTACATTTTAACATGTTACATTTTAATATGTTACATTTTAACATGTTGCATTTAAACATGATAAAATGTTACATTTTAACATGTTGCATTTTAACATGATAAAATGTTACATTTTAACATGTTGCATTTTAACATGATAAAATGTTACATTTTAACATGTTGCATTTTAATATGATAAAATGTTACATTTTAACATGTTTCATTTTAACATGATAAAATGTTACATTTAAAAATGTTACATTTTTACATGTTTCATTTAAACATGATAAAATGTTACATTTTAATATGTTACATTTAAACATGTTGCATTTTAACATGATAAAATGTTACATTTTAACATGTTGCATTTTAACATGATAAAATGTTACATTTTAACATGTTGCATTTTGACATGTTGCATTTTAACATGATAAAATGTTACATTTTACATGTTTCATTTTAACATGATAAAATGTTACATTTTAACATGTTTCATTTTAAAATGTTACATTTTAATATGTTACATTTTAACATGTTGCATTTTAACATGATAAAATGTTACATTTTAACATTTTTCATTGTAACATGATAAAATGTTACATTTTAACATGTTTCATTTTAACATCATAAAATGTTACATTTTAACATGTTACATTTTAATATGATACATTTTAACATGTTGCATTTTAACATGATAAAATGTTACATTTTAACATGTTTCATTTTAACATGATAAAATGTTACATTTTAACATGTTTCATTTTAACATGATAAAATGTTACATTTTAACATGTTTCATTTTAACATGATAAAATCTTACATTTTAACATGTTTCATTTTACATTTTACATGTTTCATTTTAACATGATGAAATGTTACTTTTTAACATGTTTCATTTTAAAATGTTACATTTTAATATGTTACATTTTAACATGTTGCATTTTAACATGATAAAATGTTACATTTTAACATGTTGCATTTTAACATGATAAAATGTTACATTTTAACATGTTTCATTTTAACATGATAAAATGTTACATTTAAAAATGTTACATTTTTACATGTTTCATTTAAACATGATAAAATGTTACATTTTAACATTTTTCATTTTACATCATAAAATGTTACATTTTAACATGTTTCATTTTAACATGATAAAATGTTACATTTTAACATGTTTTATTTTAACATGATAAAATGTTACATTTAAACATGTTTCATTTTAACATGATAAAATGTTACATTTTACATGTTTCATTTTAACATGATAAAATCTTACATTTTAACATGTTTTATTTTAACATGATAAAATGTTACATTTTAACATGTTTCATTTTAACATGTTTCATTTTAACATGATAAAATGTTACATTTTAACATGTTGCATTTTAACATGATAAAATTTTACATTTTAACTTGTTTCATTTTAACATGATAAAATGTTACATTTTAACATGTTGCATTTTAACATGATAAAATGTTACATTTTAACTTGTTTCATTTTAACATGATAAAATGTTACATTTTAACATGTTTCATTTTAAAATGTTACATTAAAAAATGTTACATTTTAACATGTTACATTTTAATATGTTACATTTTAGCATGTTGCATTTTAACATGATAAAATGTTACATTTTAACATGTTTCGTTTAAAAATGTTACATTTTAACATGTTGCATTTTAACATGATAAAATGTTACATTTTAACATGTTGCATTTTAACATGTTACATTTTAATATGTTACATTTTAACATGTTGCATTTTAACATGATAAAATGTTACATTTTAACATGTTGCATTTTAACATGATAAAATGTTACATTTTAACATGTTTCATTTTAACATGATAAAATGTTACATTTTAACATGTTTCATTTTAACGTGATAAAATGTTACATTTTAACATGTTTCATTTTAACATGATAAAATGTTACATTTTAACTGTTTCATTTTAACATGATAAAATGTTACATTTTAACATGTTTCATTTTAACATGTTACAATTTAACATGTTGCATTTTAACATGATTCATTTTAACATGATAAAATGTTACATTTTAACATGTTGCATTGTAACATGATAAAATGTTTTATTTTAACATGTTACATTTTAACATGATAAAATGTTACATTTTAACATGTTGCATTTTAACATGTTGCATTTTAACATAATAAAATGTTACATTTTACATGTTTCATTTTAACATGATAAAATGTTACATTTTAACATGTTTCATTTTAAAATGTTACATTTTAATATGTTACATTTTAACATGTTGCATTTTAACATGATAAAATGTTACATTTTAACATGTTTCATTTTAACATGATAAAATGTTACATTTTAACATGTTTCATTTTAACATCATAAAATGTTACATTTTAACATGTTTCATTTTAACATGATAAAATGTTACATTTTAACATGTTTCATTTTAACATGATAAAATCTTACATTTTAACATATTTCATTTCAACATGATAAAATGTTACATTTTAACATGTTACATTTTATTATGTTACATTTTAACATGTTGCATTTTAACATGATAAAATGTTACATTTTAACATGTTGCATTTTAACATGATAAAATGTTACATTTTAACATGTTTCATTTTAACATGATAAAATGTTACATTTTAACATGTTTTATTTTAACATGATAAAATGTTACATTTTAACGTTTCATTTTAACATGATAAAATGTTACATTTTAACATGTTTCATTTTAACATGTTACATTTTAACATGTTGCATTTTAACATGATAAAATGTTACATTTTAACATGTTTCATTTTAACATGTTTCATTTTAACATGATAAAATGTTACATTTTAACATGTTTCATTTTAACATGATAAAATGTTACATTTTAACATGTTTCATTTTAAAATGTTACATTTTAATATGTTACATTTTAACATGTTGCATTTTAACATGATAAAATGTTACATTTTAACATGTTTCATTTTAACATGTTTCATTTTAACATGATAAAATGTTACATTTTAACATGTTTCATTTTAACATCATAAAATGTTACATTTTAACATGTTTCATTTTAACATGATAAAATGTTACATTTTAACATGTTTCATTTTAACATGTTTCATTTTAACATGATAAAATCTTACATTTTAACATGTTTCATTTTAACATGATAAAATGTTACATTTTAACATGATACATTTTATTATGTTACATTTTAACATGTTGCATTTTAACATGATAAAATGTTACATTTTAACATGTTGTTGCATTTTAACATGATAAAATGTTACATTTTAACATGTTTCATTTTAACATGATAAAATGTTACATTTTAACATGTTTTATTTTAACATGATAAAATGTTACATTTTAACGTTTCATTTTAACATGATAAAATGTTACATTTTAACATGTTTCATTTTAACATGTTACATTTTAACATGTTGCATTTTAACATGATAAAATGTTACATTTTAACATGTTGCATTTTAACATGATAAAATGTTACATTTTAACATGTTGCATTTTAACATGATAAAATGTTACATTTTAACATGTTTCATTTTAACATGATAAAATGTTACATTTTAACATGTTGCATTTTAACATGATAAAATGTTACATTTTAACATGTTTCATTTTAACATGATAAAATGTTACATTTTAACATGTTTCATTTTAACATGATAAAATGTTACATTTTAACATGTTTTATTTTAACATAATAAAATGTTACATTTTAACATGTTTCATTTAAAAATGTTACATTAAAAAATGTTACATTTTAACATGTTGCATTTTAACATGATAAAATGTTACATTTTAACATGTTGCATTTTAACATGATAAAATGTTACATTTTAACATGTTGCATTTTAATATGATAAAATGTTACATTTTAACATGTTTCATTTTAACATGATAAAATGTTACATTTAAAAATGTTACATTTTTACATGTTTCATTTAAACATGATAAAATGTTACATTTTAATATGTTACATTTAAACATGTTGCATTTTAACATGATAAAATGTTACATTTTAACATGTTGCATTTTAACATGATAAAATGTTACATTTTAACATGTTGCATTTTGACATGTTGCATTTTAACATGATAAAATGTTACATTTTACATGTTTCATTTTAACATGATAAAATGTTACATTTTAACATGTTTCATTTTAAAATGTTACATTTTAATATGTTACATTTTAACATGTTGCATTTAAACATGATAAAATGTTACATTTTAACATTTTTCATTGTAACATGATAAAATGTTACATTTTAACATGTTTCATTTTAACATCATAAAATGTTACATTTTAACATGTTACATTTTAATATGATACATTTTAACATGTTGCATTTTAACATGATAAAATGTTACATTTTAACATGTTGCATTTTAACATGATAAAATGTTACATTTTAACATGTTTCATTTTAACATGATAAAATGTTACATTTTAACATGTTTCATTTTAACATGATAAAATGTTACATTTTAACATGTTTCATTTTAACATGATAAAATGTTACATTTTAACATGTTTCATTTTAACATGATAAAATCTTACATTTTAACATGTTTCATTTTACATTTTACATGTTTCATTTTAACATGATGAAATGTTACATTTTAACATGTTTCATTTTAAAATGTTACATTTTAATATGTTACATTTTAACATGTTGCATTTTAACATGATAAAATGTTACATTTTAACATGTTGCATTTTAACATGATAAAATGTTACATTTTAACATGTTTCATTTTAACATGATAAAATGTTACATTTAAAAATGTTACATTTTTACATGTTTCATTTAAACATGATAAAATGTTACATTTTAACATTTTTCATTTTACATCATAAAATGTTACATTTTAACATGTTTCATTTTAACATGATAAAATGTTACATTTTAACATGTTTTATTTTAACATGATAAAATGTTACATTTAAACATGTTTCATTTTAACATGATAAAATGTTACATTTTACATGTTTCATTTTAACATGATAAAATCTTACATTTTAACATGTTTTATTTTAACATGATAAAATGTTACATTTTAACATGTTTCATTTTAACATGTTTCATTTTAACATGATAAAATGTTACATTTTAACATGTTGCATTTTAACATGATAAAATTTTACATTTTAACTTGTTTCATTTTAACATGATAAAATGTTACATTTTAACATGTTGCATTTTAACATGATAAAATGTTACATTTTAACTTGTTTCATTTTAACATGATAAAATGTTACATTTTAACATGTTTCATTTTAAAATGTTACATTAAAAAATGTTACATTTTAACATGTTACATTTTAATATGTTACATTTTAGCATGTTGCATTTTAACATGATAAAATGTTACATTTTAACATGTTTCGTTTAAAAATGTTACATTTTAAAATGTTACATTTTAACATGTTGCATTTTAACATGATAAAATGTTACATTTTAACATATTGCGATTTAACATGATAAAATGTTACATTTTAAAATGTTACATTTGAACATGTTACATTTTAATATGTTACATTTTAACATGTTGCATTTTAACATGATAAAATGTTACATTTTAACATGTTGCATTTTAACATGTTACATTTTAATATGTTACATTTTAACATGTTGCATTTTAACATGATAAAATGTTACATTTTAACATGTTGCATTTTAACATGATAAAATGTTACATTTTAACATGTTTCATTTTAACATGATAAAATGTTACATTTTAACATGTTTCATTTTAACGTGATAAAATGTTACATTTTAACATGTTTCATTTTAACATGATAAAATGTTACATTTTAACTGTTTCATTTTAACATGATAAAATGTTACCTTTTAACATGTTTCATTTTAACATGTTACAATTTAACATGTTGCATTTTAACATGATTCATTTTAACATGATAAAATGTTACATTTTAACATGTTGCATTGTAACATGATAAAATGTTTTATTTTAACATGTTACATTTTAACATGATAAAATGTTACATTTTAACATGTTTCATTTTAACATGATAAAATGTTACATTTAAAAATGTTACATTTTTACATGTTTCATTTAAACATGATAAAATGTTACATTTTAATATGTTACATTTAAACATGTTGCATTTTAACATGATAAAATGTTACATTTTAACATGTTGCATTTTAACATGATAAAATGTTACATTTTAACATGTTGCATTTTGACATGTTGCATTTTAACATGATAAAATGTTACATTTTACATGTTTCATTTTAACATGATAAAATGTTACATTTTAACATGTTTCATTTTAAAATGTTACATTTTAATATGTTACATTTTAACATGTTGCATTTAAACATGATAAAATGTTACATTTTAACATTTTTCATTGTAACATGATAAAATGTTACATTTTAACATGTTTCATTTTAACATCATAAAATGTTACATTTTAACATGTTACATTTTAATATGATACATTTTAACATGTTGCATTTTAACATGATAAAATGTTACATTTTAACATGTTGCATTTTAACATGATAAAATGTTACATTTTAACATGTTTCATTTTAACATGATAAAATGTTACATTTTAACATGTTTCATTTTAACATGATAAAATGTTACATTTTAACATGTTTCATTTTAACATGATAAAATGTTACATTTTAACATGTTTCATTTTAACATGATAAAATCTTACATTTTAACATGTTTCATTTTACATTTTACATGTTTCATTTTAACATGATGAAATGTTACATTTTAACATGTTTCATTTTAAAATGTTACATTTTAATATGTTACATTTTAACATGTTGCATTTTAACATGATAAAATGTTACATTTTAACATGTTGCATTTTAACATGATAAAATGTTACATTTTAACATGTTTCATTTTAACATGATAAAATGTTACATTTTTACATGTTTCATTTAAACATGATAAAATGTTACATTTTAACATTTTTCATTTTACATCATAAAATGTTACATTTTAACATGTTTCATTTTAACATGATAAAATGTTACATTTTAACATGTTTTATTTTAACATGATAAAATGTTACATTTAAACATGTTTCATTTTAACATGATAAAATGTTACATTTTACATGTTTCATTTTAACATGATAAAATCTTACATTTTAACATGTTTTATTTTAACATGATAAAATGTTACATTTTAACATGTTTCATTTTAACATGTTGCATTTTAACATGATAAAATGTTACATTTTAACTTGTTTCATTTTAACATGATAAAATGTTACATTTTAACATGTTTCATTTTAAAATGTTACATTAAAAAATGTTACATTTTAACATGTTACATTTTAATATGTTACATTTTAGCATGTTGCATTTTAACATGATAAAATGTTACATTTTAACATGTTTCGTTTAAAAATGTTACATTTTAAAATGTTACATTTTAACATGTTGCATTTTAACATGATAAAATGTTACATTTTAACATATTGCGATTTAACATGATAAAATGTTACATTTTAAAATGTTACATTTGAACATGTTACATTTTAATATGTTACATTTTAACATGTTGCATTTTAACATGATAAAATGTTACATTTTAACATGTTGCATTTTAACATGTTACATTTTAATATGTTACATTTTAACATGTTGCATTTTAACATGATAAAATGTTACATTTTAACATGTTGCATTTTAACATGATAAAATGTTACATTTTAACATGTTTCATTTTAACATGATAAAATGTTACATTTTAACATGTTTCATTTTAACGTGATAAAATGTTACATTTTAACATGTTTCATTTTAACATGATAAAATGTTACATTTTAACTGTTTCATTTTAACATGATAAAATGTTACATTTTAACATGTTTCATTTTAACATGTTACAATTTAACATGTTGCATTTTAACATGATTCATTTTAACATGATAAAATGTTACATTTTAACATGTTGCATTGTAACATGATAAAATGTTTTATTTTAACATGTTACATTTTAACATGATAAAATGTTACATTTTAACATGTTGCATTTTAACATGTTGCATTTTAACATAATAAAATGTTACATTTTACATGTTTCATTTTAACATGATAAAATGTTACATTTTAACATGTTTCATTTTAAAATGTTACATTTTAATATGTTACATTTTAACATGTTGCATTTTAACATGATAAAATGTTACATTTTAACATGTTTCATTTTAACATGATAAAATGTTACATTTTAACATGTTTCATTTTAACATCATAAAATGTTACATTTTAACATGTTTCATTTTAACATGATAAAATGTTACATTTTAACATGTTTCATTTTAACATGATAAAATCTTACATTTTAACATATTTCATTTCAACATGATAAAATGTTACATTTTAACATGTTACATTTTATTATGTTACATTTTAACATGTTGCATTTTAACATGATAAAATGTTACATTTTAACATGTTGCATTTTAACATGATAAAATGTTACATTTTAACATGTTTCATTTTAACATGATAAAATGTTACATTTTAACATGTTTTATTTTAACATGATAAAATGTTACATTTTAACGTTTCATTTTAACATGATAAAATGTTACATTTTAACATGTTTCATTTTAACATGTTACATTTTAACATGTTTCATTTTAACATGTTACATTTTAACATGTTGCATTTTAACATGATAAAATGTTACATTTTAACATGTTTCATTTTAACATGATAAAATGTTACATTTTAACATGTTGCATTTTAACATGATAAAATGTTACATTTTAATATGTTTCATTATAACATGATAAAATGTTACATTTTAGCATGTTTCATTTTAACATGATAAAATGTTACATTTTAACATGTTTTATTTTAACATAATAAAATGTTACATTTTAACATGTTTCATTTAAAAATGTTACATTAAAAAATGTTACATTTTAACATGTTACATTTTAATATGTTACATTTTAACATGTTGCATTTATACATGATAAAATGTTACATTTTAACATGTTGCATTTTAACATGATAAAATGTTACATTTTAACATGTTGCATTTTAACATGATAAAATGTTACATTTTAACATGTTGCATTTTAATATGATAAAATGTTACATTTTAACATGTTTCATTTTAACATGATAAAATGTTACATTTAAAAATGTTACATTTTTACATGTTTCATTTAAACATGATAAAATGTTACATTTTAATATGTTACATTTAAACATGTTGCATTTTAACATGATAAAATGTTACATTTTAACATGTTGCATTTTAACATGATAAAATGTTACATTTTAACATGTTGCATTTTGACATGTTGCATTTTAACATGATAAAATGTTACATTTTACATGTTTCATTTTAACATGATAAAATGTTACATTTTAACATGTTTCATTTTAAAATGTTACATTTTAATATGTTACATTTTAACATGTTGCATTTTAACATGATAAAATGTTACATTTTAACATTTTTCATTGTAACATGATAAAATGTTACATTTTAACATGTTTCATTTTAACATCATAAAATGTTACATTTTAACATGTTACATTTTATTATGATACATTTTAACATGTTGCATTTTAACATGATAAAATGTTACATTTTAACATGTTTCATTTTAACATGATAAAATGTTACATTTTAACATGTTGCATTTTTACATGATAAAATGTTACATTTTAACATGTTGCACTTTAACATGATAAAATGTTACATTTTAACATGTTGAATTTTAACATGATAAAATGTTACATTTTAACATGTTTCATTTTAACATGATAAAATCTTACATTTTAACATGTTTCATTTTACATTTTACATTTTTCATTTTAACATGATAAAATGTTACATTTTACATGTTTCATTTTAACATGATAAAATGTTACATTTTAACATGTTTCATTTTAATATGTTACATTTTAACATGTTGCAACATGATAAAATGTTACATTATAACATGTTTCATTTTAACATGATAAAATGTTACATTTTAACATGTTGCATTTTAACATGATAAAATGTTACATTATAACGTGTTTCATTTTAACATGATAAAATGTTACATTTTAACATGTTTTATTTTAACATGATAAAATGTTACATTTTAACATGTTTCATTTTAAAATGTTACATTTTAAAATGTTACATATTAACATGTTAAATTTTAATATGTTACATATTTACATGTTGCATTTTAACATGATAAAATGTTACATTTTAACATGTTGCATTTTAACATGATAAAATGTTACATTTTAACATGTTTAATTTTAACATGATAAAATGTTACATTTTAACATTTTTCATTTTAACATCATAAAATGTTACATTTTAACATGTTACATTTTAATATGTTACATTTTAACATGTTGCATTTTAACATGATAAAATGTTACATTTTAACATGTTGCATTTTAACATGATAAAATGTTACATTTTTAAAATGTTGCATTTTAACATGATAAAATGTTACATTTTAACATGTTGCATTTTAACATGATAAAATGTTACATTAAAACATGTTTCATTTTAACATGATAAAATGTTACATTTTAACATGTTTCATTTAAAAATGTTACATTTTAAAATGTTACATTTTAACATGTTACATTTTAATATGTTACATTTTAACATGTTGCATTTTAACATGATAAAATGTTACATTTTAACATGTTGCATTTTAACATGATAAAATGTTACATTTTAACATATTGCGATTTAACATGATAAAATGTTACATTTTAAAATGTTACATTTGAACATGTTACATTTTAATATGTTACATTTTAACATTTTTCATTTTAACATCATAAAATGTTACATTTTAACATGTTACATTTTAATATGTTACATTTTAACATGTTGCATTTTAACATGATAAAATGTTACATTTTAACATGTTGCATTTTAACATGATAAAATGTTACATTTTAACATATTGCGATTTAACATGATAAAATGTTACATTTTAAAATGTTACATTTGAACATGTTACATTTTAATATGTTACATTTTAACATGTTGCATTTTAACATGTTACATTTTAATATGTTACATTTTAACATGTTGCATTTTAACATGATAAAATGTTACATTTTAACATGTTGCATTTTAACATGATAAAATGTTACATTTTAACATGTTGCATTTTAACATGTTGCATTTTAACATAAAAAAAAGTTACATTTTAACATGTTGCATTTTAACATGATAAAATGTTACATTATAACATGTTGCATTTTAACATGATAAAATGTTACATTTTAACATAATTCATTTTAAAATGTTACATTTTAAAATGTTAAATTTTAACATGTTACATTTTAATATGTTACATTTTAACATGTTGCATTTTAACATGATAAAATGTTACATTTTAATATGTTGCATTTTAACATGATAAAATGTTACATTTTAACATATTGTATTTTAACATGATAAAATGTTACATTTTACATGTTGCATTTTAACATGATAAAATGTTACATTATAACGTGTTTCATTTGAACATGATAAAATGTTACATTTTAACAAGTTTCATTTTAACATGATAAAATGTTACATTTTAACATGTTTCATTTTAAAATGTTACATTTTAAAATGTTACATTTTAACTTGTTACATTTTAATATGTTACATTTTAACATGTTGCATTTTAACATGATAAAATGTTACATTTTAACATGTTGCATTTTAACATGATAAAATGTTACATTTTAACATGTTTAATTTTAACATGATAAAATGTTACATTTAAAAATGTTACATTTTTACATGTTTCATTTAAACATGATAAAATGTTACATTTTAACATTTTTCATTTTAACATCATAAAATGTTACATTTTAACATGTTACATTTTAATATGTTACATTTTAACATGTTGCATTTTAACATGATAAAATGTTACATTTTAACATGTTGCATTTTAACATGATAAAATGTTACATTTTAACATGTTGCATTTTAACATGATAAAATGTTACATTTTAACATGTTGCATTTTAACATGATAAAATGTTACATTTTAACATGTTGCATTTTAACATGATAAAATGTTACATTTTAACATGTTGCATTTTAACATGATAAAATGTTTCATTTTAACATGTTGCATTTTAACATGATAAAATGTTACATTTTAACATGTTTCATTTTAACATGATAAAATGTTACATTTTAACATGTTTTATTTAAAAATGTTACATTTTAAAATGTTACATTTTAACATGTTACATTTTAATATGTAACATTTTAACATGTTGCATTTTAAAATGATAAAATGTTACATTTTAACATGTTGCATTTTAACATGATAAAATGTTACATTTTAACATGTTGCATTTTAACATGATAAAATGTTACATTTTAACATGTTGCATTTTAACATGATAAAATGTTTCATTTTAACATGTTGCATTTTAACATGATAAAATGTTACATTTTAACATGTTTCATTTTAACATGATAAAATGTTACATTTTAACATGTTTTATTTAAAAATGTTACATTTTAAAATGTTACATTTTAACATGTTACATTTTAATATGTTACATTTTAACATGTTGCATTTTAAAATGATAAAATGTTACATTTTAACATGTTGCATTTTAACATGATAAAATGTTACATTTTAACATGTTTCATTTTAACATGATAAAATGTTACATTTTAACATGTTGCATTTTAACATGATAAAATGTTACATTTTAACATGTTGCATTTTAACATGATAAAATGTTACATTTTAACATGTTTCATTTTAACATGATAAAATGTTACATTTTAACATGTTTCATTTTAAAATGTTACATTTTAAAATGTTACATTTTAACATGTTACATTTTAATATGTTACATTTTAACATGTTGCATTTTAACATGATAAAATGTTACATTTTAACATGTTTCATTTTAACATGATAAAATGTTACATTAAAAAATGTTACATTTTTACATGTTTCATTTAAACATGATAAAATGTAACATTTTAACATTTTTCATTTTAACATCATAAAATGTTACATTTTAACATGTTACATTTTAATATGTTACATTTTAACATGTTGCATTTTAACATGATAAAATGTTACATTTTAACATGTTGCATTTTAACATGATAAAATGTTACATTTTAACATATTGCGATTTAACATGATAAAATGTTACATTTTAAAATGTTACATTTGAACATGTTACATTTTAATATGTTACATTTTAACATGTTGCATTTTAACATGATAAAATGTTACATTTTAACATGTTGCATTTTAACATGTTACATTTTAATATGTTACATTTTAACATGTTGCATTTTAACATGATAAAATGTTACATTTTAACATGTTGCATTTTAACATGATAAAATGTTACATTTTAACATGTTTTATTTTAACATGATAAAATGTTACATTTTAACATGTTTCATTTTAACATGATAAAATGTTACATTTTAACATGTTTCATTTTAACATGATAAAATGTTACATTTTAACGTTTCATTTTAACATGATAAAATGTTACATTTTAACATGTTGCATTTTAACATGATAAAATGTTACATTATAACATGTTGCATTTTAACATGATAAAATGTTACATTTTAACATGTTTCATTTTAAAATGTTACATTTTAACATGTTTCATTTTAAAATGTTACATTTTAAAATGTTAAATTTTAACATGTTACATTTTAATATGTTACATTTTAACATGTTGCATTATAACATGATAAAATGTTACATTTTAATATGTTGCATTTTAACATGATAAAATGTAACATTTTAACATATTGCATTTTAACATGATAAAACGTTACATTTTAACATGTTGCATTTTAACATGATAAAATGTTACATTATAACGTGTTCCATTTTAACATGATAAAATGTTACATTTTAACATGTTTCATTTTAACATGATAAAATGTTACATTTTAACATGTTTCATTTTAAAATGTTACATTTTAAAATGTTACATTTTAACATGTTACATTTTAATATGTTATATTTTAACATGTTGCATTTTAACATGATAAAATGTTACATTTTAACATGTTGCATTTTAACATGATAAAATGTTACATTTTAACATGTTTAATTTTAACATGATAAAATGTTACATTTAAAAATGTTACATTTTTACATGTTTCATTTAAACATGATAAAATGTTACATTTTAACATTTTTCATTTTAACATCATAAAATGTTACATTTTAACATGTTACATTTTAATATGTTACATTTTAACATGTTGCATTTTAACATGATAAAATGTTACATTTTAACATGTTTCATTTTAACATGATAAAATGTTACATTTTAACATGTTGCATTTTAACATGATAAAATGTTACATTTTAACATGTTACATTTTAACATGTTGCATTTTAACATGATAAAATGTTTCATTTTAACATGTTGCATTTTAACATGATAAAATGTTACATTTTAACATGTTTCATTTTAACATGATAAAATGTTACATTTTAACATGTTTTATTTAAAAATGTTATATTTTAAAATGTTACATTTTAACATGTTACATTTTAATATGTTACATTTTAACATGTTGCATTTTAAAATGATAAAATGTTACATTTTAACATGTTGCATTTTAACATGATAAAATGTTACATTTTAACATGTTGCATTTTAACATGATAAAATGTTACATTTTAACATGTTGCATTTTAACATGTTGCATTTTAACATGATAAAATGTTACATTTTACATGTTTCATTTTAACATGTTAAAATGTTACATTTTAACATGTTTCATTTTAAAATGTTACATTTTAATATGTTACATTTTAACATGTTGCATTTTAACATGATAAAATGTTACATTTTAACATGTTTCATTTTAACATGATAAAATGTTACATTTTAACATGTTTTATTTTAACATCATAAAATGTTACATTTTAACATGTTTCATTTTAACATGATAAAATGTTACATTTTAACATGTTTCATTTTAACATGATAAAATCTTACATTTTAACATGTTTCATTTTAACATGATAAAATGTTACATTTTAACATGTTGCATTTTAACATGATAAAATGTTACATTTTAACATGTTGCATTTTAACATGATAAAATGTTACATTTTAACATGTTTCATTTTAACATTATAAAATGTTACATTTTAACATGTTTCATTTTAAAATGTTACATTTTAAAATGTTACATTTTAACATGTTGCATTTTAACATGATAAAATGTTACATTTTAACATGTTTCATTTTAACATGATAAAATGTTACATTTTAACATGTTGCATTTTAACATGATAAAATGTTACATTTTAACATGTTGCATTTTAACATGATAAAATGTTACATTTTAAC
The DNA here is from genome assembly GCF_028750875.1 of Macrosteles quadrilineatus. Taxonomy (NCBI): domain Eukaryota; kingdom Metazoa; phylum Arthropoda; class Insecta; order Hemiptera; family Cicadellidae; genus Macrosteles; species Macrosteles quadrilineatus. The sequence continues at coordinate 289,612 of NW_026542645.1, forward strand.
ATGTTTCATTTTAACATGATAAAATGTTACATTTTAACATGTTTCATTTTAAAATGTTACATTTTAAAATGTTACATTTTAACATGTTACATTTTAATATGTTACATTTTAACATGTTGCATTTTAACATGATAAAATGTTACATTTTAACATGTTTCATTTTAACATGATAAAATGTTACATTAAAAAATGTTACATTTTTACATGTTTCATTTACACATGATAAAATGTAACATTTTAACATTTTTCATTTTAACATCATAAAATGTTACATTTTAACATGTTACATTTTAATATGTTACATTTTAACATGTTGCATTTTAACATGATAAAATGTTACATTTTAACATGTTGCATTTTAACATGATAAAATGTTACATTTTAACATATTGCGATTTAACATGATAAAATGTTACATTTTAAAATGTTACATTTGAACATGTTACATTTTAATATGTTACATTTTAACATGTTGCATTTTAACATGATAAAATGTTACATTTTAACATGTTGCATTTTAACATGTTACATTTTAATATGTTACATTTTAACATGTTGCATTTTAACATGATAAAATGTTACATTTTAACATGTTGCATTTTAACATGATAAAATGTTACATTTTAACATGTTTTATTTTAACATGATAAAATGTTACATTTTAACATGTTTCATTTTAACATGATAAAATGTTACATTTTAACATGTTTCATTTTAACATGATAAAATGTTACATTTTAACGTTTCATTTTAACATGATAAAATGTTACATTTTAACATGTTGCCTTTTAACATGATAAAATGTTACATTATAACATGTTGCATTTTAACATGATAAAATGTTACATTTTAACATGTTTCATTTTAAAATGTTACATTTTAACATGTTTCATTTTAAAATGTTACATTTTAAAATGTTAAATTTTAACATGTTACATTTTAATATGTTACATTTTAACATGTTGCATTTTAACATGATAAAATGTTACATTTTAATATGTTGCATTTTAACATGATAAAATGTTACATTTTAACATATTGCATTTTAACATGATAAAACGTTACATTTTAACATGTTGCATTTTAACATGATAAAATGTTACATTATAACGTGTTCCATTTTAACATGATAAAATGTTACATTTTAACATGTTTCATTTTAACATGATAAAATGTTACATTTTAACATGTTTCATTTTAAAATGTTACATTTTAAAATGTTACATTTTAACATGTTACATTTTAATATGTTATATTTTAACATGTTGCATTTTAACATGATAAAATGTTACATTTTAACATGTTGCATTTTAACATGATAAAATGTTACATTTTAACATGTTTAATTTTAACATGATAAAATGTTACATTTAAAAATGTTACATTTTTACATGTTTCATTTAAACATGATAAAATGTTACATTTTAACATTTTTCATTTTAACATCATAAAATGTTACATTTTAACATGTTACATTTTAATATGTTACATTTTAACATGTTGCATTTTAACATGATAAAATGTTACATTTTAACATGTTGCATTTTAACATGATAAAATGTTACATTTTAACATGTTGCATTTTAACATGATAAAATGTTACATTTTAACATGTTACATTTTAACATGTTGCATTTTAACATGATAAAATGTTTCATTTTAACATGTTGCATTTTAACATGATAAAATGTTACATTTTAACATGTTTCATTTTAACATGATAAAATGTTACATTTTAACATGTTTTATTTAAAAATGTTATATTTTAAAATGTTACATTTTAACATGTTACATTTTAATATGTTACATTTTAACATGTTGCATTTTAAAATGATAAAATGTTACATTTTAACATGTTGCATTTTAACATGATAAAATGTTACATTTTAACATGTTGCATTTTAACATGATAAAATGTTACATTTTAACATGTTGCATTTTAACATGTTGCATTTTAACATGATAAAATGTTACATTTTACATGTTTCATTTTAACATGATAAAATGTTACATTTTAACATGTTTCATTTTAAAATGTTACATTTTAACATGTTTCATTTTAAAATGTTACATTTTAATATGTTACATTTTAACATGTTGCATTTTAACATGATAAAATGTTACATTTTAACATGTTTCATTTTAACATGATAAAATGTTACATTTTAACATGTTTTATTTTAACATCATAAAATGTTACATTTTAACATGTTTCATTTTAACATGATAAAATGTTACATTTTAACATGTTTCATTTTAACATGATAAAATCTTACATTTTAACATGTTTCATTTTAACATGATAAAATGTTACATTTTAACATGTTGCATTTTAACATGATAAAATGTTACATTTTAACATGTTGCATTTTAACATGATAAAATGTTACATTTTAACATGTTTCATTTTAACATTATAAAATGTTACATTTTAACATGTTTCATTTTAAAATGTTACATTTTAAAATGTTACATTTTAACATGTTACTAAACATGATAAAATGTTACATTTTAACATTTTTCATTTTAACATCATAAAATGTTACATTTTAACATGTTTCATTTTAACATGATAAAATGTTACATTTTAACATGTTGCATTTTAACATGATAAAATGTTACATTTTAACATGTTTCATTTTAACATGATAAAATGTTACATTTTAACATGTTTCATTTTAACATGATAAAATGTTACATTTAAACATGTTTCATTTTAACATGATAAAATGTTACATTTTAACATGTTTCATTTTAACATGATAAAATGTTACATTTTAACATGTTTCATTTTAACATGATAAAATCTTACATTTTAACATGTTTCATTTTAACATGATAAAATGTTACATTTTAACATGATTCATTTTAACATGATAAAATGTTACATTTTAACATGTTGCATTTTAACATGATAAAATGTTACATTTTAACATGTTGCACTTTAACATGATAAAATGTTACATTTTAACATGTTGCATTTTAACATGATAAAATGTTACATTTTAACATGTTACATTTTAATATGTTACATTTAAACATGTTGCATTTTAACATGATAAAATGTTACATTTTAACATGTTGCATTTTAACATGTTTCATTTTAACATCATAAAATGTTACATTTTAACATGTTTCATTTTAACATCATAAAATGTTACATTTTAACATGTTTCATTTTAACATGATAAAATGTTACATTTTAACATGTTTCATTTTAACATGATAAAATCGTACATTTTAACATGTTTCATTTTAACATGATAAAATGTTACATTTTAACATGTTGCATTTTAACATGATAAAATGTTACATTTTAACATGTTGCATTTTAACATGATAAAATGTTACATTTAAACATGTTTCATTTTAACATGATAAAATGTTACATTTTAACATGTTTCATTTTAAAATGTTACATTTTAAAATTTTACATTTTAATATGTTACATTTTAACATGTTGCATTTTAACATGATAAAATGTTACATTTTAACATGTTTCATTTTAACATGATAAAATGTTACATTAAAAAATGTTACATTTTTACATGTTTCATTTAAACATGATAAAATGTTACATTTTAACATTTTTCATTTTAACATCATAAAATGATACATTTTAACATGTTACATTTTAATATGTTACATTTTAACATGTTGCATTTTAACATGATAAAATGTTACATTTTAACATGTTGCATTTTAACATGATAAACTGTTACATTTTAACATGTTGCATTTTAACATGTTGCATTTTAACATGATAAAATGTTACATTTTAACATGTTGCATTTTAACATGATAAAATGTTACATTTTAACATGTTGCATTTTAACATGATAAAATGTTACATTATAATATGTTTCATTTTAACATGATAAAATGTTACATTTTAACATGTTACATTTTTATATGGTACATTTTAACATGTTGCATTTTAACATGATAAAATGTTACATTTTAACATGTTTCATTTTAACATGATAAAATGTTACATTTTAACATGTTTCATTTTAACATGATAAAATGTTACATTTTAACATGTTGCATTTTAACATGATAAAATGTTACATTTTTACATGTTGCATTTTAACATGATAAAAATGTTACATTTTAACATGTTTCATTTTAACATGATAAAATGTTACATTTTAACATGTTGCATTTTAACATGATAAAATGTTACATTTTAACATGTTGCATTTTAACATGATAAAATGTTACATTTTAACATGTTTCATTTTAACATGATAAAATGTTACATTTTAACATGTTTCATTTTAACATGATAAAATGTTACATTTTAACATGTTGCATTTTAACATGATAAAATGTTACATTTTTACATGTTGCATTTTAACATGATAAAAATGTTACATTTTAACATGTTGCATTTTAACATGATAAAATGTTACATTTTAACGTGTCATTTTAACATGATAAAATGTTACATTTTAACATGTTTCATTTTAACATGATAAAATGTTTCATTTTAACATGTTGCATTTTAACATGATAAAATGTTACATTTTAACATGTTTCATTTTAACATGATAAAATGTTACATTTAAAAATGTTACATTTTTACATGTTACATTTTAAAATGTAACATTTTAACATGTTACATTTTAATATGTTACATTTTAACATGTTTCATTTTAACATGTTTCATTTTAACATAATAAAATGTTACATTTTAAGATGTTGCATTTTAACATGATAAAATGTTACATTTTAACATGTTGCATTTTAACATGATAAAATGTTACATTTTAACATGTTGCATTTTAACATGATAAAATGTTACATTTTAACATGTTGCATTTTAACATGATAAAATGTTACATTTTAAAATGTTACTTTTTAAATTGTTACATTTTAAAATGTTACATTTTAACATGTTACATTTTAATACGTTACATTTTAACATGTTGCATTTTAACATGATAAAATGTTACATTTTAACATGTTGCATTTTAACATGATAAAATGTTACATTTTAACATGTTTCATTTTAACATGATAAAATGTTACATTTTAACATGTTTCATTTTAACATGATAAAATGTTACATTTTAACATGTTGCATTTTAACATGATAAAATGTTACATTTTTACATGTTGCATTTTAACATGATAAAAATGTTACATTTTAACATGTTGCATTTTAACATGATAAAATGTTACATTTTAAAATGTTACATTTGAACATGTTACATTTTAATATGTTACATTTTAACATTTTGCATTTTAACATGATAAAATGTTACATTTTAACATGTTGCATTTTAACATGATAAAATGTTACATTTTAACATGTTACAATTTAATATGTTACATTTTAACATGTTGCATTTTAACATGATAAAATGTTACATTTTAACATGTTGCATTTTAACATGTTACATTTTAATATGTTACATTTTAACATGCTGCATTTTAACATGATAAAATGTTACATTTTAACATGTTGCATTTTAACATGATAAATGTTACATTTTAACATGTTTCATTTTAACATGATAAAATGTTACATTTTAACATGTTTCATTTTAACATGTTTCATTTTAACATGATAAAATGTTACATTTTAACATGTTGCATTTTAACATGATAAAATGTTACATTTTAACATGTTTAATTTTAAAATGTTACATTTTAACATGTTTAATTTTAAAATGTTACATTTTAAAATGTAACATATTAACATGTTACATTTTAATATGTTACATTTTAACATGTTTCATTTTAACATAATAAAATGTTACATTTTAACATGTTGCATTTTAACATGATAAAATGTTACATTTTAACATGTTGCATTTTAACATGATAAAATGTTACATTTTAACATGTTGCATTTAACATGATAAAATGTTACATTTTAACTCATTGCAGCATAGTGTTACAGTAAATGTAACACCAAATGTTTGTCCATTGTTTCACAGTGTTACACTTTGTGTAACACCACATGTTTTATTTTTTTCCAACCAGACACACAGCGCTATTACTTCGGAACTGTTCCCCTGTAGTTCAACACATCACCACTAGATAGGGTATGTGGGTATTTGAAGGAAACCTATTTATTTATTGTGTTCAGAGACGTTCACATGTGATCGTGTTGGTGTTTACTGTTATCATTGATACTTTCATGATTATTGAGGTAAGTTTATTACTGATTATACTTATTCTAAATGGAAAATGAACTTATGGTTTCGTTATACAATATAAAGTTGTTTTCCCATAATTTATTTAAGTTAGACGTTGCTAGGTGATAGGTCAAAACAATTAAAAATAAGCATTTTTGCATTTGTCATAGTTCCGTGCAACATGGGGTCACAGAACTAGGGATGGTTCCGTGCAGCAAAGAGTTAACATGTTGCATTTTAACATGATAAAATGTTACATTTTAACATGTTTTATTTTAACATGATAAAATGTTACATTTTAACATGTTTTATTTTAACATGATAAAATGTTACATTTAAAAATGTTACATTTTTACATGTTGCATTTTAACATGATAAAATGTTACATTTTAACATGTTTCATTTTAACATGATAAATGTTACATTTTAACATGTTTCATTTTAACATGATATAATGTTACATTTTAACATGTTTCATTTTAACATGATAAAATGTTACATTTTAACATGTTTCATTTTAACATGATAAAACGTTACATTTTAACATGTTTCATTTTAACATGATAAAATGTTACATTTTAACATGTTTCATTTTAACATGATAAAATGTTACATTTTAACATGTTGCATTTTAACATGATAAAATGTTACATTTTAACATGTTTAATTTTAAAATGTTACATTTTAAAATGTAACATTTTAACATGTTACATTTTAATATGTTACATTTTAACATGTTTCAATTTAACATCATAAAATGTTACATTTTAACATGTTGCATTTTAACATCATAAAATGTTACATTTTAACATGATAAAATGTTACATTTTAACATGTTGCATTTAACATGATAAAATGTTACATTTTAACATGTTGCATTTAACATGATAAAATGTTACATTTTAACATGTTGCATTTTAACATGATAAAATGTTACATTTTTACATGTTGCATTTTAACATGATAAAATGTTACATTTTAACATGTTTCATTTTAACATGATATAATGTTAAATTTTAACATGTTTCATTTTAACATGATAAAATGTTATATTTTAACATGTTTTATTTTAACTTGATAAAATGTTACATTTTAACATGTTTCATTTTAACATGATAAAATGGTACATTTTAACATGTTTCATTTTAACATGATAAAATGTTACATTTTAACATGTTGCATTTTAACATGATAAAATGTTACATTTTAACATGTTTCATTTTAAATTGTTACATTTTAACATGTTTCATTTTAAATTGTTACATTTTAAAATGTAACATTTTAACATGTTACATTTTAATATGTTACATTTTAACATGTTTCATTTTAACATAATAAAATGTTACATTTTAACATGTTTCATTTTAACATGATAAAATGTTACATTTTAACGTTTCATTTTAACATGATAAAATGTTACATTATAACATGTTTCATTTTAACATGATAAAATGTTACATTTTAACATGTTTCATTTTAACATGATAAAATGTTACATATTAACATGTTGCATTTTAACATGATAAAATGTTACATTTTAACATGTTACATTTTAATATGTTACATTTTAACATGTTTCATTTTAACATAATAAAATGTTACATTTTAACATGTTTCATTTTAACATGATAAAATGTTACATTTTAACGTTTCATTTTAACATGATAAAATGTTACATTTTAACATGTTGCATTTTAACATGAGAAAATGTTTCATTTTAACATGTTGCATTTTAACATGTTTCATTTTAACATGATAAAATGTTACATTTTAACATGTTGCATTTTAACATGATAAAATGTTACATTTCAACATGTTTAATTTTAAAATGTTACATTTTAAAATGTAACATTTTAACATGTTACATTTAATATGTTACATTTTAACATGTTTCATTTAAACATAATAAAATGTTACATTTTAACATGTTGCATTTTAACATCATAAAATGTTACATTTTAACATGTTGCATTTTAACATCATAAAATGTTACATTTTAACATGTTGCATTTTAACATCATAAAATGTTACATTTTAACATGTTGCATTTTAACATGATAAAATGTTACATTTTAACATGTTGCATTTTAACATGATAAAATGTTACATTTTAACATGTTTTATTTTAACATGATAAAATGTTACATTTAAAAATGTTACATTTTTACATGTTGCATTTTAACATGATAAAATGTTACATTTTAACATGTTTCATTTTAACATGATATAATGTTACATTTTAACATGTTTCATTTTAACATGATAAAATGTTATATTTTAACATGTTTTATTTTAACATGATAAAATGTTACATTTTAACATGTTTCATTTTAACATGATAAAATGGTACATTTTAACATGTTTCATTTTAACATGATAAAATGTTACATTTTAACATGTTTTATTTTAACATGATAAAATGTTACATTTTAACATGTTTCATTTTAAATTGTTACATTTTAAAATGTAACATTTTAACATGTTACATTTTAATATGTTACATTTTAACATGTTTCATTTTAACATAATAAAATGTTACATTTTAACATGTTTCATTTTAACATGATAAAATGTTACATTTTAACGTTTCATTTTAACATGATAAAATGTTACATTATAACATGTTTCATTTTAACATGATAAAATGTTACATTTTAACATGTTTCATTTTAACATGATAAAATGTTACATATTAACATGTTACATTTTAACATGTTTCATTTTAACATGATAAAATGTTACATTTTAACGTTGCATTTTAACATGATAAAATGTTACATTTTAACATGTTTCATTTTAACATGATAAAATGTTACATTTAAAAATGTTACATTTTTACATGTTACATTTTAAAATGTAACATTTCAACATGTTACATTTTAATATGTTACATTTTAACATGTTTCATTTTAACATAATAAAATGTTACATTTTAAGATGTTGCATTTTAACATGATAAAATGTTACATTTTAACATGTTGCATTTTAACATGATAAAATGTTACATTTTAACATGTTGCATTTTAACATGATAAAATGTTACATTTTAACATGTTGCATTTTAACATTTTAAAATGTTACATTTTAACATGTTACATTTTAATACGTTACATTTTAACATGTTGCATTTTAACATGATAAAATGTTACATTTTAACATGTTGCATTTTAACATGATAAAATGTTACATTTTAACATGTTTCATTTTAACATGATAAAATGTTACATTTTAACATGTTTCATTTTAACATGATAAAATGTTACATTTTAACATGTTGCATTTTATCATGATAAAATGTTACATTTTTACATGTTGCATTTTAACATGATAAAAATGTTACATTTTAACATGTTGCATTTTAACATGATAAAATGTTACATTTTAACGTTTCATTTTAACATGATAAAATGTTACATTATAACATGTTTCATTTTAACATGATAAAATGTTACATTTTAACATGTTTCATTTTAAAATGTTACATTTTAACATGTTTCATTTTAAAATGTTACATTTTAATATGTTACATTTTAACATGTTGCATTTTAACATGATAAAATGTTACATTTTAACATGTTTCATTTTAACATGATAAAATGTTACATTTTAACATGTTTTATTTTAACATCATAAAATGTTACATTTTAACATGTTTCATTTTAACATGATAAAATGTTACATTTTAACATGTTTCATTTTAACATGATAAAATCTTACATTTTAACATGTTTCATTTTAACATGATAAAATGTTACATTTTAACATGTTGCATTTTAACATGATAAAATGTTAAATTTTAACATGTTGCATTTTAACATGATAAAATGTTACATTTTAACATGTTTCATTTTAACATTATAAAATGTTACATTTTAACATGTTTCATTTTAAAATGTTACATTTTAAAATGTTACATTTTAACATGTTACTAAACATGATAAAATGTTACATTTTAACATTTTTCATTTTAACATCATAAAATGTTACATTTTAACATGTTTCATTTTAACATGATAAAATGTTACATTTTAACATGTTGCATTTTAACATGATAAAATGTTACATTTTAACATGTTTCATTTTAACATGATAAAATGTTACATTTTAACATGTTTCATTTTAACATGATAAAATGTTACATTTAAACATGTTTCATTTTAACATGATAAAATGTTACATTTTAACATGTTTCATTTTAACATGATAAAATGTTACATTTTAACATGTTTCATTTTAACATGATAAAATCTTACATTTTAACATGTTTCATTTTAACATGATAAAATGTTACATTTTAACATGTTGCATTTTAACATGATAAAATGTTAAATTTTAACATGTTGCATTTTAACATGATAAAATGTTACATTTTAACATGTTTCATTTTAACATTATAAAATGTTACATTTTAACATGTTTCATTTTAAAATGTTACATTTTAAAATGTTACATTTTAACATGTTACTAAACATGATAAAATGTTACATTTTAACATGTTTCATTTTAACATAATAAAATGTTACATTTTAACATGTTTCATTTTAACATGATAAAATGTTACATTTTAACGTTTCATTTTAACATGATAAAATGTTACATTATAACATGTTTCATTTTAACATGATAAAATGTTACATTTTAACATGTTTCATTTTAACATGATAAAATGTTACATATTAACATGTTGCATTTTAACATGATAAAATGTTACATTTTAACATGTTACATTTTAATATGTTACATTTTAACATGTTTCATTTTAACATAATAAAATGTTACATTTTAACATGTTTCATTTTAACATGATAAAATGTTACATTTTAACGTTTCATTTTAACATGATAAAATGTTACATTTTAACATGTTGCATTTTAACATGAGAAAATGTTTCATTTTAACATGTTGCATTTTAACATGTTTCATTTTAACATGATAAAATGTTACATTTTAACATGTTGCATTTTAACATGATAAAATGTTACATTTCAACATGTTTAATTTTAAAATGTTACATTTTAAAATGTAACATTTTAACATGTTACATTTAATATGTTACATTTTAACATGTTTCATTTAAACATAATAAAATGTTACATTTTAACATGTTGCATTTTAACATCATAAAATGTTACATTTGAACATGTTGCATTTTAACATCATAAAATGTTACATTTTAACATGTTGCATTTTAACATCATAAAATGTTACATTTTAACATGTTGCATTTTAACATGATAAAATGTTACATTTTAACATGTTGCATTTTAACATGATAAAATGTTACATTTTAACATGTTTTATTTTAACATGATAAAATGTTACATTTAAAAATGTTACATTTTTACATGTTGCATTTTAACATGATAAAATGTTACATTTTAACATGTTTCATTTTAACATGATATAATGTTACATTTTAACATGTTTCATTTTAACATGATAAAATGTTATATTTTAACATGTTTTATTTTAACATGATAAAATGTTACATTTTAACATGTTTCATTTTAACATGATAAAATGGTACATTTTAACATGTTTCATTTTAACATGATAAAATGTTACATTTTAACATGTTTTATTTTAACATGATAAAATGTTACATTTTAACATGTTTCATTTTAAATTGTTACATTTTAAAATGTAACATTTTAACATGTTACATTTTAATATGTTACATTTTAACATGTTTCATTTTAACATAATAAAATGTTACATTTTAACATGTTTCATTTTAACATGATAAAATGTTACATTTTAACGTTTCATTTTAACATGATAAAATGTTACATTATAACATGTTTCATTTTAACATGATAAAATGTTACATTTTAACATGTTTCATTTTAACATGATAAAATGTTACATATTAACATGTTACATTTTAACATGTTTCATTTTAACATGATAAAATGTTACATTTTAACGTTGCATTTTAACATGATAAAATGTTACATTTTAACATGTTTCATTTTAACATGATAAAATGTTACATTTAAAAATGTTACATTTTTACATGTTACATTTTAAAATGTAACATTTCAACATGTTACATTTTAATATGTTACATTTTAACATGTTTCATTTTAACATAATAAAATGTTACATTTTAAGATGTTGCATTTTAACATGATAAAATGTTACATTTTAACATGTTGCATTTTAACATGATAAAATGTTACATTTTAACATGTTGCATTTTAACATGATAAAATGTTACATTTTAACATGTTGCATTTTAACATTTTAAAATGTTACATTTTAACATGTTACATTTTAATACGTTACATTTTAACATGTTGCATTTTAACATGATAAAATGTTACATTTTAACATGTTGCATTTTAACATGATAAAATGTTACATTTTAACATGTTTCATTTTAACATGATAAAATGTTACATTTTAACATGTTTCATTTTAACATGATAAAATGTTACATTTTAACATGTTGCATTTTATCATGATAAAATGTTACATTTTTACATGTTGCATTTTAACATGATAAAAATGTTACATTTTAACATGTTGCATTTTAACATGATAAAATGTTACATTTTAACGTTTCATTTTAACATGATAAAATGTTACATTATAACATGTTTCATTTTAACATGATAAAATGTTACATTTTAACATGTTTCATTTAAAAATGTTACAATTTAAAATGTTACATTTTAACATGTTACATTTTAATATGTTACATTTTAACATGCTGCATTTTAACATGATAAAATGTTACATTTTAACATGTTGCATTTTAACATGATAAATGTTACATTTTAACATGTTTCATTTTAACATGATATAATTTTACATTTTAACATGTTTCATTTTAACATGATAAAATGTTACATTTTAACATGTTTCATTTTAACATGATAAAATGTTACATTTTAACATGTTACATTTTAATACGTTACATTTTAACATGTTGCATTTTAACATGATAAAATGTTACATTTTAACATGTTGCATTTTAACATGATAAAATGTTACATTTTAACATGTTGCATTTTAACATGATAAAATGTTACATTTTAACATGTTGCATTTTAACATGATAAAATGTTACATTTTACATGTTTCATTTTAACATGATAAAATGTTACATTTTAACATGTTTCATTTTAAAATGTTACATTTTAACATGTTTCATTTTAAAATGTTACATTTTAATATGTTACATTTTAACATGTTGCATTTTAACATGATAAAATGTTACATTTTAACATGTTTCATTTTAACATGATAAAATGTTACATTTTAACATGTTTTATTTTAACATCATAAAATGTTACATTTTAACATGTTTCATTTTAACATGATAAAATGTTACATTTTAACATGTTTCATTTTAACATGATAAAATCTTACATTTTAACATGTTTCATTTTAACATGATAAAATGTTACATTTTAACATGTTGCATTTTAACATGATAAAATGTTAAATTTTAACATGTTGCATTTTAACATGATAAAATGTTACATTTTAACATGTTTCATTTTAACATTATAAAATGTTACATTTTAACATGTTTCATTTTAAAATGTTACATTTTAAAATGTTACATTTTAACATGTTACTAAACATGATAAAATGTTACATTTTAACATTTTTCATTTTAACATCATAAAATGTTACATTTTAACATGTTTCATTTTAACATGATAAAATGTTACATTTTAACATGTTGCATTTTAACATGATAAAATGTTACATTTTAACATGTTTCATTTTAACATGATAAAATGTTACATTTTAACATGTTTCATTTTAACATGATAAAATGTTACATTTTAACATGTTTCATTTTAACATGATAAAATGTTACATTTTAACATGTTTCATTTTAACATTATAAAATGTTACATTTTAACATGTTTCATTTTAAAATGTTACATTTTAAAATGTTACATTTTAACATGTTACTAAACATGATAAAATGTTACATTTTAACATTTTTCATTTTAACATCATAAAATGTTACATTTTAACATGTTTCATTTTAACATGATAAAATGTTACATTTTAACATGTTGCATTTTAACATGATAAAATGTTACATTTTAACATGTTTCATTTTAACATGATAAAATGTTACATTTTAACATGTTTCATTTTAACATGATAAAATGTTACATTTTAACATGTTTCATTTTAACATGATAAAATGTTACATTTTAACATGTTTCATTTTAACATGATAAAATCTTACATTTTAACATGTTTCATTTTAACATGATAAAATCTTACATTTTAACATGATTCATTTTAACATGATAAAATGTTACATTTTAACATGTTGCATTTTAACATGATAAAATGTTACATTTTAACATGTTGCACTTTAACATGATAAAATGTTACATTTTAACATGTTGCATTTTAACATGATAAAATGTTACATTTTAACATGTTACATTTTAATATGTTACATTTAAACATGTTGCATTTTAACATGATAAAATGTTACATTTTAACATGTTGCATTTTAACATGTTTCATTTTAACATCATAAAATGTTACATTTTAACATGTTTCATTTTAACATCATAAAATGTTACATTTTAACATGTTTCATTTTAACATGATAAAATGTTACATTTTAACATGTTTCATTTTAACATGATAAAATCGTACATTTTAACATGTTTCATTTTAACATGATAAAATGTTACATTTTAACATGTTTCATTTTAACATGATAAAATGTTACATTTTAACATGTTTCATTTTAACATGATAAAATGTTACATATTAACATGTTACATTTTAACATGTTTCATTTTAACATGATAAAATGTTACATTTTAACGTTGCATTTTAACATGATAAAATGTTACATTTAACATGTTTCATTTTAACATGATAAAATGTTACATTTAAAAATGTTACATTTTTACATGTTACATTTTAAAATGTAACATTTCAACATGTTACATTTTAATATGTTACATTTTAACATGTTTCATTTTAACATAATAAAATGTTACATTTTAAGATGTTGCATTTTAACATGATAAAATGTTACATTTTAACATGTTGCATTTTAACATGATAAAATGTTACATTTTAACATGTTGCATTTTAACATGATAAAATGTTACATTTTAACATGTTGCATTTTAACATTTTAAAATGTTACATTTTAACATGTTACATTTTAATACGTTACATTTTAACATGTTGCATTTTAACATGATAAAATGTTACATTTTAACATGTTGCATTTTAACATGATAAAATGTTACATTTTAACATGTTTCATTTTAACATGATAAAATGTTACATTTTAACATGTTTCATTTTAACATGATAAAATGTTACATTTTAACATGTTGCATTTTATCATGATAAAATGTTACATTTTTACATGTTGCATTTTAACATGATAAAAATGTTACATTTTAACATGTTGCATTTTAACATGATAAAATGTTACATTTTAACGTTTCATTTTAACATGATAAAATGTTACATTATAACATGTTTCATTTTAACATGATAAAATGTTACATTTTAACATGTTTCATTTAAAAATGTTACAATTTAAAATGTTACATTTTAACATGTTACATTTTAATATGTTACATTTTAACATGCTGCATTTTAACATGATAAATGTTACATTTTAACATGCTGCATTTTAACATGATAAAATGTTACATTTTAACATGTTGCATTTTAACATGATAAATGTTACATTTTAACATGTTTCATTTTAACATGATATAATTTTACATTTTAACATGTTTCATTTTAACATGATAAAATGTTACATTTTAACATGTTTCATTTTAACATGATAAAATGTTACATTTTAACATGTTACATTTTAATACGTTACATTTTAACATGTTGCATTTTAACATGATAAAATGTTACATTTTAACATGTTGCATTTTAACATGATAAAATGTTACATTTTAACATGTTGCATTTTAACATGATAAAATGTTACATTTTAACATGTTGCATTTTAACATGATAAAATGTTACATTTTAACATGTTGCATTTTAACATGTTGCATTTTAACATGATAAAATGTTACATTTTACATGTTTCATTTTAACATGATAAAATGTTACATTTTAACATGTTTCATTTTAAAATGTTACATTTTAACATGTTTCATTTTAAAATGTTACATTTTAATATGTTACATTTTAACATGTTGCATTTTAACATGATAAAATGTTACATTTTAACATGTTTCATTTTAACATGATAAAATGTTACATTTTAACATGTTTTATTTTAACATCATAAAATGTTACATTTTAACATGTTTCATTTTAACATGATAAAATGTTACATTTTAACATGTTTCATTTTAACATGATAAAATCTTACATTTTAACATGTTTCATTTTAACATGATAAAATGTTACATTTTAACATGTTGCATTTTAACATGATAAAATGTTAAATTTTAACATGTTGCATTTTAACATGATAAAATGTTACATTTTAACATGTTTCATTTTAACATTATAAAATGTTACATTTTAACATGTTTCATTTTAAAATGTTACATTTTAAAATGTTACATTTTAACATGTTACTAAACATGATAAAATGTTACATTTTAACATTTTTCATTTTAACATCATAAAATGTTACATTTTAACATGTTTCATTTTAACATGATAAAATGTTACATTTTAACATGTTGCATTTTAACATGATAAAATGTTACATTTTAACATGTTTCATTTTAACATGATAAAATGTTACATTTTAACATGTTTCATTTTAACATGATAAAATGTTACATTTAAACATGTTTCATTTTAACATGATAAAATGTTACATTTTAACATGTTTCATTTTAACATGATAAAATGTTACATTTTAACATGTTTCATTTTAACATGATAAAATCTTACATTTTAACATGTTTCATTTTAACATGATAAAATCTTACATTTTAACATGATTCATTTTAACATGATAAAATGTTACATTTTAACATGTTGCATTTTAACATGATAAAATGTTACATTTTAACATGTTGCACTTTAACATGATAAAATGTTACATTTTAACATGTTGCATTTTAACATGATAAAATGTTACATTTTAACATGTTACATTTTAATATGTTACATTTAAACATGTTGCATTTTAACATGATAAAATGTTACATTTTAACATGTTGCATTTTAACATGTTTCATTTTAACATCATAAAATGTTACATTTTAACATGTTTCATTTTAACATCATAAAATGTTACATTTTAACATGTTTCATTTTAACATGATAAAATGTTACATTTTAACATGTTTCATTTTAACATGATAAAATCGTACATTTTAACATGTTTCATTTTAACATGATAAAATGTTACATTTTAACATGTTGCATTTTAACATGATAAAATGTTACATTTTAACATGTTGCATTTTAACATGATAAAATGTTACATTTAAACATGTTTCATTTTAACATGATAAAATGTTACATTTTAACATGTTTCATTTTAAAATGTTACATTTTAAAATTTTACATTTTAATATGTTACATTTTAACATGTTGCATTTTAACATGATAAAATGTTACATTTTAACATGTTTCATTTTAACATGATAAAATGTTACATTAAAAAATGTTACATTTTTACATGTTTCATTTAAACATGATAAAATGTTACATTTTAACATTTTTCATTTTAACATCATAAAATGATACATTTTAACATGTTACATTTTAATATGTTACATTTTAACATGTTGCATTTTAACATGATAAAATGTTACATTTTAACATGTTGCATTTTAACATGATAAACTGTTACATTTTAACATGTTGCATTTTAACATGTTGCATTTTAACATGATAAAATGTTACATTTTAACATGTTGCATTTTAACATGATAAAATGTTACATTTTAACATGTTGCATTTTAACATGATAAAATGTTACATTATAATATGTTTCATTTTAACATGATAAAATGTTACATTTTAACATGTTACATTTTTATATGGTACATTTTAACATGTTGCATTTTAACATGATAAAATGTTACATTTTAACATGTTTCATTTTAACATGATAAAATGTTACATTTTAACATGTTTCATTTTAACATGATAAAATGTTACATTTTAACATGTTGCATTTTAACATGATAAAATGTTACATTTTTACATGTTGCATTTTAACATGATAAAAATGTTACATTTTAACATGTTTCATTTTAACATGATAAAATGTTACATTTTAACATGTTTCATTTAAAAATGTTACATTTTAAAATGTTACATTTTAACATGTTACATTTTAACATGTTACATTTTTATATGTTACATTTTAACATGTTGCATTTTAACATGATAAAATGTTACATTTTAACATGTTGCATTTTAACATGATAAAATGTTACATTTTAACATGTTGCATTTTAACATGATAAAATGTTACATTTTAACATGTTTCATTTTAACATGATAAAATGTTACATTTTAACATGTTTCATTTTAACATGATAAAATGTTACATTTTAACATGTTGCATTTTAACATGATAAAATGTTACATTTTTACATGTTGCATTTTAACATGATAAAAATGTTACATTTTAACATGTTGCATTTTAACATGATAAAATGTTACATTTTAACGTGTAATTTTAACATGATAAAATGTTACATTTTAACATGTTTCATTTTAACATGATAAAATGTTTCATTTTAACATGTTGCATTTTAACATGATAAAATGTTACATTTTAACATGTTTCATTTTAACATGATAAAATGTTACATTTAAAAATGTTACATTTTTACATGTTACATTTTAAAATGTAACATTTTAACATGTTACATTTTAATATGTTACATTTTAACATGTTTCATTTTAACATAATAAAATGTTACATTTTAAGATGTTGCATTTTAACATGATAAAATGTTACATTTTAACATGTTGCATTTTAACATGATAAAATGTTACATTTTAACATGTTGCATTTTAACATGATAAAATGTTACATTTTAACATGTTGCATTTTAACATGATAAAATGTTACATTTTAAAATGTTACTTTTTAAATTGTTACATTTTAAAATGTTACATTTTAACATGTTACATTTTAATACGTTACATTTTAACATGTTGCATTTTAACATGATAAAATGTTACATTTTAACATGTTGCATTTTAACATGATAAAATGTTACATTTTAACATGTTTCATTTTAACATGATAAAATGTTACATTTTAACATGTTTCATTTTAACATGATAAAATGTTACATTTTAACATGTTGCATTTTAACATGATAAAATGTTACGTTTTTACATGTTGCATTTTAACATGATAAAAATGTTACATTTTAACATGTTGCATTTTAACATGATAAAATGTTACATTTTAAAATGTTACATTTGAACATGTTACATTTTAATATGTTACATTTTAACATTTTGCATTTTAACATGATAAAATGTTACATTTTAACATGTTACAATTTAATATGTTACATTTTAACATGTTGCATTTTAACATGATAAAATGTTACATTTTAACATGTTGCATTTTAACATGTTACATTTTAATATGTTACATTTTAACATGCTGCATTTTAACATGATAAAATGTTACATTTTAACATGTTGCATTTTAACATGATAAAATGTTACATTTTAACATGTTGCATTTTAACATGTTACATTTTAATATGTTACATTTTAACATGCTGCATTTTAACATGATAAAATGTTACATTTTAACATGTTGCATTTTAACATGATAAATGTTACATTTTAACATGTTTCATTTTAACATGATAAAATGTTACATTTTAACATGTTTCATTTTAACATGTTTCATTTTAACATGATAAAATGTTACATTTTAACATGTTGCATTTTAACATGATAAAATGTTACATTTTAACATGTTTAATTTTAAAATGTTACATTTTAAAATGTAACATATTAACATGTTACATTTTAATATGTTACATTTTAACATGTTTCATTTTAACATAATAAAATGTTACATTTTAACATGTTGCATTTTAACATGATAAAATGTTACATTTTAACATGTTGCATTTTAACATGATAAAATGTTACATTTTAACATGTTGCATTTAACATGATAAAATGTTACATTTTAACTCATTGCAGCATAGTGTTACAGTAAATGTAACACCAAATGTTTGTCCATTGTTTCACAGTGTTACACTTTGTGTAACACCACATGTTTTATTTTTTTCCAACCAGACACACAGCGCTATTACTTCGGAACTGTTCCCCTGTAGTTCAACACATCACCACTAGATAGGGTATGTGGGTATTTGAAGGAAACCTATTTATTTATTGTGTTCAGAGACGTTCACATGTGATCGTGTTGGTGTTTACTGTTATCATTGATACTTTCATGATTATTGAGGTAAGTTTATTACTGATTATACTTATTCTAAATGGAAAATGAACTTATGGTTTCGTTATACAATATAAAGTTGTTTTCCCATAATTTATTTAAGTTAGACGTTGCTAGGTGATAGGTCAAAACAATTAAAAATAAGCATTTTTGCATTTGTCATAGTTCCGTGCAACATGGGGTCACAGAACTAGGGATGGTTCCGTGCAGCAAAGAGTTAACATGTTGCATTTTAACATGATAAAATGTTACATTTTAACATGTTTTATTTTAACATGATAAAATGTTACATTTTAACATGTTTTATTTTAACATGATAAAATGTTACATTTAAAAATGTTACATTTTTACATGTTGCATTTTAACATGATAAAATGTTACATTTTAACATGTTTCATTTTAACATGATAAATGTTACATTTTAACATGTTTCATTTTAACATGATATAATGTTACATTTTAACATGTTTCATTTTAACATGATAAAATGTTACATTTTAACATGTTTCATTTTAACATGATAAAACGTTACATTTTAACATGTTGCATTTTAACATGATAAAAATGTTACATTTTAACATGTTGCATTTTAACATGATAAAATGTTACATTTTAAAATGTTACATTTGAACATGTTACATTTTAATATGTTACATTTTAACATTTTGCATTTTAACATGATAAAATGTTACATTTTAACATGTTGCATTTTAACATGATAAAATGTTACATTTTAACATGTTACAATTTAATATGTTACATTTTAACATGTTGCATTTTAACATGATAAAATGTTACATTTTAACATGTTGCATTTTAACATGTTACATTTTAATATGTTACATTTTAACATGCTGCATTTTAACATGATAAAATGTTACATTTTAACATGTTGCATTTTAACATGATAAATGTTACATTTTAACATGTTTCATTTTAACATGATAAAATGTTACATTTTAACATGTTTCATTTTAACATGTTTCATTTTAACATGATAAAATGTTACATTTTAACATGTTGCATTTTAACATGATAAAATGTTACATTTTAACATGTTTAATTTTAAAATGTTACATTTTAAAATGTAACATATTAACATGTTACATTTTAATATGTTACATTTTAACATGTTTCATTTTAACATAATAAAATGTTACATTTTAACATGTTGCATTTTAACATGATAAAATGTTACATTTTAACATGTTGCATTTTAACATGATAAAATGTTACATTTTAACATGTTGCATTTAACATGATAAAATGTTACATTTTAACTCATTGCAGCATAGTGTTACAGTAAATGTAACACCAAATGTTTGTCCATTGTTTCACAGTGTTACACTTTGTGTAACACCACATGTTTTATTTTTTTCCAACCAGACACACAGCGCTATTACTTCGGAACTGTTCCCCTGTAGTTCAACACATCACCACTAGATAGGGTATGTGGGTATTTGAAGGAAACCTATTTATTTATTGTGTTCAGAGACGTTCACATGTGATCGTGTTGGTGTTTACTGTTATCATTGATACTTTCATGATTATTGAGGTAAGTTTATTACTGATTATACTTATTCTAAATGGAAAATGAACTTATGGTTTCGTTATACAATATAAAGTTGTTTTCCCATAATTTATTTAAGTTAGACGTTGCTAGGTGATAGGTCAAAACAATTAAAAATAAGCATTTTTGCATTTGTCATAGTTCCGTGCAACATGGGGTCACAGAACTAGGGATGGTTCCGTGCAGCAAAGAGTTAACATGTTGCATTTTAACATGATAAAATGTTACATTTTAACATGTTTTATTTTAACATGATAAAATGTTACATTTTAACATGTTTTATTTTAACATGATAAAATGTTACATTTAAAAATGTTACATTTTTACATGTTGCATTTTAACATGATAAAATGTTACATTTTAACATGTTTCATTTTAACATGATAAATGTTACATTTTAACATGTTTCATTTTAACATGATATAATGTTACATTTTAACATGTTTCATTTTAACATGATAAAATGTTACATTTTAACATGTTTCATTTTAACATGATAAAACGTTACATTTTAACATGTTTCATTTTAACATGATAAAATGTTACATTTTAACATGTTTCATTTTAACATGATAAAATATTACATTTTAACATGTTGCATTTTAACATGATAAAATGTTACATTTTAACATGTTTAATTTTAAAATGTTACATTTTAAAATGTAACATTTTAACATGTTACATTTTAATATGTTACATTTTAACATGTTTCAATTTAACATCATAAAATGTTACATTTTAACATTTTGCATTTTAACATCATAAAATGTTACATTTTAACATGATAAAATGTTACATTTTAACATGTTGCATTTAACATGATAAAATGTTACATTTTAACATGTTGCATTTAACATGATAAAATGTTACATTTTAACATGTTGCATTTTAACATGATAAAATGTTACATTTTTACATGTTGCATTTTAACATGATAAAATGTTACATTTTAACATGTTTCATTTTAACATGATATAATGTTACATTTTAACATGTTGCATTTAACATGATAAAATGTTACATTTTAACATGTTTCATTTTAACATGATAAAATGGTACATTTTAACATGTTTCATTTTAACATGATAAAATGTTACATTTTAACATGTTGCATTTTAACATGATAAAATGTTACATTTTAACATGTTTCATTTTAAATTGTTACATTTTAAAATGTAACATTTTAACATGTTACATTTTAATATGTTACATTTTAACATGTTTCATTTTAACATAATAAAATGTTACATTTTAACATGTTTCATTTTAACATGATAAAATGTTACATTTTAACGTTTCATTTTAACATGATAAAATGTTACATTATAACATGTTTCATTTTAACATGATAAAATGTTACATTTTAACATGTTTCATTTTAACATGATAAAATGTTACATATTAACATGTTGCATTTTAACATGATAAAATGTTACATTTTAACATGTTACATTTTAATATGTTACATTTTAACATGTTTCATTTTAACATAATAAAATGTTACATTTTAACATGTTTCATTTTAACATGATAAAATGTTACATTTTAACGTTTCATTTTAACATGATAAAATGTTACATTTTAACATGTTGCATTTTAACATGAGAAAATGTTTCATTTTAACATGTTGCATTTTAACATGTTTCATTTTAACATGATAAAATGTTACATTTTAACATGTTGCATTTTAACATGATAAAATGTTACATTTCAACATGTTTAATTTTAAAATGTTACATTTTAAAATGTAACATTTTAACATGTTACATTTAATATGTTACATTTTAACATGTTACATTTAATATGTTACATTTTAACATGTTTCATTTAAACATAATAAAATGTTACATTTTAACATGTTGCATTTTAACATCATAAAATGTTACATTTTAACATGTTGCATTTTAACATCATAAAATGTTACATTTTAACATGTTGCATTTTAACATGATAAAATGTTACATTTTAACATGTTGCATTTTAACATGATAAAATGTTACATTTTAACATGTTTTATTTTAACATGATAAAATGTTACATTTAAAAATGTTACATTTTTACATGTTGCATTTTAACATGATAAAATGTTACATTTTAACATGTTTCATTTTAACATGATATAATGTTACATTTTAACATGTTTCATTTTAACATGATAAAATGTTATATTTTAACATGTTTTATTTTAACATGATAAAATGTTACATTTTAACATGTTTCATTTTAACATGATAAAATGGTACATTTTAACATGTTTCATTTTAACATGATAAAATGTTACATTTTAACATGTTTTATTTTAACATGATAAAATGTTACATTTTAACATGTTTCATTTTAAATTGTTACATTTTAAAATGTAACATTTTAACATGTTACATTTTAATATGTTACATTTTAACATGTTTCATTTTAACATAATAAAATGTTACATTTTAACATGTTTCATTTTAACATGATAAAATGTTACATTTTAACGTTTCATTTTAACATGATAAAATATTACATTTTAACATGTTGCATTTTAACATGATAAAATGTTACATTTTAACATGTTTAATTTTAAAATGTTACATTTTAAAATGTAACATTTTAACATGTTACATTTTAATATGTTACATTTTAACATGTTTCAATTTAACATCATAAAATGTTACATTTTAACATTTTGCATTTTAACATCATAAAATGTTACATTTTAACATGATAAAATGTTACATTTTAACATGTTGCATTTAACATGATAAAATGTTACATTTTAACATGTTGCATTTAACATGATAAAATGTTACATTTTAACATGTTGCATTTTAACATGATAAAATGTTACATTTTTACATGTTGCATTTTAACATGATAAAATGTTACATTTTAACATGTTTCATTTTAACATGATATAATGTTACATTTTAACATGTTGCATTTAACATGATAAAATGTTACATTTTAACATGTTTCATTTTAACATGATAAAATGGTACATTTTAACATGTTTCATTTTAACATGATAAAATGTTACA
Source organism: Macrosteles quadrilineatus (assembly GCF_028750875.1). Classification (NCBI taxonomy): domain Eukaryota; kingdom Metazoa; phylum Arthropoda; class Insecta; order Hemiptera; family Cicadellidae; genus Macrosteles; species Macrosteles quadrilineatus. The sequence goes on from NW_026542645.1 coordinate 314,755, forward strand.
TTTTAACATGTTGCATTTTAACATGATAAAATGTTACATTTTAACATGTTTCATTTTAAATTGTTACATTTTAAAATGTAACATTTTAACATGTTACATTTTAATATGTTACATTTTAACATGTTTCATTTTAACATAATAAAATGTTACATTTTAACATGTTTCATTTTAACATGATAAAATGTTACATTTTAACGTTTCATTTTAACATGATAAAATGTTACATTATAACATGTTTCATTTTAACATGATAAAATGTTACATTTTAACATGTTTCATTTTAACATGATAAAATGTTACATATTAACATGTTGCATTTTAACATGATAAAATGTTACATTTTAACATGTTACATTTTAATATGTTACATTTTAACATGTTTCATTTTAACATAATAAAATGTTACATTTTAACATGTTTCATTTTAACATGATAAAATGTTACATTTTAACGTTTCATTTTAACATGATAAAATGTTACATTTTAACATGTTGCATTTTAACATGAGAAAATGTTTCATTTTAACATGTTGCATTTTAACATGTTTCATTTTAACATGATAAAATGTTACATTTTAACATGTTGCATTTTAACATGATAAAATGTTACATTTCAACATGTTTAATTTTAAAATGTTACATTTTAAAATGTAACATTTTAACATGTTACATTTAATATGTTACATTTTAACATGTTACATTTAATATGTTACATTTTAACATGTTTCATTTAAACATAATAAAATGTTACATTTTAACATGTTGCATTTTAACATCATAAAATGTTACATTTTAACATGTTGCATTTTAACATCATAAAATGTTACATTTTAACATGTTGCATTTTAACATGATAAAATGTTACATTTTAACATGTTGCATTTTAACATGATAAAATGTTACATTTTAACATGTTTTATTTTAACATGATAAAATGTTACATTTAAAAATGTTACATTTTTACATGTTGCATTTTAACATGATAAAATGTTACATTTTAACATGTTTCATTTTAACATGATATAATGTTACATTTTAACATGTTTCATTTTAACATGATAAAATGTTATATTTTAACATGTTTTATTTTAACATGATAAAATGTTACATTTTAACATGTTTCATTTTAACATGATAAAATGGTACATTTTAACATGTTTCATTTTAACATGTTTTATTTTAACATGATAAAATGTTACATTTTAACATGTTTCATTTTAAATTGTTACATTTTAAAATGTAACATTTTAACATGTTACATTTTAATATGTTACATTTTAACATGTTTCATTTTAACATAATAAAATGTTACATTTTAACATGTTTCATTTTAACATGATAAAATGTTACATTTTAACGTTTCATTTTAACATGATAAAATGTTACATTATAACATGTTTCATTTTAACATGATAAAATGTTACATTTTAACATGTTTCATTTTAACATGATAAAATGTTACATATTAACATGTTACATTTTAACATGTTTCATTTTAACATGATAAAATGTTACATTTTAACGTTGCATTTTAACATGATAAAATGTTACATTTTAACATGTTTCATTTTAACATGATAAAATGTTACATTTAAAAATGTTACATTTTTACATGTTACATTTTAAAATGTAACATTTCAACATGTTACATTTTAATATGTTACATTTTAACATGTTTCATTTTAACATAATAAAATGTTACATTTTAAGATGTTGCATTTTAACATGATAAAATGTTACATTTTAACATGTTGCATTTTAACATGATAAAATGTTACATTTTAACATGTTGCATTTTAACATGATAAAATGTTACATTTTAACATGTTGCATTTTAACATGATAAAATGTTACATTTTAAAATGTTACATTTTAAATTGTTACATTTTAAAATGTTACATTTTAACATGTTACATTTTAATACGTTACATTTTAACATGTTGCATTTTAACATGATAAAATGTTACATTTTAACATGTTGCATTTTAACATGATAAAATGTTACATTTTAACATGTTTCATTTTAACATGATAAAATGTTACATTTTAACATGTTTCATTTTAACATGATAAAATGTTACATTTTAACATGTTGCATTTTAACATGATAAAATGTTACATTTTTACATGTTGCATTTTAACATGATAAAAATGTTACATTTTAACATGTTGCATTTTAACATGATAAAATGTTACATTTTAACGTTTCATTTTAACATGATAAAATGTTACATTATAACATGTTTCATTTTAACATGATAAAATGTTACATTTTAACATGTTTCATTTAAAAATGTTACAATTTAAAATGTTACATTTTAACATGTTACATTTTAATATGTTACATTTTAACATGCTGCATTTTAACATGATAAAATGTTACAATTTAACATGTTGCATTTTAACATGATAAATGTTACATTTTAACATGTTTCATTTTAACATGATATAATTTTACATTTTAACATGTTTCATTTTAACATGATAAAATGTTACATTTTAACATGTTTCATTTTAACATGATAAAATGTTACATTTTAACATGTTACATTTTAATACGTTACATTTTAACATGTTGCATTTTAACATGATAAAATGTTACATTTTAACATGTTGCATTTTAACATGATAAAATGTTACATTTTAACATGTTTCATTTTAACATGATAAAATGTTACATTTTAACATGTTTCATTTTAACATGATAAAATGTTACATTTTAACATGTTACATTTTTACATGTTGCATTTTAACATGATAAAATGTTACATTTTAACATGTTTCATTTTAACATGATATAATGTTACATTTTAACATGTTTCATTTTAACATGATAAAATGTTACATTTTAACATGTTTCATTTTAACATGATAAAATGTTACATTTTAACATGTTTCATTTTAACATGATAAAATGTTACATTTTAACGTTTCATTTTAACATGATAAAATGTTACATTTTAACATGTTGCATTTTAACATGATAAAATGTTACATTTTAACATGTTTCATTTTAAATTGTTACATTTTAAAATGTAACATTTTAACATGTTACATTTTAATATGTTACATTTTAACATGTTTCATTTTAACATAATAAAATGTTACATTTTAACATGTTTCATTTTAACATGATAAAATGTTACATTTTAACGTTTCATTTTAACATGATAAAATGTTACATTTTAACATGTTGCATTTTAACATGATAAAATGTAACATTTTAACATGTAACATTTTAATATGTTACATTTTAACATGTTTCATTTTAACATAATAAAATGTTACATTTTAACATGTTTCATTTTAACATGATAAAATGTTACATTTTAACGTTTCATTTTAACATGATAAAATGTTACATTTTAACATGTTGCATTTTAACATGATAAAATGTTACATTTTAACATGTTACATTTTAATATGTTACATTTTAACATGCTGCATTTTAACATGATAAAATGTTACATTTTAACATGTTTCATTTTAACATGATATAATGTTACATTTTAACATGTTTCATTTTAACATGATAAAATGTTACATTTTAACATGTTTCATTTTAACATGATAAAATGTTACATTTTAACATGTTTCATTTTAACATGATAAAATAATACATTTTAACATGTTTCATTTTAACATGATAAAATGTTACATTTTAACATGTTTCATTTTAACATGTTTCATTTTAACATGATAAAATGTTACATTTTAACATGTTGCATTTTAACATGATAAAATGTTACATTTCAACGTTTAATTTTAAAATGTTACATTTTAAAATGTAACATTTTAACATGTTACATATAATATGTTACATTTTAACATGTTTCATTTTAACATAATAAAATGTTACATTTTAACATGTTGCATTTTAACATCATAAAATGTTACATTTTAACATGTTGCATTTTAACATCATAAAATGTTACATTTTAACATGTTGCATTTTAACATGATAAAATGTTACATTTTAACATGTTGCATTTAACATGATAAAATGTTACATTTTAACATGTTGCATTTTAACATGATAAAATGTTACATTTTAACATGTTTTATTTTAACATGATAAAATGTTACATTTAAAAATGTTACATTTTTACATGTTGCATTTTAACATGATAAAATGTTACATTTTAAAATGTTTCATTTTAACATGATATAATGTTACATTTTAACATGTTTCATTTTAACATGATAAAATGTTATATTTTAACATGTTTTATTTTAACATGATAAAATGTTACATTTTAACATGTTTCATTTTAACATGATAAAATGGTACATTTTAACATGTTTCATTTTAACATGATAAAATGTTACATTTTAACATGTTGCATTTTAACATGATAAAATGTTACATTTTAACATGTTTCATTTTAAATTGTTACATTTTAAAATGTAACATTTTAACATGTTACATTTTAATATGTTACATTTTAACATGTTTCATTTTAACATAATAAAATGTTACATTTTAACATGTTTCATTTTAACATGATAAAATGTTACATTTTAACGTTTCATTTTAACATGATAAAATGTTACATTATAACATGTTTCATTTTAACATGATAAAATGTTACATTTTAACATGTTTCATTTTAACATGATAAAATGTTACATATTAACATGTTGCATTTTAACATGATAAAATGTTACATTTTAACATGTTTCATTTTAAAATGTTACATTTTAAAATGTAACATTTTAACATGTTACATTTTAATATGTTACATTTTAACATGTTTCATTTTAACATGATAAAATGTTACATTTTAACATGTTACATTTTAATACGTTACATTTTAACATGTTGAATTTTAACATGATAAAATGTTACATTTTAACATGTTGCATTTTAACATGATAAAATGTTACATTTTAACATGTTTCATTTTAACATGATAAAATGTTACATTTTAACATGTTTCATTTTAACATGATAAAATGTTACATTTTAACATGTTACATTTTTACATGTTGCATTTTAACTTGATAAAATGTTACATTTTAACATGTTTCATTTTAACATGATATAATGTTACATTTTAACATGTTTCATTTTAACATGATAAAATGTTACATTTTAACATGTTTCATTTTAACATGATAAAATGTTACATTTTAACATGTTTCATTTTAACATGATAAAATGTTACATTTTAACGTTTCATTTTAACATGATAAAATGTTACATTTTAACATGTTGCATTTTAACATGATAAAATGTTACATTTTAACATGTTTCATTTTAAATTGTTACATTTTAAAATGTAACATTTTAACATGTTACATTTTAATATGTTACATTTTAACATGTTTCATTTTAACATAATAAAATGTTACATTTTAACATGTTTCATTTTAACATGATAAAATGTTACATTTTAACGTTTCATTTTAACATGATAAAATGTTACATTTTAACATGTTGCATTTTAACATGATAAAATGTAACATTTTAACATGTTACATTTTAATATGTTACATTTTAACATGTTTCATTTTAACATAATAAAATGTTACATTTTAACATGTTTCATTTTAACATGATAAAATGTTACATTTTAACGTTTCATTTTAACATGATAAAATGTTACATTTTAACATGTTGCATTTTAACATGATAAAATGTTACATTTTAACATGTTACATTTTAATATGTTACATTTTAACATGCTGCATTTTAACATGATAAAATGTTACATTTTAACATGTTTCATTTTAACATGATATAATGTTACATTTCAACATGTTGCATTTTAACATGATAAAATGTTACATTTTAACATGTTTCATTTTAACATGATAAAATGTTACATTTTAACATGTTTCATTTTAACATGATAAAATGTTACATTTTAACATGTTGCATTTTAACATGATAAAATGTCACATTTTTACATGTTGCATTTTAACATGATAAAATGTTACATTTTAACATGTTGCATTTTAACATGATAAAATGTTACATTTCAACGTTTAATTTTAAAATGTTACATTTTAAAATGTAACATTTTAACATGTTACATTTAATATGTTACATTTTAACATGTTTCATTTTAACATAATAAAATGTTACATTTTAACATGTTGCATTTTAACATCATAAAATGTTACATTTTAACATGTTGCATTTTAACATCATAAAATGTTACATTTTAACATGTTGCATTTTAACATGATAAAATGTTACATTTTAACATGTTGCATTTAACATGATAAAATGTTACATTTTAACATGTTGCATTTTAACATGATAAAATGTTACATTTTAACATGTTTTATTTTAACATGATGAAATGTTACATTTAAAAATGTTACATTTTTACATGTTGCATTTTAACATGATAAAATGTTACATTTTAACATGTTTCATTTTAACATGATATAATGTTACATTTTAAAATGTTACATTTTAACATGTTACATTTTAATATGTTACATTTTAACATGTTGCATTTTAACATAGTAAAATGTTACATTTTAACATGTTGCATTTTAACATGATAAAATGTTACATTTTAACATATTGCGATTTAACATGATAAAATGTTACATTTTAAAATGTTACATTTGAACATGTTACATTTTAATATGTTACATTTTAACATGTTGCATTTTAACATGATAAAATGTTACATTTTAACATGTTGCATTTTAACATGTTGCATTTTAACATGATAAAATGTTACATTTTAACATGTTTCATTTTTACATGATAAAATGTTACATTTTAACATGTTGCATTTTAACATGATAAAATGTTACATTTTAAAATGTTACATTTTAACATGTTACATTTTTATATGTTACATTTTAACATGTTGCATTTTAACATGATAAAATGTTACATTTTAACATGTTGCATTTTAACATGTTGCATTTTAACATGATAAAATGTTACATTTTAACTTGTTTCATTTTTACATGATAAAATGTTACATTTTAACATGTTGCATTTTAACATGATAAAATGTTACATTTTAACATGTTGCATTTTAACATGATAAAATGTTACATTTTAACATGTTGCATTTTAACATGATAAAATGTTACATTATAACATGTTTCATTTTAACATGATAAAATGTTACATTTTAACATGTTTCATTTTAAAATGTTACATTTTAAAATGTTACATTTTAACATGTTACATTTTTATATGTTACATTTTAACATGTTGCATTTTAACATGATAAAATGTTACATTTTAACATGTTGCATTTTAACATGATAAAATGTTACATTTTAACATGTTTCATTTTAACATGATAAAATGTTACATTTTAACATGTTTCATTTAAAAATGTTACATTTTAAAATGTTACATTTTAACATGTTACATTTTAATATGTTACATTTTAACATGTTGCATTTTAACATAGTAAAATGTTACATTTTAACATGTTGCATTTTAACATGATAAAATGTTACATTTTAACATATTGCGATTTAACATGATAAAATGTTACATTTTAAAATGTTACATTTGAACATGTTACATTTTAATATGTTACATTTTAACATGTTGCATTTTAACATGATAAAATGTTACATTTTAACATGTTGCATTTTAACATGTTACATTTTAATATGTTACATTTTAACATGTTGCATTTTAACATGATAAAATGTTACATTTTAACATGTTGCATTTTAACATGATAAAATGTTACATTTTAACATGTTTCATTTTAACATGATAAAATGTTACATTTTAACATGTTTCATTTTAACATGATAAAATGTTACATTTTAACATGTTTCATTTTAACATGATAAAATGTTACATTTAAACATGTTTCATTTTAACATGATAAATTGTAACATTTTAACATGTTTCATTTAAACATGATAAAATGTTACATTTTAACATGTTTCATTTTAACATGATAAAATGTTACATTTTAACATGATAATATGTTACATTTTAACTTGTTTCATTTTAACATGATAAAATGTTACATTTTTACATGTTTCATTTAAAAATGTTACATTAAAAAATGTTACATTTTAACATGTTACATTTTAATATGTTACATTTTAACATGTTGCATTTTAACATGATAAAATGTTACATTTTAACATGTTGCATTTTAACATGATAAAATGTTACATTTTAACATGTTGCATTTTAACATGATAAAATGTTACATTTTAACATGTTGCATTTTAACATGATAAAATGTTACATTTTAACGTTTCATTTTAACATGATAAAATGTTAGATTTAAAAATGTTACATTTTTACATGTTTCATTTAAACATGATAAAATGTTACATTTTAACATTTTTCATTTTAACATCATAAAATGTTACATTTTAACATGTTACATTTTAATATGTTACATTTAAACATGTTGCATTTTAACATGATAAAATGTTACATTTTAACATGTTGCATTTTAACATGATAAAATGTTACATTTTAACATGTTTCATTTTAACATGATAAAATGTTACATTTTAACATGTTTCATTTTAACATCATAAAATGTTACATTTTAACATGTTTCATTTTAACATGATAAAATGTTACATTTTAACATGTTTCATTTTAACATGATAAAATCTTACATTTTAACACGTTTCATTTTAACATGATAAAATGTTACATTTTAACATGTTGCATTTTAACATGATAAAATGTTACATTTTAACATGTTGCATTTTAACATGATAAAATGTTACATTTTAACATGTTTCATTTTAACATGATAAAATGTTACATTTTAACATGTTGCATTTTAACATGATAAAATGTTACATTTTAACATGTTTCATTTTAACATGATAAAATGTTACATTTTAACATGTTTCATTTTAACATGATAAAATGTTACATTTTAACATGTTTCATTTTAACATGATAAAATGTTACATTTAAACATGTTTCATTTTAACATGATAAAATGTTACATTTTAACATGTTTCATTTTAACATGATAAAATGTTACATTTTAACATGTTTCATTTAACATGTTTCATTTTAACATGTTTCATTTTAACATGATAAAATGTTACATTTTAACATGTTGCATTTTAACATGATAAAATGTTACATTTTAACTTGTTTCATTTTAACATGATAAAATGTTACATTTTTACATGTTTCATTTAAAAATGTTACATTAAAAATTTTTACATTTTAACATGTTACATTTTAATATGGTACATTTTAACATGTTGCATTTTAACATGATAAAATGTTACATTTTAACATGTTGCATTTTAACATGATAAAATGTTACATTTTAACATGTTTCATTTTAACATGATAAAATGTTACATTTAAAAATGTTACATTTTTACATGTTTCATTTAAACATGATAAAATGTTACATTTTAACATTTTTCATTTTAATATGTTACATTTTAACATGTTGCATTTTTACATGATAAAATGTTACATTTTAACATGTTGCATTTTAACATGATAAAATGTTACATTTTAACATGTTGCATTTACATGATAAAATGTTACATTTTAACATGTTGCATTTTAACATGATAAAATGTTACATTATAACATGTTTCATTTTAACATGATAAAATGTTACATTTTAACATGTTTCATTTTAAAATGTTACATTTTAAAATGTTACATTTTAACATGTTACATTTTTATATGTTACATTTTAACATGTTGCATTTTAACATGATAAAATGTTACATTTTAACATGTTGCATTTTAACATGTTGCATTTTAACATGATAAAATGTTACATTTTAACATGTTTCATTTTAACATGATAAAATGTTACATTTTAACATGTTTCATTTAAAAATGTTACATTTTAAAATGTTACATTTTAACATGTTACATTTTAATATGTTACATTTTAACATGTTGCATTTTAACATAGTAAAATGTTACATTTTAACATGTTGCATTTTAACATGATAAAATGTTACATTTTAACATATTGCGATTTAACATGATAAAATGTTACATTTTAAAATGTTACATTTGAACATGTTACATTTTAATATGTTACATTTTAACATGTTGCATTTTAACATGATAAAATGTTACATTTTAACATGTTGCATTTTAACATGTTACATTTTAATATGTTACATTTTAACATGTTGCATTTTAACATGATAAAATGTTACATTTTAACATGTTTCATTTTAACATGATAAAATGTTACATTTTAACATGTTGCATTTTAACATGATAAAATGTTACATTTTAACATGTTTCATTTTAACATGATAAAATGTTACATTTTAACATGTTTTATTTTAACATGATAATATGTTACATTTTAACATGTTTCATTTTAACATGATAAAATGTTACATTTAAACATGTTTCATTTTAACATGATAAAATGTTACATTTTAACATGTTTCATTTTAACATAATAAAATGTTACATTTTAACATGTTTCATTTTAACATGATAAAATGTTACATTTTAACATGTTGCATTTTAACATGATAATATGTTACATTTTAACTTGTTTCATTTTAACATGATAAAATGTTACATTTTTACATGTTTCATTTAAAAATGTTACATTAAAAAATGTTACATTTTAACATGTTACATTTTAATATGTTATATTTTAACATGTTGCATTTTAACATGATAAAATGTTACATTTTAACATGTTGCATTTTAACATGATAAAATGTTACATTTTAACATGTTGCATTTTAACATGATAAAATGTTACATTTTAACGTTTCATTTTACATGATAAAATGTTAGATTTAAAAATGTTACATTTTTACATGTTTCATTTAAACATGATAAAATGTTACATTTTAACATTTTTCATTTTAACATCATAAAATGTTACATTTTAACATGTTACATTTTAATATGTTACATTTAAACATGTTGCATTTTAACATGATAAAATGTTACATTTTAACATGTTGCATTTTAACATGATAAAATGTTACATTTTAACATGTTTCATTTTAACATGATAAAATGTTACATTTTAACATGTTTCATTTTAACATGATAAAATGTTACATTTTAACATGTTTCATTTTACATGATAAAATGTTACATTTTAACATGTTTCATTTTAACATGATAAAATCTTACATTTTAACACGTTTCATTTTAACATGATAAAATGTTACATTTTAACATGTTGCATTTTAACATGATAAAATGTTACATTTTAACATGACAAAATGTTACATTTTAACATGATAAAATGTTACATTTTAACATGTTTCATTTTAACATGATAAAATGTTACATTTTAACATGTTTCATTTTAACATGATAAAATGTTACATTTTAACATGTTTCATTTTAACATGATAAAATGTTACATTTAAACATGTTTCATTTTAACATGATAAAATGTTACATTTTAACATGTTGCATTTTAACATGATAATATGTTACATTTTAACTTGTTTCATTTTAACATGATAAAATGTTACATTTTTACATGTTTCATTTAAAAATGTTACATTAAAAAATGTTACATTTTAACATGTTACATTTTAATATGTTATATTTTAACATGTTGCATTTTAACATGATAAAATGTTACATTTTAACATGTTGCATTTTAACATGATAAAATGTTACATTTTAACATGTTGCATTTTAACATGATAAAATGTTACATTTTAACGTTTCATTTTACATGATAAAATGTTAGATTTAAAAATGTTACATTTTTACATGTTTCATTTTAATATGTTACATTTTAACATGTTGCATTTTAACATGTTACATTTTAATATGTTACATTTTAACATGTTGCATTTTAACATGATAAAATGTTACATTTTAACATGTTTCATTTTAACATGATAAAATGTTACATTTTAACATGTTGCATTTTAACATGATAAAATGTTACATTTTAACATGTTTCATTTTAACATGATAAAATGTTACATTTTAACATGTTTTATTTTAACATGATAATATGTTACATTTTAACATGTTTCATTTTAACATGATAAAATGTTTCATTTTAACATGATAAAATGTTACATTTTAACATGTTTCATTTTAACATAATAAAATGTTACATTTTAACATGTTTCATTTTAACATGATAAAATGTTACATTTTAACATGTTGCATTTTAACATGATAATATGTTACATTTTAACTTGTTTCATTTTAACATGATAAAATGTTACATTTTTACATGTTTCATTTAAAAATGTTACATTAAAAAATGTTACATTTTAACATGTTACATTTTAATATGTTATATTTTAACATGTTGCATTTTAACATGATAAAATGTTACATTTTAACATGTTGCATTTTAACATGATAAAATGTTACATTTTAACATGTTGCATTTTAACATGATAAAATGTTACATTTTAACGTTTCATTTTACATGATAAAATGTTAGATTTAAAAATGTTACATTTTTACATGTTTCATTTAAACATGATAAAATGTTACATTTTAACATTTTTCATTTTAACATCATAAAATGTTACATTTTAACATGTTACATTTTAATATGTTACATTTAAACATGTTGCATTTTAACATGATAAAATGTTACATTTTAACATGTTGCATTTTAACATGATAAAATGTTACATTTTAACATGTTTCATTTTAACATGATAAAATGTTACATTTTAACATGTTTCATTTTAACATGTTACATTTTAATATGTTACATTTTAACATGTTGCATTTTAACATGATAAAATGTTACATTTTAACATGTTGCATTTTAACATGTTACATTTTAATATGTTACATTTTAACATGTTGCATTTTAACATGATAAAATGTTACATTTTAACATGTTTCATTTTAACATGATAAAATGTTACATTTTAACATGTTGCATTTTAACATGATAAAATGTTACATTTTAACATGTTTCATTTTAACATGATAAAATGTTACATTTTAACATGTTTCATTTTAACATGATAAAATGTTACATTTTAACATGTTTCATTTTAACATGATAAAATGTTACATTTAAACATGTTTCATTTTAACATGATAAAATGTAACATTTTAACATGTTTCATTTTAACATGATAAAATGTTACATTTTAACATGTTTCATTTTACATGATAAAATGTTACATTTTAACATGTTTCATTTTAACATGATAAAATCTTACATTTTAACACGTTTCATTTTAACATGATAAAATGTTACATTTTAACATGTTGCATTTTAACATGATAAAATGTTACATTTTAACATGACAAAATGTTACATTTTAACATGATAAAATGTTACATTTTAACATGTTTCATTTTAACATGATAAAATGTTACATTTTAACATGTTTCATTTTAACATGATAAAATGTTACATTTTAACATGTTTCATTTTAACATGATAAAATGTTACATTTAAACATGTTTCATTTTAACATGATAAAATGTTACATTTTAACATGTTTCATTTTAACATGATAAAATGTTACATTTTAACATGTTTCATTTTAACATGTTTCATTTTAACATGATAAAATGTTACATTTTAACATGTTGCATTTTAACATGATAAAATGTTACATTTTAACTTGTTTCATTTTAACATGATAAAATGTTACATTTTTACATGTTTCATTTAAAAATGTTACATTAAAAAATGTTACATTTTAACATGTTACATTTTAATATGTTACATTTTAACATGTTGCATTTTAACATGATAAAATGTTACATTTAAAAATGTTACATTTTAACATGTTTCATTTTAACATGATAAAATGTTACATTTAAACATGTTTCATTTTAACATGATAAAATGTAACATTTTAACATGTTTCATTTTAACATGATAAAATGTTACATTTTAACATGTTTCATTTTAACATGATAAAATGTTACATTTTAACATGTTGCATTTTAACATGATAATATGTTACATTTTAACTTGTTTCATTTTAACATGATAAAATGTTACATTTTTACATGTTTCATTTAAAAATGTTACATTAAAAAATGTTACATTTTAACATGTTACATTTTAATATGTTACATTTTAACATGTTGCATTTTAACATGATAAAATGTTACATTTTAACATGTTGCATTTTAACATGATAAAATGTTACATTTTAACATGTTGCATTTTAACATGATAAAATGTTACATTTTAACATGTTGCATTTTAACATGATAAAATGTTACATTTTAACGTTTCATTTTAACATGATAATATGTTAGATTTAAAAATGTTACATTTTTACATGTTTCATTTAAACATGATAAAATGTTACATTTTAACATTTTTCATTTTAACATCATAAAATGTTACATTTTAACATGTTACATTTTAATATGTTACATTTAAACATGTTGCATTTTAACATGATAAAATGTTACATTTTAACATGTTGCATTTTAACATGATAAAATGTTACATTTTAACATGTTTCATTTTAACATGATAAAATGTTACATTTTAACATGTTTCATTTTAACATCATAAAATGTTACATTTTAACATGTTTCATTTTAACATAGTAAAATGTTACATTTTAACATGTTGCATTTTAACATGATAAAATGTTACATTTCAACATATTGCGATTTAACATGATAAAATGTTACATTTTAAAATGTTACATTTGAACATGTTACATTTTAATATGTTACATTTTAACATGTTGCATTTTAACATGATAAAATGTTACATTTTAACATGTTGCATTTTAACATGTTACATTTTAATATGTTACATTTTAACATGTTGCATTTTAACATGATAAAATGTTACATTTTAACATGTTTCATTTTAACATGATAAAATGTTACATTTTAACATGTTGCATTTTAACATGATAAAATGTTACATTTTAACATGTTTCATTTTAACATGATAAAATGTTACATTTTAACATGTTTCATTTTAACATGATAAAATGTTACATTTTAACATGTTTCATTTTAACATGATAAAATGTTACATTTAAACATGTTTCATTTTAACATGATAAAATGTAACATTTTAACATGTTTCATTTTAACATGATAAAATGTTACATTTTAACATGTTTCATTTTACATGATAAAATGTTACATTTTAACATGTTTCATTTTAACATGATAAAATCTTACATTTTAACACGTTTCATTTTAACATGATAAAATGTTACATTTTAACATGTTGCATTTTAACATGATAAAATGTTACATTTTAACATGACAAAATGTTACATTTTAACATGATAAAATGTTACATTTTAACATGTTTCATTTTAACATGATAAAATGTTACATTTTAACATGTTTCATTTTAACATGATAAAATGTTACATTTTAACATGTTTCATTTTAACATGATTAAATGTTACATTTAAACATGTTTCATTTTAACATGATAAAATGTTACATTTTAACATGTTTCATTTTAACATGATAAAATGTTACATTTTAACATGTTTCATTTTAACATGTTTCATTTTAACATGATAAAATGTTACATTTTAACATGTTGCATTTTAACATGATAAAATGTTACATTTTAACTTGTTTCATTTTAACATGATAAAATGTTACATTTTTACATGTTTCATTTAAAAATGTTACATTAAAAAATGTTACATTTTAACATGTTACATTTTAATATGTTACATTTTAACATGTTGCATTTTAACATGATAAAATGTTACATTTAAAAATGTTACATTTTTACATGTTGCATTTTAACATGATAAAATGTTACATTTTAACATGTTTCATTTTAAAATGTAACATTTTAAAATGTAACATTTTAACATGTTACATTTTAATATGTTACATTTTAACATGTTTCATTTTAACATAATAAAATGTTACATTTTAACATGTTTCATTTTAACATGATAAAATGTTACATTTTAACGTTTCATTTTAACATGATAAAATGTTACATTTTAACATGTTTCATTTTAACATGATAAAATGTTACATTTTAACATGTTTCATTTAAAAATGTTACATTTTAAAATGTTACATTTTAACATGTAACATTTTAATATGTTACATTTTAACATGTTGCATTTTAACATAGTAAAATGTTACATTTTAACATGTTGCATTTTAACATGATAAAATGTTACATTTTAACATATTGCGATTTAACATGATAAAATGTTACATTTTAAAATGTTACATTTGAACATGTTACATTTTAATATGTTACATTTTAACATGTTGCATTTTAACATGATAAAATGTTACATTTTAACATGTTGCATTTTAACATGTTGCATTTTAACATGATAAAATGTTACATTTTAACATGTTTCATTTTTACATGATAAAATGTTACATTTTAACATGTTGCATTTTAACATGATAAAATGTTACATTTTAACATGTTGCATTTTAACATGATAAAATATTACATTTTAACATGTTGCATTTTAACATGATAAAATGTTACATTATAACATGTTTCATTTTAACATGATAAAATGTTACATTTTAACATGTTTCATTTTAAAATGTTACATTTTAAAATGTTACATTTTAACATGTTACATTTTTATATGTTACATTTTTATATGTTACATTTTAACATGTTGCATTTTAACATGATAAAATGTTACATTTTAACATGTTGCATTTTAACATGTTGCATTTTAACATGATAAAATGTTACATTTTAACATGTTGCATTTTAACATGATAAAATGTTACATTTTAACATGTTGCATTTTAACATGATAAAATGTTACATTTTAACATGTTGCATTTTAACATGATAAAATGTTACATTATAACATGTTTCATTTTAACATGATAAAATGTTACATTTTAACATGTTTCATTTTAAAATGTTACATTTTAAAATGTTACATTTTAACATGTTACATTTTTATATGTTACATTTTAACATGTTGCATTTTAACATGATAAAATGTTACATTTTAACATGTTGCATTTTAACATGATAAAATGTTACATTTTAACATGTTGCATTTTAACATGATAAAATGTTACATTTTAACATGTTGCATTTTAACATGATAAAATGTTACATTTTAACGTTTCATTTTAACATGATAATATGTTAGATTTAAAAATGTTACATTTTTACATGTTTCATTTAAACATGATAAAATGTTACATTTTAACATTTTTCATTTTAACATCATAAAATGTTACATTTTAACATGTTACATTTTAATATGTTACATTTAAACATGTTGCATTTTAACATGATAAAATGTTACATTTTAACATGTTGCATTTTAACATGATAAAATGTTACATTTTAACATGTTTCATTTTAACATGATAAAATGTTACATTTTAACATGTTTCATTTTAACATCATAAAATGTTACATTTTAACATGTTTCATTTTAACATAGTAAAATGTTACATTTTAACATGTTGCATTTTAACATGATAAAATGTTACATTTCAACATATTGCGATTTAACATGATAAAATGTTACATTTTAAAATGTTACATTTGAACATGTTACATTTTAATATGTTACATTTTAACATGTTGCATTTTAACATGATAAAATGTTACATTTTAACATGTTGCATTTTAACATGTTACATTTTAATATGTTACATTTTAACATGTTGCATTTTAACATGATAAAATGTTACATTTTAACATGTTTCATTTTAACATGATAAAATGTTACATTTTAACATGTTGCATTTTAACATGATAAAATGTTACATTTTAACATGTTTCATTTTAACATGATAAAATGTTACATTTTAACATGTTTCATTTTAACATGATAAAATGTTACATTTTAACATGTTTCATTTTAACATGATAAAATGTTACATTTAAACATGTTTCATTTTAACATGATAAAATGTAACATTTTAACATGTTTCATTTTAACATGATAAAATGTTACATTTTAACATGTTTCATTTTACATGATAAAATGTTACATTTTAACATGTTTCATTTTAACATGATAAAATCTTACATTTTAACACGTTTCATTTTAACATGATAAAATGTTACATTTTAACATGTTGCATTTTAACATGATAAAATGTTACATTTTAACATGACAAAATGTTACATTTTAACATGATAAAATGTTACATTTTAACATGTTTCATTTTAACATGATAAAATGTTACATTTTAACATGTTTCATTTTAACATGATAAAATGTTACATTTTAACATGTTTCATTTTAACATGATAAAATGTTACATTTAAACATGTTTCATTTTAACATGATAAAATGTTACATTTTAACATGTTTCATTTTAACATGATAAAATGTTACATTTTAACATGTTTCATTTTAACATGTTTCATTTTAACATGATAAAATGTTACATTTTAACATGTTGCATTTTAACATGATAAAATGTTACATTTTAACTTGTTTCATTTTAACATGATAAAATGTTACATTTTTACATGTTTCATTTAAAAATGTTACATTAAAAAATGTTACATTTTAACATGTTACATTTTAATATGTTACATTTTAACATGTTGCATTTTAACATGATAAAATGTTACATTTAAAAATGTTACATTTTTACATGTTGCATTTTAACATGATAAAATGTTACATTTTAACATGTTTCATTTTAAAATGTAACATTTTAAAATGTAACATTTTAACATGTTACATTTTAATATGTTACATTTTAACATGTTTCATTTTAACATAATAAAATGTTACATTTTAACATGTTTCATTTTAACATGATAAAATGTTACATTTTAACGTTTCATTTTAACATGATAAAATGTTACATTTTAACATGTTTCATTTTAACATGATAAAATGTTACATTTTAACATGTTTCATTTAAAAATGTTACATTTTAAAATGTTACATTTTAACATGTAACATTTTAATATGTTACATTTTAACATGTTGCATTTTAACATAGTAAAATGTTACATTTTAACATGTTGCATTTTAACATGATAAAATGTTACATTTTAACATATTGCGATTTAACATGATAAAATGTTACATTTTAAAATGTTACATTTGAACATGTTACATTTTAATATGTTACATTTTAACATGTTGCATTTTAACATGATAAAATGTTACATTTTAACATGTTGCATTTTAACATGTTGCATTTTAACATGATAAAATGTTACATTTTAACATGTTTCATTTTTACATGATAAAATGTTACATTTTAACATGTTGCATTTTAACATGATAAAATGTTACATTTTAACATGTTGCATTTTAACATGATAAAATATTACATTTTAACATGTTGCATTTTAACATGATAAAATGTTACATTATAACATGTTTCATTTTAACATGATAAAATGTTACATTTTAACATGTTTCATTTTAAAATGTTACATTTTAAAATGTTACATTTTAACATGTTACATTTTTATATGTTACATTTTTATATGTTACATTTTAACATGTTGCATTTTAACATGATAAAATGTTACATTTTAACATGTTGCATTTTAACATGTTGCATTTTAACATGATAAAATGTTACATTTTAACATGTTGCATTTTAACATGATAAAATGTTACATTTTAACATGTTGCATTTTAACATGATAAAATGTTACATTTTAACATGTTGCATTTTAACATGATAAAATGTTACATTATAACATGTTTCATTTTAACATGATAAAATGTTACATTTTAACATGTTTCATTTTAAAATGTTACATTTTAAAATGTTACATTTTAACATGTTACATTTTTATATGTTACATTTTAACATGTTGCATTTTAACATGATAAAATGTTACATTTTAACATGTTGCATTTTAACATGATAAAATGTTACATTTTAACACGTTTCATTTTAACATGATAAAATGTTACATTTTAACATGTTTCATTTTAATATGTTACATTTTACTATGTTAAAATGCATTTAACATAGTAAAATGTTACATTTTAACATGTTGCATTTTAACATGATAAAATGTTACATTTCAACATATTGCGATTTAACATGATAAAATGTTACATTTTAAAATGTTACATTTGAACATGTTACATTTTAATATGTTACATTTTAACATGTTGCATTTTAACATGATAAAATGTTACATTTTAACATGTTGCATTTTAACATGTTACATTTTAATATGTTACATTTTAACATGTTGCATTTTAACATGATAAAATGTTACATTTTAACATGTTTCATTTTAACATGATAAAATGTTACATTTTAACATGTTGCATTTTAACATGATAAAATGTTACATTTTAACATGTTTCATTTTAACATGATAAAATGTTACATTTTAACATGTTTCATTTTAACATGATAAAATGTTACATTTTAACATGTTTCATTTTAACATGATAAAATGTTACATTTAAACATGTTTCATTTTAACATGATAAAATGTAACATTTTAACATGTTTCATTTTAACATGATAAAATGTTACATTTTAACATGTTTCATTTTAACATGATAAAATGTTACATTTTAACATGTTGCATTTTAACATGTTGCATTTTAACATGATAAAATGTTACATTTTAACATGTTGCATTTTAACATGATAAAATGTTACATTTTAACATGTTGCATTTTAACATGATAAAATGTTACATTTTAACATGTTGCATTTTAACATGATAAAATGTTACATTATAACATGTTTCATTTTAACATGATAAAATGTTACATTTTAACATGTTTCATTTTAAAATGTTACATTTTAAAATGTTACATTTTAACATGTTACATTTTTATATGTTACATTTTAACATGTTGCATTTTAACATGATAAAATGTTACATTTTAACATGTTGCATTTTAACATGATAAAATGTTACATTTTAACACGTTTCATTTTAACATGATAAAATGTTACATTTTAACATGTTTCATTTTAATATGTTACATTTTACTATGTTAAAATGCATTTAACATAGTAAAATGTTACATTTTAACATGTTGCATTTTAACATGATAAAATGTTACATTTCAACATATTGCGATTTAACATGATAAAATGTTACATTTTAAAATGTTACATTTGAACATGTTACATTTTAATATGTTACATTTTAACATGTTGCATTTTAACATGATAAAATGTTACATTTTAACATGTTGCATTTTAACATGTTACATTTTAATATGTTACATTTTAACATGTTGCATTTTAACATGATAAAATGTTACATTTTAACATGTTTCATTTTAACATGATAAAATGTTACATTTTAACATGTTGCATTTTAACATGATAAAATGTTACATTTTAACATGTTTCATTTTAACATGATAAAATGTTACATTTTAACATGTTTCATTTTAACATGATAAAATGTTACATTTTAACATGTTTCATTTTAACATGATAAAATGTTACATTTAAACATGTTTCATTTTAACATGATAAAATGTAACATTTTAACATGTTTCATTTTAACATGATAAAATGTTACATTTTAACATGTTTCATTTTAACATGATAAAATGTTACATTTTAACATGTTGCATTTTAACATGATAATATGTTACATTTTAACTTGTTTCATTTTAACATGATAAAATGTTACATTTTTACATGTTTCATTTAAAAATGTTACATTAAAAAATGTTACATTTTAACATGTTACATTTTAATATGTTACATTTTAACATGTTGCATTTTAACATGATAAAATGTTACATTTTAACATGTTGCATTTTAACATGATAAAATGTTACATTTTAACATGTTGCATTTTAACATGATAAAATGGTACATTTTAACATGTTGCATTTTAACATGATAAAATGTTACATTTTAACGTTTCATTTTAACATGATAATATGTTAGATTTAAAAATGTTACATTTTTACATGTTTCATTTAAACATGATAAAATGTTACATTTTAACATTTTTCATTTTAACATCATAAAATGTTACATTTTAACATGTTACATTTTAATATGTTACATTTAAACATGTTGCATTTTAACATGATAAAATGTTACATTTTAACATGTTGCATTTTAACATGATAAAATGTTACATTTTAACATGTTTCATTTTAACATGATAAAATGTTACATTTTAACATGTTTCATTTTAACATCATAAAATGTTACATTTTAACATGTTTCATTTTAACATAGTAAAATGTTACATTTTAACATGTTGCATTTTAACATGATAAAATGTTACATTTCAACATATTGCGATTTAACAAGATAAAATGTTACATTTTAAAATGTTACATTTGAACATGTTACATTTTAATATGTTACATTTTAACATGTTGCATTTTAACATGATAAAATGTTACATTTTAACATGTTGCATTTTAACATGTTACATTTTAATATGTTACATTTTAACATGTTGCATTTTAACATGATAAAATGTTACATTTTAACATGTTTCATTTTAACATGATAAAATGTTACATTTTAACATGTTGCATTTTAACATGATAAAATGTTACATTTTAACATGTTTCATTTTAACATGATAAAATGTTACATTTTAACATGTTTCATTTTAACATGATAAAATGTTACATTTTAACATGTTTCATTTTAACATGATAAAATGTTACATTTAAACATGTTTCATTTTAACATGATAAAATGTAACATTTTAACATGTTTCATTTTAACATGATAAAATGTTACATTTTAACATGTTTCATTTTAACATGATAAAATGTTACATTTTAACATGTTGCATTTTAACATGATAATATGTTACATTTTAACTTGTTTCATTTTAACATGATAAAATGTTACATTTTTACATGTTTCATTTAAAAATGTTACATTAAAAAATGTTACATTTTAACATGTTACATTTTAATATGTTACATTTTAACATGTTGCATTTTAACATGATAAAATGTTACATTTTAACATGTTGCATTTTAACATGATAAAATGTTACATTTTAACATGTTGCATTTTAACATGATAAAATGTTACATTTTAACATGTTGCATTTTAACATGATAAAATGTTACATTTTAACGTTTCATTTTAACATGATAAAATGTTAGATTTAAAAATGTTACATTTTTACATGTTTCATTTAAACATGATAAAATGTTACATTTTAACATTTTTCATTTTAACATCATAAAATGTTACATTTTAACATGTTACATTTTAATATGTTACATTTAAACATGTTGCATTTTAACATGATAAAATGTTACATTTTAACATGTTGCATTTTAACATGATAAAATGTTACATTTTAACATGTTTCATTTTAACATGATAAAATGTTACATTTTAACATGTTTCATTTTAACATCATAAAATGTTACATTTTAACATGTTTCATTTTAACATGATAAAATGTTACATTTTAACATGTTTCATTTTAACATGATAAAATCTTACATTTTAACACGTTTCATTTTAACATGATAAAATGTTACATTTTAACATGTTGCATTTTAACATGATAAAATGTTACATTTTAACATGACAAAATGTTACATTTTAACATGATAAAATGTTACATTTTATCATGTTTCATTTTAACATGATAAAATGTTACATTTTAACATGTTGCATTTTAACATGATAAAATGTTACATTTTAACATGTTTCATTTTAACATGATAAAATGTTACATTTTAACATGTTTCATTTTAACATGATAAAATGTTACATTTTAACATGTTTCATTTTAACATGATAAAATGTTACATTTAAACATGTTTCATTTTAACATGATAAAATGTTACATTTTAACATGTTTCATTTTAACATGATAAAATGTTACATTTTAACATGTTTCATTTTAACATGTTTCATTTTAACATGATAAAATGTTACATTTTAACATGTTGCATTTTAACATGATAAAATGTTACATTTTAACTTGTTTCATTTTAACATGATAAAATGTTACATTTTTACATGTTTCATTTAAAAATTTTACATTAAAAAATTTTACATTTTAACATGTTACATTTTAATATGTTACATTTTAACATGTTGCATTTTAACATGATAAAATGTTACATTTTAACATGTTGCATTTTAACATGATAAAATGTTACATTTTAACATGTTTCATTTTAACATGATAAAATGTTACATTTAAAAATGTTACATTTTTACATGTTTCATTTAAACATGATAAAATGTTACATTTTAACATTTTTCATTTTAACATCATAAAATGTTACATTTTAACATGTTACATTTTAATATGTTACATTTTAACATGTTGCATTTTTACATGATAAAATGTTACATTTTAACATGTTGCATTTTAACATGATAAAATGTTACATTTTAACATGTTGCATTTTAACATGATAAAATGTTACATTTTAACATGTTGCATTTTAACATGATAAAATGTTACATTATAACATGTTTCATTTTAACATGATAAAATGTTACATTTTAACATGTTTCATTTTAAAATGTTACATTTTAAAATGTTACATTTTAACATGTTACATTTTTATATGTTACATTTTAACATGTTGCATTTTAACATGATAAAATGTTACATTTTAACATGTTGCATTTTAACATGTTGCATTTTAACATGATAAAATGTTATATTTTAACATGTTGCATTTTAACATGATAAAATGTTACATTTTAACATGTTTCATTTTAACATGATAAAATGTTACATTTTAACATGTTTCATTTAAAAATGTTACATTTTAAAATGTTACATTTTAACATGTTACATTTTAATATGTTACATTTTAACATGTTGCATTTTAACATAGTAAAATGTTACATTTTAACATGTTGCATTTTAACATGATAAAATGTTACATTTTAACATATTGCGATTTAACATGATAAAATGTTACATTTTAAAATGTTACATTTGAACATGTTACATTTTAATATGTTACATTTTAACATGTTGCATTTTAACATGATAAAATGTTACATTTTAACATGTTGCATTTTAACATGTTACATTTTAATATGTTACATTTTAACATGTTTCATTTTAACATGATAAAATGTTACATTTTAACATGTTTCATTTTAACATGATAAAATGTTACATTTTAACATGTTGCATTTTAACATGATAAAATGTTACATTTTAACATGTTTCATTTTAACATGATAAAATGTTACATTTTAACATGTTTTATTTTAACATGATAAAATGTTACATTTTAACATGTTTCATTTTAACATGATAAAATGTTACATTTAAACATGTTTCATTTTAACATGATAAAATGTTACATTTTAACATGTTTCATTTTAACATGATAAAAAGTTACATTTTAACATGTTTCATTTTAACATGATAAAATGTTACATTTTAACATGTTGCATTTTAACATGATAATATGTTACATTTTAACTTGTTTCATTTTAACATGATAAAATGTTACATTTTTACATGTTTCATTTAAAAATGTTACATTAAAAAATGTTACATTTTAACATGTTACATTTTAATATGTTATATTTTAACATGTTGCATTTTAACATGATAAAATGTTACATTTTAACATGTTGCATTTTAACATGATAAAATGTTACATTTTAACATGTTGCATTTTAACATGATAAAATGTTACATTTTAACATGTTGCATTTTAACATGATAAAATGTTACATTTTAACATGTTGCATTTTAACATGATAAAATGTTACATTTTAACGTTTCATTTTAACATGATAATATGTTAGATTTAAAAATGTTACATTTTTACATGTTTCATTTAAACATGATAAAATGTTACATTTTAACATTTTTCATTTTAACATCATAAAATGTTACATTTTAACATGTTACATTTTAATATGTTACATTTAAACATGTTGCATTTTAACATGATAAAATGTTACATTTTAACATGTTGCATTTTAACATGATAAAATGTTACATTTTAACATGTTTCATTTTAACATAGTAAAATGTTACATTTTAACATGTTGCATTTTAACATGATAAAATGTTACATTTCAACATATTGCGATTTAACATGATAAAATGTTACATTTTAAAATGTTACATTTGAACATGTTACATTTTAATATGTTACATTTTAACATGTTGCATTTTAACATGATAAAATGTTACATTTTAACATGTTGCATTTTAACATGTTACATTTTAATATGTTACATTTTAACATGTTGCATTTTAACATGATAAAATGTTACATTTTAACATGTTTCATTTTAACATGATAAAATGTTACATTTTAACATGTTGCATTTTAACATGATAAAATGTTACATTTTAACATGTTTCATTTTAACATGATAAAATGTTACATTTTAACATGTTTCATTTTAACATGATAAAATGTTACATTTTAACATGTTTCATTTTAACATGATAAAATGTTACATTTAAACATGTTTCATTTTAACATGATAAAATGTAACATTTTAACATGTTTCATTTTAACATGATAAAATGTTACATTTTAACATGTTTCATTTTAACATGATAAAATGTTACATTATAACATGTTGCATTTTAACATGATAATATGTTACATTTTAACTTGTTTCATTTTAACATGATAAAATGTTACATTTTTACATGTTTCATTTAAAAATGTTACATTAAAAAATGTTACATTTTAACATGTTACATTTTAATATGTTACATTTTAACATGTTGCATTTTTACATGATAAAATGTTACATTTTAACATGTTGCATTTTAACATGATAAAATGTTACATTTTAACATGTTGCATTTTAACATGATAAAATGTTACATTTTAACATGTTGCATTTTAACATGATAAAATGTTACATTTTAACATGTTGCATTTTAACATGATAAAATGTTACATTATAACATGTTTCATTTTAACATGATAAAATGTTACATTTTAACATGTTTCATTTTAAAATGTTACATTTTAAAATGTTACATTTTAACATGTTACATTTTTATATGTTACATTTTAACATGTTGCATTTTAACATGATAAAATGTTACATTTTAACATGTTGCATTTTAACATGTTGCATTTTAACATGATAAAATGTTATATTTTAACATGTTGCATTTTAACATGATAAAATGTTACATTTTAACATGTTTCATTTTAACATGATAAAATGTTACATTTTAACATGTTTCATTTAAAAATGTTACATTTTAAAATGTTACATTTTAACATGTTACATTTTAATATGTTACATTTTAACATGTTGCATTTTAACATAGTAAAATGTTACATTTTAACATGTTGCATTTTAACATGATAAAATGTTACATTTTAACATATTGCGATTTAACATGATAAAATGTTACATTTTAAAATGTTACATTTGAACATGTTACATTTTAATATGTTACATTTTAACATGTTGCATTTTAACATGATAAAATGTTACATTTTAACATGTTGCATTTTAACATGTTACATTTTAATATGTTACATTTTAACATGTTTCATTTTAACATGATAAAATGTTACATTTTAACATGTTTCATTTTAACATGATAAAATGTTACATTTTAACATGTTGCATTTTAACATGATAAAATGTTACATTTTAACATGTTTCATTTTAACATGATAAAATGTTACATTTTAACATGTTTTATTTTAACATGATAAAATGTTACATTTTAAAATGTTTCATTTTAACATGATAAAATGTTTCATTTAAACATGTTTCATTTTAACATGATAAAATGTTACATTTTAACATGTTTCATTTTAACATGATAAAAAGTTACATTTTAACATGTTTCATTTTAACATGATAAAATGTTACATTTTAACATGTTGCATTTTAACATGATAATATGTTACATTTTAACTTGTTTCATTTTAACATGATAAAATGTTACATTTTTACATGTTTCATTTAAAAATGTTACATTAAAAAATGTTACATTTTAACATGTTACATTTTAATATGTTATATTTTAACATGTTGCATTTTAACATGATAAAATGTTACATTTTAACATGTTGCATTTTAACATGATAAAATGTTACATTTTAACATGTTGCATTTTAACATGATAAAATGTTACATTTTAACATGTTGCATTTTAACATGATAAAATGTTACATTTTAACATGTTGCATTTTAACATGATAAAATGTTACATTTTAACGTTTCATTTTAACATGATAATATGTTAGATTTAAAAATGTTACATTTTTACATGTTTCATTTAAACATGATAAAATGTTACATTTTAACATTTTTCATTTTAACATCATAAAATGTTACATTTTAACATGTTACATTTTAATATGTTACATTTTAACATGTTGCATTTTTACATGATAAAATGTTACATTTTAACATGTTGCATTTTAACATGATAAAATGTTACATTTTAACATGTTGCATTTTAACATGATAAAATGTTACATTTTAACATGTTGCATTTTAACATGATAAAATGTTACATTATAACATGTTTCATTTTAACATGATAAAATGTTACATTTTAACATGTTTCATTTTAAAATGTTACATTTTAAAATGTTACATTTTAACATGTTACATTTTTATATGTTACATTTTAACATGTTGCATTTTAACATGATAAAATGTTACATTTTAACATGTTGCATTTTAACATGTTGCATTTTAACATGATAAAATGTTATATTTTAACATGTTGCATTTTAACATGATAAAATGTTACATTTTAACATGTTTCATTTTAACATGATAAAATGTTACATTTTAACATGTTTCATTTAAAAATGTTACATTTTAAAATGTTACATTTTAACATGTTACATTTTAATATGTTACATTTTAACATGTTGCATTTTAACATAGTAAAATGTTACATTTTAACATGTTGCATTTTAACATGATAAAATGTTACATTTTAACATATTGCGATTTAACATGATAAAATGTTACATTTTAAAATGTTACATTTGAACATGTTACATTTTAATATGTTACATTTTAACATGTTGCATTTTAACATGATAAAATGTTACATTTTAACATGTTGCATTTTAACATGTTACATTTTAATATGTTACATTTTAACATGTTTCATTTTAACATGATAAAATGTTACATTTTAACATGTTTCATTTTAACATGATAAAATGTTACATTTTAACATGTTGCATTTTAACATGATAAAATGTTACATTTTAACATGTTTCATTTTAACATGATAAAATGTTACATTTTAACATGTTTTATTTTAACATGATAAAATGTTACATTTTAACATGTTTCATTTTAACATGATAAAATGTTACATTTAAACATGTTTCATTTTAACATGATAAAATGTTACATTTTAACATGTTTCATTTTAACATGATAAAAAGTTACATTTTAACATGTTTCATTTTAACATGATAAAATGTTACATTTTAACATGTTGCATTTTAACATGATAATATGTTACATTTTAACTTGTTTCATTTTAACATGATAAAATGTTACATTTTTACATGTTTCATTTAAAAATGTTACATTAAAAAATGTTACATTTTAACATGTTACATTTTAATATGTTATATTTTAACATGTTGCATTTTAACATGATAAAATGTTACATTTTAACATGTTGCATTTTAACATGATAAAATGTTACATTTTAACATGTTGCATTTTAACATGATAAAATGTTACATTTTAACATGTTGCATTTTAACATGATAAAATGTTACATTTTAACATGTTGCATTTTAACATGATAAAATGTTACATTTTAACGTTTCATTTTAACATGATAATATGTTAGATTTAAAAATGTTACATTTTTACATGTTTCATTTAAACATGATAAAATGTTACATTTTAACATGTTGCATTTTAACATGATAATATGTTACATTTTAACTTGTTTCATTTTAACATGATAAAATGTTACATTTTTACATGTTTCATTTAAAAATGTTACATTAAAAAATGTTACATTTTAACATGTTACATTTTAATATGTTATATTTTAACATGTTGCATTTTAACATGATAAAATGTTACATTTTAACATGTTGCATTTTAACATGATAAAATGTTACATTTTAACATGTTGCATTTTAACATGATAAAATGTTACATTTTAACATGTTGCATTTTAACATGATAAAATGTTACATTTTAACGTTTCATTTTAACATGATAAAATGTTAGATTTAAAAATGTTACATTTTTACATGTTTCATTTAAACATGATAAAATGTTACATTTTAACATTTTTCATTTTAACATCATAAAATGTTACATTTTAACATGTTACATTTTAATATGTTACATTTAAACATGTTGCATTTTAACATGATAAAATGTTACATTTTAACATGTTGCATTTTAACATGATAAAATGTTACATTTTAACATGTTTCATTTTAACATGATAAAATGTTACATTTTAACATGTTTCATTTTAACATGATAAAATGTTACATTTTAACATGTTTCATTTTACATGATAAAATGTTACATTTTAACATGTTTCATTTCAACATGATAAAATCTTACATTTTAACACGTTTCATTTTAACATGATAAAATGTTACATTTTAACATGTTGCATTTTATCATGATAAAATGTTACATTTTAACATGACAAAATGTTACATTTTAACATGATAAAATGTTACATTTTAACATGTTTCATTTTAACATGATAAAATGTTACATTTTAAGATGTTTCATTTTAACATGATAAAATGTTACATTTTAACATGTTTCATTTTAACATGATAAAATGTTACATTTAAACATGTTTCATTTTAACATGATAAAATGTTACATTTTAACATGTTTCATTTTAACATGATAAAATGTTACATTTTAACATGTTTCATTTTAACATGTTTCATTTTAACATGATAAAATGTTACATTTTAACATGTTGCATTTTAACATGATAAAATGTTACATTTTAACTTGTTTCATTTTAACATGATAAAATGTTACATTTTTACATGTTTCATTTAAAAATGTTACATTAAAAATGTTACATTTTAACATGTTACATTTTAATATGTTACATTTTAACATGTTGCATTTTAACATGATAAAATGTTACATTTTAACATGTTGCATTTTAACATGATACAATGTTACATTTTAACATGTTTCATTTTAACATGATAAAATGTTACATTTAAAAATGTTACATTTTTACATGTTTCATTTAAACATGATAAAATGTTACATTTTAACATTTTTCATTTTAACATCATAAAATGTTACATTTTAACATGTTACATTTTAATATGTTACATTTTAACATGTTTCATTTTAACATGATAAAATGTTACATTTTAACATGTTTCATTTTAACATCATAAAATGTTACATTTTAACATGTTTCATTTTAACATGATAAAATGTTACATTTTAACATGTTTCATTTTAACATGATAAAATGTTACATTTTAACATGTTTCATTTTAACATGATAAAATGTTACATTTTAACATGTTGCATTTTAACATGATAAAATGTTACATTTTAACATGATAAAATGTTACATTTTAACATGTTTCATTTTAACATGATAAAATGTCACATTTTAACATGTTTCATTTTAAAATGTTACATTTTAAAATGTTACATTTTAACATGTTACATTTTAATATGTTACATTTTAACATGTTGCATTTTAACATGATAAAATGTTACATTTTAACATGTTTCATTTTTACATGATAAAATGTTACATTTTATCATTTTTCATTTTAACATCATAAAATGTTACATTTTAACATGTTACATTTAAATATTA
The DNA here is from genome assembly GCF_028750875.1 of Macrosteles quadrilineatus. Taxonomy (NCBI): domain Eukaryota; kingdom Metazoa; phylum Arthropoda; class Insecta; order Hemiptera; family Cicadellidae; genus Macrosteles; species Macrosteles quadrilineatus. The sequence continues at coordinate 346,361 of NW_026542645.1, forward strand.
TACATTTTAACATGTTGCATTTTAACATGATAAAATGTTACATTTTAACATGTTGCATTTTAACATGATAAAATGTTACATTTTAACATGTTGCATTTTTACATGATAAAATGTTACATTTTAACATGTTGCATTTTAACATGATAAAATGTTACATTTTAACATGTTGCATTTTAACATGATAAAATGTTACATTTAAACATGTTGCATTTTAACATGATAAAATGTTACATTATAACATGTTTCATTTTAACATGTTTCATTTTAAAATGTTACATTTTAAAATGTTACATTTTAACATGTTACATTTTTATATGTTACATTTTAACATGTTGCATTTTAACATGATAAAATGTTACATTTTAACATGTTGCATTTTAACATGATAAAATGTTACATTTTAACGTTTCATTTAAAAATGTTACATTTTAAAATGTTACATTTTAACATGTTACATTTTAATATGTTATATTTTAACATGTTGCATTTTAACATTGTAAAATGTTACATTTTAACATGTTGCATTTTAACATGATTAAATGTTACATTTTAACATATTGCGATTTAACATGATAAAATGTTACATTTTAAAAAGTTTACATTTGAACATGTTACATTTTAATATGTTACATTTTAACATGTTGCATTTTAACATGATAAAATGTTACATTTTAACATGTTGCATTTTAACATGTTACATTTTAATATGTTTCATTTTAACATGTTGCATTTTAACATGATAAAATGTTACATTTTAACATGTTGCATTTTAACATGATAAAATGTTACATTTTAACATGTTTCATTTTAACATGATAAAATGTTACATTTTAACATGTTTCATTTTAACATGATAAAATGTTACATTTTAACGTTTCATTTTAACATGATAAAATGTTACATTTTAACATGTTTCATTTTAACATGTTACAATTTAACATGTTGCATTTTAACATGATAAAATGTTACATTTTAACATGTTGCATTTTAACATGATAAAATGTTACATTTTAACATGTTTCATTTTAACATGATAAAATGTTACATTTTAACATGTTGCATTTTAACATGATAAAATGTTACATTTTAACATGTTTCATTTTAACATGATAAAATGTTACATTTTAACATGTTGCATTTGAACATGATAAAATGTTACATTTTAACATGTTTCATTTGAACATGATAAAATGTTACATTTTAACATGTTTCATTTTAACATGATAAAATGTTACATTTTAACGTTTCATTTTAACATGATAAAATGTTACATTTTAACATGTTTCATTTTAACATGTTACAATTTAACATGTTGCATTTTAACATTTTAAAATGTTACATTTTAACATGTTTCATTTTAACATGATAAAATGTTACATTTTAACATGTTTCATTTTAACATGATAAAATCTTACCTTTTAACATGATTCATTTTAACATGATAAAATCTTACATTTTAACATGTTTCATTTTAACATGATAAAATGTTACATTTTAACTTGTTTCATTTTAACATGATAAAATGTTACATTTTTACATGTTTCATTTAAAAATGTTACATTAAAAAATGTTACATTTTAACATGTTACATTTTAATATGTTACATTTTAACATGTTGCATTTTAACATGATAAAATGTTACATTTTAACATGTTGCATTTTAACATGATAAAATGTTACATTTTAACATGTTTCATTTTAACATGATAAAATGTTACATTTTAATATGTTTCATTTTAACATGATAAAATGTTACATTTTAACATGTTTCATTTTAACATGGTAAAATGTTACATTTTAACATGTTTCATTTTAACATGATAAAATGTTACATTTTAACATGTTTCATTTTAACATGATAAAATGTTACATTTTAACATGTTTCATTTTAACATGATAAAATCTTACATTTTAACATGATTCATTTTAATATGATAAAATGTTACATTTTAACATGTTTCATTTTAACATGATAAAATGTTACATTTTAACTTGTTTCATTTTAACATGATAAAATGTTACATTTTTACGTTTCATTTAAAAATGTTACATTAAAAAATGTTACATTTTAACATGTTACATTTTAATATGTTACATTTTAACATGTTGCATTTTAACATGATAAAATGTTACATTTTAACATGTTGCATTTTAACATGATAAAATGTTACATTTTAACATGTTGCATTTTAACATGATAAAATGTTACATTTTAACATGTTGCATTTTAACATGATAAAATGTTACATTTTAACATGTTGCATTTTAACATGATAAAATGTTACATTTTAACATATTTCATTTTAACATGATAAAATGTTACATTTAAAAATGTTACATTTTTACATGTTTCATTTAAACATGATAAAATGTTACATTTTAACATTTTTCATTTTAACATGATAAAATGTTACATTTTAACATTTTTCATTTTAACATCATAAAATGTTACATTTTAACATGCTACATTTTAATATGTTACATTTAAACATGTTGTATTTTAACATGATAAAATGTTACATTTTAACATGTTGCATTTTAACATGATAAAATGTTACATTTTAACATGTTACATTTTAATATGTTACATTTTAACATGTTGCATTTTAACATGATAAAATGTTACATTTTAACATGTTGCATTTTAACATGATAAAATGTTACATTTTAACATGTTGCATTTTAACATGATAAAATGTTACATTTTAACATGTTGCATTTTAACATGATAAAATGTTACATTTTAACATATTTCATTTTAACATGATAAAATGTTACATTTAAAAATGTTACATTTTTACATGTTTCATTTAAACATGATAAAATGTTACATTTTAACATTTTTCATTTTAACATCATAAAATGTTACATTTTAACATGCTACATTTTAATATGTTACATTTAAACATGTTGTATTTTAACATGATAAAATGTTACATTTTAACATGTTGCATTTTAACATGATAAAATGTTACATTTTAACATGTTGCATTTTAACATGATAAAATGTTACATTTTAACGTTTCATTTAAAAATGTTACATTTTAAAATGTTACATTTTAACATGTTACATTTTAATATGTTATATTTTAACATGTTGCATTTTAACATTGTAAAATGTTACATTTTAACATGTTGCATTTTAACATGATAAAATGTTACATTTTAACATATTGCGATTTAACATGATAAAATGTTACATTTTAAAAAGTTTACATTTGAACATGTTACATTTTAATATGTTACATTTTAACATGTTGCATTTTAACATGATAAAATGTTACATTTTAACATGTTGCATTTTAACATGTTACATTTTAATATGTTACATTTTAACATGTTGCGTTTTAACATGATAAAATGTTACATTTTAACATGTTGCATTTTAACATGATAAAATGTTACATTTTAACATGTTTCATTTTAACATGATAAAATGTTACATTTTAACATGTTTCATTTTAACATGATAAAATGTTACATTTTAACGTTTCATTTTAACATGATAAAATGTTACATTTTAACATGTTTCATTTTAACATGTTACAATTTAACATGTTGCATTTTAACATGATAAAATGTTACATTTTAACATGTTGCATTTTAACATGATAAAATGTTACATTTTAACATGTTTCATTTTAACATGATAAAATGTTACATTTTAACATGTTGCATTTTAACATGATAAAATGTTACATTTTAACATGTTTTATTTTAACATGATAAAATGTTACATTTTAACATGTTGCATTTTAACATGATAAAATGTTACATTTTAACATGTTTCATTTTAACATGATAAAATGTTACATTTTAACATGTTTCATTTTAAAATGATAAAATGTTACATTTTAACGTTTCATTTTAACATGATAAAATGTTACATTTTAACATGTTTCATTTTAACATGTTACAATTTAACATGTTGCATTTTAACATGATAAAATGTTACATTTTAACATGTTGCATTTTAACATGATAAAATGTTACATTTTAACATGTTTCATTTTAACATGATAAAATGTTACATTTTAACATGTTGCATTTTAACATGATAAAATGTTACATTTTAACATGTTTCATTTTAACATGATAAAATGTTACATTTTAACATGTTTCATTTTAACATGATAAAATGTTACATTTTAACATGTTTCATTTTAACATGATAAAATGTTACATTTTAACATGTTTCATTTTAACATGATAAAATGTTACATTTTAACATGTTTCATTTTAACATGATAAAATCTTACATTTTAACATGATTCATTTTAACATGATAAAATCTTACATTTTAACATGTTTCATTTTAACATGATAAAATGTTACATTTTAACTTGTTTCATTTTAACATGATAAAATGTTACATTTTTACATGTTTCATTTAAAAATGTTACATTAAAAAATGTTACATTTTAACATGTTACATTTTAATATGTTACATTTTAACATGTAGCATTTTAACATGATAAAATGTTACATTTAAACATGTTGCATTTTAACATGATAAAATGTTACATTTTAACATGTTTCATTTTAACATGATAAAATGTTTCATTTTAATATGTTTCATTTTAACATGATAAAATGTTACATTTTAACATGTTTCATTTTAACATGATAAAATGTTACATTTTAACATGTTTCATTTTAACATGATAAAATGTTACATTTTAACATGTTTCATTTTAACATGATAAAATGTTACATTTTAACATGTTTCATTTTAACATGATAAAATCTTACATTTTAACATGATTCATTTTAACATGATAAAATGTTACAATTTAACATTATTCATTTTAACATGATAAAATGTTACATTTTAACTTGTTTCATTTTAACATGATAAAATGTTACATTTTTACATGTTTCATTTAAAAATGTTACATTAAAAAATGTTACATTTTAACATGTTACATTTTAATATGTTACATTTTAACATGTTGCATTTTAACATGATAAAATGTTACATTTTAACATGTTGCATTTTAACATGATAAAATGTTACATTTTAACATGTTGCATTTTAACATGATAAAATGTTACATTTTAACATGTTGCATTTTAACATGATAAAATGTTACATTTTAACATGTTGCATTTTAACATGATAAAATGTTACATTTTAACATATTTCATTTTAACATGATAAAATGTTACATTTAAAAATGTTACATTTTTACATGTTTCATCTAAACATGATAAAATGTTACATTTTAACATTTTTCATTTTAACATCATAAAATGTTACATTTTAACATGCTACATTTTAATATGTTACATTTAAACATGTTGTATTTTAACATGATAAAATGTTACATTTTAACATGTTGCATTTTAACATGATAAAATGTTACATTTTAACATGTTGCATTTTAACATGTTGCATTTTAACATGTTGCATTTTAACATAATAAAATGTTACATTTTACATGTTTCATTTTAACATGATAAAATGTTACATTTTAGCATGTTTCATTTTAAAATGTTACATTTTAATATGTTACATTTTAACATGTTTCATTTTAACATGTTACAATTTAACATGTTGCATTTTAACATGATAAAATGTTACATTTTAACATGTTTCATTTTAACATCATAAAATGTTACATTTTAACATGATAAAATGTTACATTTTAACATGTTTAATTTTAACATGATAAAATCTTACATTTTAACATGTTTCATTTTAACATGGTAAAATGTTACATTTTAACATGTTGCATTTTAACATGATAAAATGTATCATTTAAAAATGTTACATTAAAAAATGTTACATTTTAACATGTTACATTTTAATATGTTACATTTTAACATGTTGCATTTTAACATGATAAAATGTTACATTTTAACATGTTTCATTTTAACATGATAAAATGTTACATTTTAACATGTTTCATTTAAACAAGATAAAATGTTACATTTTAACATTTTTCATTTTAAAATCATAAAATGTTACATTTTAACATGTTACATTTTAATATGTTACATTTAAACATGTTGCATTTTAACATGATAAAATGTTACATTTTAACATGTTGCATTTTAACATGATAAAATGTTACATTTTAACATGTTTCATTTTAACATGATAAAATGTTACATTTTAACATGGTTCATTTTAACATCATAAAATGTTACATTTTAACATGTTTCTTTTTAACATGATAAAATGTTACATTTTAACATGTTTCATTTTAACATGATAAAATCTTACATTTTAACATGTTTCATTTTAACATGATAAAATGTTACATTTTAACATGTTGCATTTTAACATGATAAAATGTTACATTTTAACATGTTGCATTTTAACATGATAAAATGTTACATTTTAACATGTTGCATTTTAACATGATAAAATGTTACATTTTAACATGTTTCATTTTAACATGATAAAATGTTACATTTTAACATGTTTCATTTTAATATGTTACATTTTAACATGTTGCATTTTAACATGATAAAATGTTACATTTTAACATGTTTCATTTTAACATGATAAAATGTTACATTTTAACATGTTTCATTTTAATATGTTACATTTTAACATGTTGCATTTTAACATCATAAAATGTTACATTTTAACATGTTACATTTTAATATGTTACATTTTAACATGTTGCATTTTAACATGATAAAATGTTACATTTTAACATGTTGCATTTTAACATGATAAAATGTTACATTTTAACATGTTGCATTTTTACATGATAAAATGTTACATTTTAACATGTTGCATTTTAACATGATAAAATGTTACATTTTAACATGTTGCATTTTAGCATGATAAAATGTTACATTTTAACATGTTTCGTTTAAAAATGTTACATTTTAAAATGTTACATTTTAACATGTTACATTTTAATATGTTACATTTTAACATGTTGCATTTTAACATTGTAAAATGTTACATTTTAACATGTTGCATTTTAACATGATAAAATGTTACATTTTAACATATTGCGATTTAACATGATAAAATGTTACATTTTAAAATGTTTATTTGAACATGTTACATTTTAATATGTTACATTTTAACATGTTGCATTTTAACATGATAAAATGTTACATTTTAACATGTTGCATTTTAACCTGTTACATTTTAATATGTTACATTTTAACATGTTGCATTTTAACATGATAAAATGTTACATTTTAACATGTTGCATTTTAACATGATAAAATGTTACATTTTAACATGTTTCATTTTAACATGATAAAATGTTACATTTTAACATGTTTCATTTTAACATGATAAAATGTTACATTTTAACATGTTTCATTTTAACATGATAAAATGTTACATTTTAACGTTTCATTTTAACATGATAAAATGTTACATTTTAACATGTTTCATTTTAACATGTTACAATTTAACATGTTGCATTTTAACATGATTCATTTTAACATGTTAAAATGTTGCATTTTAACATGATAAAATGTTACATTTTAACATGTTTCATTTTAACATGATAAAATGTTACATTTTAACATGTTTCATTTTAACATGATAAAATGTTACATTTTAACATGTTGCATTTTAACATGTTGCATTTTAACATAATAAAATGTTACATTTTACATGTTTCATTTTAACATGATAAAATGTTACATTTTAACATGTTTCATTTTAAAATGTTACATTTTAATATGTTACATTTTAACATGTTGCATTTTAACATGATAAAATGTTACATTTTAACATGTTTAATTTTAACATGTTTCATTTTAACATGATAAATTGTTACATTTTAACATGTTTCATTTTAACATCATAAAATGTTACATTTTAACATGTTTCATTTTAACATCATAAAATGTTACATTTTAACATGTTTCATTTTAACATGATAAAATGTTACATTTTAACATGTTTCATTTTAACATGATAAAATCTTACATTTTGACATGTTTCATTTTAACATGATAAAATGTTACATTTTAACATGTTACATTTTATTATGTTACATTTTAAAATGTTGCATTTTAACATGATAAAATGTTACATTTTAACATGTTGCATTTTAACATGATAAAATGTTACATTTTAACATGTTGCATTTTAACATGATAAAATGTTACATTTTAACATGTTGCATTTTAACATGATAAAATGTTACATTTTAACATGTTGCATTTTAACATGATAAAATGTTACATTTTAACATATTTCATTTTAACATGATAAAATGTTACATTTAAAAATGTTACATTTTTACATGTTTCATTTAAACATGATAAAATGTTACATTTTAACATTTTTCATTTTAACATGATAAAATGTTACATTTTAACATTTTTCATTTTAACATCATAAAATGTTACATTTTAACATGCTACATTTTAATATGTTACATTTAAACATGTTGTATTTTAACATGATAAAATGTTTCATTTTAACATGTTGCATTTTAACATGATAAAATGTTACATTTTAACATGTTACATTTTAATATGTTACATTTTAACATGTTGCATTTTAACATGATAAAATGTTACATTTTAACATGTTGCATTTTAACATGATAAAATGTTACATTTTAACATGTTGCATTTTAACATGATAAAATGTTACATTTTAACATGTTGCATTTTAACATGATAAAATGTTACATTTTAACATTTTTCATTTTAACATCATAAAATGTTACATTTTAACATGCTACATTTTAATATGTTACATTTAAACATGTTGTATTTTAACATTGTAAAATGTTACATTTTAACATGTTGCATTTTAACATGATAAAATGTTACATTTTAACATATTGCGATTTAACATGATAAAATGTTACATTTTAAAAAGTTTACATTTGAACATGTTACATTTTAATATGTTACATTTTAACATGTTGCATTTTAACATGATAAAATGTTACATTTTAACATGTTGCATTTTAACATGTTACATTTTAATATGTTACATTTTAACATGTTGCGTTTTAACATGATAAAATGTTACATTTTAACATGTTGCATTTTAACATGATAAAATGTTACATTTTAACATGTTTCATTTTAACATGATAAAATGTTACATTTTAACATGTTTCATTTTAACATGATAAAATGTTACATTTTAACGTTTCATTTTAACATGATAAAATGTTACATTTTAACATGTTTCATTTTAACATGTTACAATTTAACATGTTGCATTTTAACATGATAAAATGTTACATTTTAACATGTTGCATTTTAACATGATAAAATGTTACATTTTAACATGTTTCATTTTAACATGATAAAATGTTACATTTTAACATGTTGCATTTTAACATGATAAAATGTTACATTTTAACATGTTTTATTTTAACATGATAAAATGTTACATTTTAACATGTTGCATTTTAACATGATAAAATGTTACATTTTAACATGTTTCATTTTAACATGATAAAATGTTACATTTTAACATGTTTCATTTTAAAATGATAAAATGTTACATTTTAACGTTTCATTTTAACATGATAAAATGTTACATTTTAACATGTTTCATTTTAACATGTTACAATTTAACATGTTGCATTTTAACATGATAAAATGTTACATTTTAACATGTTGCATTTTAACATGATAAAATGTTACATTTTAACATGTTTCATTTTAACATGATAAAATGTTACATTTTAACATGTTGCATTTTAACATGATAAAATGTTACATTTTAACATGTTTCATTTTAACATGATAAAATGTTACATTTTAACATGTTTCATTTTAACATGATAAAATGTTACATTTTAACATGTTTCATTTTAACATGATAAAATGTTACATTTTAACATGTTTCATTTTAACATGATAAAATGTTACATTTTAACATGTTTCATTTTAACATGATAAAATCTTACATTTTAACATGATTCATTTTAACATGATAAAATCTTACATTTTAACATGTTTCATTTTAACATGATAAAATGTTACATTTTAACTTGTTTCATTTTAACATGATAAAATGTTACATTTTTACATGTTTCATTTAAAAATGTTACATTAAAAAATGTTACATTTTAACATGTTACATTTTAATATGTTACATTTTAACATGTAGCATTTTAACATGATAAAATGTTACATTTAAACATGTTGCATTTTAACATGATAAAATGTTACATTTTAACATGTTTCATTTTAACATGATAAAATGTTTCATTTTAATATGTTTCATTTTAACATGATAAAATGTTACATTTTAACATGTTTCATTTTAACATGATAAAATGTTACATTTTAACATGTTTCATTTTAACATGATAAAATGTTACATTTTAACATGTTTCATTTTAACATGATAAAATGTTACATTTTAACATGTTTCATTTTAACATGATAAAATCTTACATTTTAACATGATTCATTTTAACATGATAAAATGTTACAATTTAACATTATTCATTTTAACATGATAAAATGTTACATTTTAACTTGTTTTATTTTAACATGATAAAATGTTACATTTTTACATGTTTCATTTAAAAATGTTAAATTAAAAAATGTTACATTTTAACATGTTACATTTTAATATGTTACATTTTAACATGTTGCATTTTAACATGATAAAATGTTACATTTTAACATGTTGCATTTTAACATGATAAAATGTTACATTTTAACATGTTGCATTTTAACATGATAAAATGTTACATTTTAACATGTTGCATTTTAACATGATAAAATGTTACATTTTAACATATTTCATTTTAACATGATAAAATGTTACATTTAAAAATGTTACATTTTTACATGTTTCATCTAAACATGATAAAATGTTACATTTTAACATTTTTCATTTTAACATCATAAAATGTTACATTTTAACATGCTACATTTTAATATGTTACATTTAAACATGTTGTATTTTAACATGATAAAATGTTACATTTTAACATGTTGCATTTTAACATGATAAAATGTTACATTTTAACATGTTGCATTTTAACATGTTGCATTTTAACATAATAAAATGTTACATTTTACATGTTTCATTTTAACATGATAAAATGTTACATTTTAGCATGTTTCATTTTAAAATGTTACATTTTAATATGTTACATTTTAACATGTTTCATTTTAACATGTTACAATTTAACATGTTGCATTTTAACATGATAAAATGTTACATTTTAACATGTTTCATTTTAACATCATAAAATGTTACATTTTAACATGATAAAATGTTACATTTTAACATGTTTAATTTTAACATGATAAAATCTTACATTTTAACATGTTTCATTTTAACATGGTAAAATGTTACATTTTAACATGTTGCATTTTAACATGATAAAATGTATCATTTAAAAATGTTACATTAAAAAATGTTACATTTTAACATGTTACATTTTAATATGTTACATTTTAACATGTTGCATTTTAACATGATAAAATGTTACATTTTAAGATGTTTCATTTTAACATGATAAAATGTTACATTTTAACATGTTTCATTTAAACAAGATAAAATGTTACATTTTAACATTTTTCATTTTAAAATCATAAAATGTTACATTTTAACATGTTACATTTTAATATGTTACATTTAAACATGTTGCATTTTAACATGATAAAATGTTACATTTTAACATGTTGCATTTTAACATGATAAAATGTTACATTTTAACATGTTTCATTTTAACATGATAAAATGTTACATTTTAACATGGTTCATTTTAACATCATAAAATGTTACATTTTAACATGTTTCTTTTTAACATGATAAAATGTTACATTTTAACATGTTTCATTTTAACATGATAAAATCTTACATTTTAACATGTTTCATTTTAACATGATAAAATGTTACATTTTAACATGTTGCATTTTAACATGATAAAATGTTACATTTTAACATGTTGCATTTTAACATGATAAAATGTTACATTTTAACATGTTGCATTTTAACATGATAAAATGTTACATTTTAACATGTTTCATTTTAACATGATAAAATGTTACATTTTAACATGTTTCATTTTAATATGTTACATTTTAACATGTTGCATTTTAACATGATAAAATGTTACATTTTAACATGTTTCATTTTAACATGATAAAATGTTACATTTTAACATGTTTCATTTTAATATGTTACATTTTAACATGTTGCATTTTAACATCATAAAATGTTACATTTTAACATGTTACATTTTAATATGTTACATTTTAACATGTTGCATTTTAACATGATAAAATGTTACATTTTAACATGTTGCATTTTAACATGATAAAATGTTACATTTTAACATGTTGCATTTTTACATGATAAAATGTTACATTTTAACATGTTGCATTTTAACATGATAAAATGTTACATTTTAACATGTTGCATTTTAGCATGATAAAATGTTACATTTTAACATGTTTCGTTTAAAAATGTTACATTTTAAAATGTTACATTTTAACATGTTACATTTTAATATGTTACATTTTAACATGTTGCATTTTAACATTGTAAAATGTTACATTTTAACATGTTGCATTTTAACATGATAAAATGTTACATTTTAACATATTGCGATTTAACATGATAAAATGTTACATTTTAAAATGTTTATTTGAACATGTTACATTTTAATATGTTACATTTTAACATGTTGCATTTTAACATGATAAAATGTTACATTTTAACATGTTGCATTTTAACCTGTTACATTTTAATATGTTACATTTTAACATGTTGCATTTTAACATGATAAAATGTTACATTTTAACATGTTGCATTTTAACATGATAAAATGTTACATTTTAACATGTTTCATTTTAACATGATAAAATGTTACATTTTAACATGTTTCATTTTAACATGATAAAATGTTACATTTTAACATGTTTCATTTTAACATGATAAAATGTTACATTTTAACGTTTCATTTTAACATGATAAAATGTTACATTTTAACATGTTTCATTTTAACATGTTACAATTTAACATGTTGCATTTTAACATGATTCATTTTAACATGTTAAAATGTTGCATTTTAACATGATAAAATGTTACATTTTAACATGTTTCATTTTAACATGATAAAATGTTACATTTTAACATGTTGCATTTTAACATGTTGCATTTTAACATAATAAAATGATACATTTTACATGTTTCATTTTAACATGATAAAATGTTACATTTTAACATGTTTCATTTTAAAATGTTACATTTTAATATGTTACATTTTAACATGTTGCATTTTAACATGATAAAATGTTACATTTTAACATGTTTAATTTTAACATGTTTCATTTTAACATGATAAATTGTTACATTTTAACATGTTTCATTTTAACATCATAAAATGTTACATTTTAACATGTTTCATTTTAACATCATAAAATGTTACATTTTAACATGTTTCATTTTAACATGATAAAATGTTACATTTTAACATGTTTCATTTTAACATGATAAAATCTTACATTTTGACATGTTTCATTTTAACATGATAAAATGTTACATTTTAACATGTTACATTTTATTATGTTACATTTTAAAATGTTGCATTTTAACATGATAAAATGTTACATTTTAACATGTTGCATTTTAACATGATAAAATGTTACATTTTAACATGTTTTATTTTAACATGATAAAATGTTACATTTTAACGTTTCATTTTAACATGATAAAATGTTACATTTTAACATGTTTCATTTTAAAATGTTACATTTTAATATGTTGCATTTTAACATGATAAAATGTTACATTTTAACATTTTGCATTTTAACATGATAAAATGTTACATTTAACATGTTTCATTTTAACATGATAAAATGTTACATTTTAACATGTTGCATTTTAACATGATAAAATGTTAAATTTTAACATGTTTCATTTTAACATGATAAAATGTTACATTTTAACATGTTTCATTTTAACATGATAAAATGTTACATTTTAACATGTTTCATTTTAACATGATAAAATGTTACATTTTAACATGTTTTATTTTAACATAATAAAATGTTACATTTTAACATGTTTCATTTAAAAATGTTACATTAAAAAATGTTACATTTTAACATGTTACATTTTAATATGTTACATTTTAACATGTTGCATTTAAACATGATAAAATGTTACATTTTAACATGTTGCATTTTAACATGATAAAATGTTACATTTTAACATGTTGCATTTTAACATGATAAAATGTTACATTTTAACATGTTGCATTTTAATATGATAAAATGTTACATTTTAACAAGTTTCATTTTAACATGATAAAATGTTACATTTTTACATGTTTCATTTAAACATGATAAAATGTTACATTTTAATATGTTACATTTAAACATGTTGCATTTTAACATGATAAAATGTTACATTTTAACATGTTGCATTTTAACATGATAAAATGTTACATTTTAACATGTATCATTTTAACATGATAAAATGTTACATTTTAACATGTTTCATTTTAACATGATAAAATCTTACATTTTAACATGATTCATTTTAACATGATAAAATCTTACATTTTAACATGATTCATTTTAACATGATAAAATGTTACATTTTAACATGTTGCATTTTAACATGATAAAATGTTACATTTTAACATGTTGCATTTTAACATGTTGCATTTTAACATGATAAAATGTTACATTTTACATGTTTCATTTTAACATGATAAAATGTTACATTTTAACATGTTTCATTTTAAAATGTTACATTTTAATATGTTACATTTTAACATGTTGCATTTTAACATGATAAAATGTTACATTTTAACATTTTTCATTGTAACATGATAAAATGTTACATTTTAACGTTTCATTTTAACATCATAAAATGTTACATTTTAACATGTTACAATTTAATATGATACATTTTAACATGTTGCATTTTAACATGATAAAATGTCACATTTTAACATGTTGCATTTTAACATGATAAAATGTTACATTTTAACATGTTGCATTTTTACATGATAAAATGTTACATTTTAACATGTTGCACTTTAACCTGATAAAATGTTACATTTTAACATGATAAAATGTTACATTTTAACATGTTGCATTTTAACATGATAAAATGTTACATTATAACATGTTTCATTTTAACATGATAAAATGTTACATTTTAACATGTTGCATTTTAACATGTTACATTTTAATATGTTACATTTTAACATGATAAAATGTTACATTTCAACATGTTTCATTTTAACATGATAAAATGTTACATTTTAACATGTTTCATTTTAACATGTTTCATTTTAACATGATAAAATGTTACATTTTAACGTTTCATTTTAACATGATAAAATGTTACATTTTAACATGTTTCATTTTAGAATGTTACATTTTAACATGTTGCATTTTAACATGATAAAATGTTACATTTTAACATGTTGCATTTTAACATGATAAAATGTTACATTTTAACATGTTTCATTTTAACATGATAAAATGTTACATTTAAAAATGTTGCATTTTAACATGATAAACTGTTACATTTTAACATGTTTCATTTTAACATGATAAAATGTTACATTTTAACATGTTTCATTTTAACATGATAAAATGTTACATTTTAACATGTTTCATTTTAACATGATAAAATGTTACATTTTAACATGTTTCATTTTAACATGATAAAATGTTACATTTTAACATGTTTCATTTTAACATGATAAAATGTTACATTTTAACATGTTTCATTTTAACTTGTTTCATTTTAACATGATAAAATGTTACATTTTTACATGTTTCATTTAAAAATGTTACATTAAAAAATGTTACATTTTAACATGTTACATTTTAATATGTTACATTTTAACATGTTGCATTTTAACATGATAAAATGTTACATTTTAACATTATAAAATGTTACATTTTAACATGTTGCATTTTAACATGATAAAATGTTACATTTTAACATGTTGCATTTTAACATGATAAAATGTTACATTTTAACATGTTTCATTTTAACATGATTAAATGTTACATTTAAAAATGTTACATTTTTACTTGTTTCATTTAAACATGATAAAATGTTACATTTTAACATTTTTCATTTTACATCATAAAATGTTACATTTAAACATGTTACAATTTAATATGTTACATTTAAACATGTTGCATTTTAACATGATAAAATGTTACATTTTAACATGTTGCATTTTAACATGATAAAATGTTACATTTTAACATGTTGCATTTTAACATGATAAAATGTTACATTTTAACATGTTGCATTTTAACATGATAAAATGTTACATTTTAACATGTTGCATTTTAACATGTTGCATTTTAACATGATAAAATGTTACATTTTAACATGTTGCATTTTTACATGATAAAATGTTACATTTTAACATGTTGCATTTTAACATGATAAAATGTTACATTTTAACATGTTGCATTTTAACATGATAAAATGTTACATTTTAACATGTTGCATTTTAGCATGATAAAATGTTACATTATAACATGTTTCATTTTAACATGATAAAATGTTACATTTTAACATGTTTCATTTTAAAATGTTACATTTTAAAATGTTACATTTTAACATGTTACATTTTTATATGTTACATTTTAACATGTTGCATTTTAACATGATAAAATGTAACATTTTAACATGTTTATTTTAACATGATAAAATGTTACATTTTAACATGTTGCATTTTAACATGATAAAATGTTACATTTTAACATGTTTCATTTTAACATGATAAAATGTTTCATTTAAAAATGTTACATTTTAAAATGTTACATTTTAACATGTTACATTTTAATATGTTACATTTTAACATGTTGCATTTTAACATAGTAAAATGTTACATTTTAACATGTTGCTTTTTAACATGATAAAATGTTACATTTTAACATATTGCGATTTAACATGATAAAATGTTACATTTTAAAATGTTACATTTGAACATGTTACATTTTAATATGTTACATTTTAACATGTTGCATTTTAACATGATAAAATGTTACATTTTAACATGTTGCATTTTAACATGTTACATTTTAATATGTTACATTTTAACATGTTGCATTTTAACATGATAAAATGTTACATTTTAACATGTTTCATTTTAACATGATAAAATGTTACATTTTAACATGTTGCATTTTAACATGATAAAATATTACATTTTAACATGTTGCATTTTAACATGATAAAATGTTACATTTTAACATGTTTCATTTTAACATGATAAAATGTTACATTTAAAAATGTTACATTTTTACATGTTGCATTTTAACATGATAAAATGTTACATTTTAACGTTTCATTTTAACATGATATAATGTTACATTTTAACATGTTTCATTTTAACATGATAAAATGTTACATTTTAACATGTTTCATTTTAACATGATAAAATGTTACATTTTAAAATGTTTCATTTTAACATGATAAAATGTTACATTTAAACATGTTTCATTTTAACATGATAAAATGTTACATTTTAACATGTTTCATTTTAACATGATAAAATGTTACATTTTAACATGTTACATTTCAACATGATAATATGTTACATTTTAACTTGTTTCATTTTAACATGATAAAATGTTACATTTTTACATGTTTCATTTAAAAATGTTACATTAAAAAATGTTACATTTTAACATGTTACATTTTAATATGTTACATTTTAACATGTTGCATTTTAACATGATAAAATGTTACATTTTAACATGTTGCATTTTAACATGATAAAATGTTACATTTTAACATGTTGCATTTTAACATGATAAAATGTTACATTTTAACGTTTCATTTTAACATGATAAAATGTTAGATTTAAAAATGTTACATTTTTACATGTTTCATTTAAACATGATAAAATGTTACATTTTAACATTTTTCATTTTAACATTATAAAATGTTACATTTTAACATGTTACATTTTAATATGTTACATTTAAACATGTTGCATTTTAACATGATAAAATGTTACATTTTAACATTTTGCATTTTAACATGATAAAATGTTACATTTTAACATGTTTCATTTTAACATGATAAAATGTTACATTTTAACATGTTTCATTTTAACATCATAAAATGTTACATTTTAACATGTTTCATTTTAACATGATAAAATGTTACATTTTAACATGTTTCATTTTAACATGATAAAATCTTACATTTTAACATGTTTCATTTTAACATGATAAAATGTTACATTTTAACATGTTGCATTTTAACATGATAAAATGTTTCATTTTAACATGATAAAATGTTACATTTTAACATGTTGCATTTTAACATGATAAAATGTTAAATTTTAACATGTTTCATTTTAACATGATAAAATGTTACATTTTAACATGTTTCATTTTAACATGATAAAATGTTACATTTTAACATGTTCCATTTTAACATGATAAAATGTTACATTTAAACATGTTTCATTTTAACATGATAAAATGTTACATTTTAACATGTTTCATTTTAACATGATAAAATCTTACATTTTAACATGTTTCATTTTAACATGATAAAATGTTACATTTTAACATGTTGCATTTTAACATGATAAAATGTTTCATTTTAACATGTTGCATTTTAACATGATAAAATGTTACATTTTAACATGTTGCATTTTAACATGATAAAATGTTACATTTTAACATGTTTCATTTTAACATGATAAAATGTTACATTTTAACATGTTTCATTTTAACATGATAAAATGTTACATTTAAACATGTTTCATTTTAACATGATAAAATGTTACATTTAAACATGTTTCATTTTAACATGATAAAATGTTACATTTTAACATGTTTCATTTTAACATGTTTCATTTTAACATGATAAAATGTTACATTTTAACATGTTGCATTTTAACATGATAAAATGTTACATTTTAACTTGTTTCATTTTAACATGATAAAATGTTACATTTTTACATGTTTCATTTAAAAATGTTACATTAAAAAATGTTACATTTTAACATGTTACATTTTAATATGTTACATTTTAACATGTTGCATTTTAACATGATAAAATGTTACATTTTAACATGTTGCATTTTAACATGATAAAATGTTACATTTTAACATGTTGCATTTTAACATGATAAAATGTTACATTTTAACATGTTGCATTTTAACATGATAAAATGTTACATTTTAACATGTTTCATTTTAACATGATAAAATGTTACATTTAAAAATGTTACATTTTTACATGTTTCATTTAAACATGATAAAATGTTACATTTTAACATTTTTCATTCTAACATCATAAAATGTTACATTTTAACATGTTACATTTTAATATGTTACATTTAAACATGTTGCATTTTAACATGATAAAATGTTACATTTTAACATGTTTCATTTTAACATGATAAAATGTTACATTTTAACATGTTTCATTTTAACATCATAAAATGTTACATTTTAACATGTTTCATTTTAACATGATAAAATGTTACATTTTAACATGTTTCATTTTAACATGATAAAATGTTACATTTTAACATGTTTCATTTTAACATGATAAAATGTTACATTTTAACATGTTGCATTTTAACATGATAAAATGTTACATTTTAACATGTTTCATTTTAACATCATAAAATGTTACATTTTAACATGTTTCATTTTAACATGATAAAATGTTACATTTTAACATGTTTCATTTTAACATGATAAAATGTTACATTTTAACATGTTTCATTTTAACATGATGAAATGTTACATTTTAACATGTTTCATTTTAAAATGTTACATTTTAAAATGTTACATTTTAACATGTTACATTTTTATATGTTACATTTTAACATGTTGCATTTTAACATGATAAAATGTTACATTTTAACATGTTGCATTTTAACATGATAAAATGTTACATTTTAACATGTTTCATTTAAAAATGTTACATTTTAAAATGTTACATTTTAACATGTTACATTTTAATATGTTATATTTTAACATGTTGCATTTTAACATTGTAAAATGTTACATTTTAACATGTTGCATTTTAACATGATAAAATGTTACATTTTAACATATTGCGATTTAACATGATAAAATGTTACATTTTAAAAAGTTTACATTTGAACATGTTACATTTTAATATGTTACATTTTAACATGTTGCATTTTAACATGATAAAATGTTACATTTTAACATGTTGCATTTTAACATGTTACATTTTAATATGTTACATTTTAACATGTTGCATTTTAACATGATAAAATGTTACATTTTAACATGTTGCATTTTAACATGATAAAATGTTACATTTTAACATGTTTCATTTTAACATGATAAAATGTTACATTTTAACATGTTTCATTTTAATATGATAAAATGTTACATTTTAACGTTTCATTTTAACATGATAAAATGTTACATTTTAACATGTTTCATTTTAACATGTTACAATTTAACATGTTGCATTTTAACATGATAAAATGTTACATTTTAACATGTTGCATTTTAACATGATAAAATGTTACATTTTAACATGTTTCATTTTAACATGATAAAATGTTACATTTTAACATGTTGCATTTTAACATGATAAAATGTTACATTTTAACATGTTTCATTTTAACATGATAAAATGTTACATTTTAACATGTTGCATTTTAACATGATAAAATGTTACATTTTAACATGTTTCATTTTAACATGATAAAATGTTACATTTTAACATGTTTCATTTTAACATGATAAAATGTTACATTTTAACGTTTCATTTTAACATGATAAAATGTTACATTTTAACATGTTTCATTTTAACATGTTACAATTTAACATGTTGCATTTTAACATGATAAAATGTTACATTTTAACATGTTTCATTTTAACATGATAAAATGTTACATTTTAACATGTTTCATTTTAACATGATAAAATGTTACATTTTAACATGTTTCATTTTAACATGATAAAATGTTACATTTTAACATGTTTCATTTAAACATGATAAAATCTTACATTTTAACATGATTCATTTTAACATGATTCATTTTAACATGATAAAATCTTACATTTTAACATGTTTCATTTTAACATGATAAAATGTTACATTTTAACTTGTTTCATTTTAACATGATAAAATGTTACATTTTTACATGTTTCATTTAAAAATGTTACATTAAAAAATGTTACATTTTAACATGTTACATTTTAATGTTACATTTTAACATGTTGCATTTTAACATGATAAAATGTTACATTTTAACATGTTGCATTTTAACATGATAAAATGTTACATTTTAACATGTTGCATTTTAACATGATAAAATGTTACATTTTAACATGTTGCATTTTAACATGATAAAATGTTACATTTAAACATGTTTCATTTTAACATGATAAAATGTTACATTTTAACATGTTTCATTTTAACATGTTACATTTTAACATGTTGCATTTTAACATGATAAAATGTTACATTTTAACATGTTGCATTTTAACATGATAAAATGTTACATTTTAACATGTTTCATTTTAACATGATAAAATGTTACATTTTAATATGTTTCATTTTAACATGATAAAATGTTACATTTTAACATGTTTCATTTTAACATGATAAAATGTTACATTTTAACATGTTTCATTTTAACATGATAAAATGTTACATTTTAACATGTTTCATTTTAACATGATAAAATGTTACATTTTAACATGTTTCATTTTAACATGATAAAATGTTACATTTTAACATGTTTCATTTTAACATGATAAAATCTTACATTTTAACATGATTCATTTTAACATGATAAAATCTTACATTTTAACATGTTTCATTTTAACATGATAAAATGTTACATTTTAACTTGTTTCATTTTAACATGATAAAATGTTACATTTTTACATGTTTCATTTAAAAATGTTACATTAAAAAATGTTACATTTTAACATGTTACATTTTAATGTTACATTTTAACATGTTGCATTTTAACATGATAAAATGTTACATTTTAACATGTTGCATTTTAACATGATAAAATGTTACATTTTAACATGTTGCATTTTAACATGATAAAATGTTACATTTTAACATGTTGCATTTTAACATGATAAAATGTTACATTTTAACATGTTGCATTTTAACATGATAAAATGTTACATTTAAACATGTTTCATTTTAACATGATAAAATGTTACATTTTAACATGTTTCATTTTAACATGTTACATTTTAACATGTTGCATTTTAACATGATAAAATGTTACATTTTAACATGTTGCATTTTAACATGTAAAAGGTTACATTTTAACATGTTTCATTTTAACATGATAAAATGTTACATTTTAACATGTTGCATTTTAACATGATAAAATGTTACATTTTAACATGTTGCATTTTAACATGATAAAATGTTACATTTTAACATGTTTCATTTTAACATGATAAAATGTTACATTTTAACATGTTTCATTTTAACATGATAAAATGTTACATTTTAACATGTTTTATTTTAACATGATAAAATGTTACATTTTAACATGTTTCATTTAAAAATGTTACATTAAAAAATGTTACATTTTAACATGTTACATTTTAATATGTTACATTTTAACATGTTGCATTTTAACATGATAAAATGTTACATTTTTACATGTTGCATTTTAACATGATAAAATGTTACATTTTATCATGTTGCATTTTAACATGATAAATGTTACATTTTAACATGTTGCATTTTAACATGATAAAATGTTACATTTTAACATGTTTCATTTTAACATGATAAAATGTTACATTTAAAAATGTTACATTTTTACATGTTTCATTTAAACATGATAAAATGTTACATTTTAACATTTTTCATTTTAACATGATAAAATGTTACATTTTAACATGTTACATTTTAATATGTTACATTTAAACATGTTGCATTTAAACATCATAAAATGTTACATTTTAACATGTTGCATTTTAACATGATAAAATGTTACATTTTAACATGTTTCATTTTAACATGATAAAATGTTACATTTTAACATGGTTCATTTTAACATCATAAAATGTTACATTTTAACATGATAAAATGTTACATTTTAACATGTTTCATTTTAACATGATAAAATCTTACATTTTAACATGTTTCATTTTAACATGATAAAATGTTACATTTTAACATGTTGCATTTGAACATGATAAAATGTTACATTTTAACATGTTGCATTTTAACATGATAAAATGTTACATTTTAACATGTTTCATTTTAACATGATAAAATGTTACATTTTAACATGTTTCATTTTAATATGTTACATTTTAACATGTTTCATTTTAACATGATAAAATGTTACATTAAAAAATGTTACATTTTTACATGTTTCATTTAAACATGATAAAATGTTACATTTTAACATTTTTCATTTTAACATCATAAAATGTTACATTTTAACATGTTACA
The DNA here is from genome assembly GCF_028750875.1 of Macrosteles quadrilineatus. Lineage (NCBI taxonomy): Eukaryota > Metazoa > Arthropoda > Insecta > Hemiptera > Cicadellidae > Macrosteles > Macrosteles quadrilineatus. Next base: position 369,738 of record NW_026542645.1, read on the forward strand.
TTTTAATATGTTACATTTTAACATGTTGCATTTTAACATGATAAAATGTTACATTTTAACATGTTGCATTTTAACATGATAAAATGTTACATTTTAACATGTTGCATTTTTACATGATAAAATGTTACATTTTAACATGTTGCATTTTAACATGATAAAATGTTACATTTTAACATGTTGCATTTTAGCATGATAAAATGTTACATTTTAACATGTTGCATTTTAGCATGATAAAATGTTACATTATAACATGTTTCATTTTAACATGATAAAATGTTACATTTTAACATGTTTCATTTAAAAATGTTACATTTTAAAATGTTACATTTTAAAATGTTACATTTTAACATGTTACATTTTTATATGTTACATTTTAACATGTTGCATTTTAACATGATAAAATGGTACATATTTACATGTTGCATTTTAACATGATAAAATGTTACATTTTAACATGTTGCATTTTAACATGATAAAATGTTACATTTTAACATGTTGCATTTTAACATGATAAAATGTTACATTTTAACATGTTTCGTTTAAAAATGTTACATTTTAAAATGTTACATTTTAACATGTTACATTTTAATATGTTACATTTTAACATGTTGCATTTTAACATTGTAAAATGTTACATTTTAACATGTTGCATTTTAACATGGTAAAATGTTACATTTTAACATGTTGCATTTTAACATGATAAAATGTTACATTTTAACATATTGCGATTTAACATGATAAAATGTTACATTTTAACATGTTGCATTTTAACATGTTACATTTTAATATGTTACATTTTAACATGTTGCATTTTAACATGATAAAATGTTACATTTTAACATGTTGCATTTTAACATGATAAAATGTTACATTTTAACATGTTTCATTTTAACATGATAAAATGTTACATTTTAACATGTTTCATTTTAACATGATAAAATGTTACATTTTAACATGTTTCATTTTAACATGATAAAATGTTACATTTTAACGTTTCATTTTAACATGATAAAATGTTACATTTTAACATGTTTCATTTTAACATGTTACAATTTAACATGTTGCATTTTAACATGATTCATTTTAACATGATAAAATGTTACATTTAAACATGTTGCATTTTAACATGATAAAATGTTACATTTTAACATGTTGCATTTTAACATGATAAAATGTTACATTTTAACATGTTGCATTTTAACATGTTGCATTTTAACATGATAAAATGTTACATTTTAACATGTTGCATTTTTACATGATAAAATGTTACATTTTAACATGTTGCATTTTAACATGATAAAATGTTACATTTTAACATGTTGCATTTTAACATGATAAAATGTTACATTTTAACATGTTGCATTTTAACATGATAAAATGTTACATTATAACATGTTTCATTTTAACATGATAAAATGTTACATTTTAACATGTTCCATTTTAAAATGTTACATTTTAAAATGTTACATTTTAACATGTTACATTTTTATATGTTACATTTTAACATGTTGCATTTTAACATGATAAAATGTTACATTTTAACATGTTGCATTTTAACATGATAAAATGTTACATTTTAACATGTTGCATTTTAACATGATAAAATGTTACATTTTAACATGTTTCATTTAAAAATGTTACATTTTAAAATGTTACATTTTAACATGTTACATTTTAATATGTTACATTTTAACATGTTGCATTTTAACATAGTAAAATGTTACATTTTAACATGTTGCATTTTAACATGATAAAATGTTACATTTTAACATATTGCGATTTAACATGATAAAATGTTACATTTTAAAATGTTACATTTGAACATGTTACATTTTAATATGTTACATTTTAACATGTTGCATTTTAATATGATAAAATGTTACATTTTAACATGTTGCATTTTAACATGTTACATTTTAATATGTTACATTTTAACATGTTGCATTTTAACATGATAAAATGTTACATTTTAACATGTTTCATTTTAACATGATAAAATGTTACATTTTAACATGTTGCATTTTAACATGATAAAATGTTACATTTTAAGATGTTTCATTTTAACATGATAAAATGTTACATTTTAACATGTTTCATTTTAACATGATAAAATGTTACATTTTAAAATGTTTCATTTTAACATGATAAAATGTTACATTTAAACATGTTTCATTTTAACATGATAAAATGTTACATTTTAACATGTTTCATTTTAACATGATAAAATGTTACATTTTAACATGTTGCATTTTAACATGATAATATGTTACATTTTAACTTGTTTCATTTTAACATGATAAAATGTTAAATTTTTACATGTTTCATTTAAAAATGTTACTTAAAAAAATGTTACATTTTAACATGTTACATTTTAATATGTTACATTTTAACATGTTGCATTTTAACATGATAAAATGTTACATTTTAACATGTTGCATTTTAACATGATAAAATGTTACATTTTAACATGTTGCATTTTAACATGATAAAATGTTACATTTTAACGTTTCATTTTAACATGATAAAATGTTGGATTTAAAAATGTTACATTTTTACATGTTTCATTTAAACATGATAAAATGTTACATTTTAACATTTTTCATTTTAACATTATAAAATGTTACATTTTAACATGTTACATTTTAATATGTTACATTTAAACATGTTGCATTTTAACATGATAAAATGTTACATTTTAACATGTTGCATTTTAACATGATAAAATGTTACATTTTAACATGTTTCATTTTAACATGATAAAATGTTACATTTTAACATGTTTCATTTTAACATCATAAAATGTTACATTTTAACATGTTTCATTTTAACATGATAAAATGTTACATTTTAACATGTTTCATTTTAACATGATAAAATCTTACATTTTAACATGTTTCATTTTAACATGATAAAATGTTACATTTTAACATGTTGCATTTTAACATGATAAAATGTTTCATTTTAACATGATAAAATGTTACATTTTAACATGTTGCATTTTAACATGATAAAATGTTACATTTTAACATGTTTCATTTTAACATGATAAAATGTTACATTTTAACATGTTTCATTTTAACATGATAAAATGTTACATTTAAACATGTTTCATTTTAACATGATAAAATGTTACATTTTAACATGTTTCATTTTAACATGATAAAATGTTACATTTTAACATGTTTCATTTTAACATGTTTCATTTTAACATGATAAAATGTTACATTTTAACATGTTGCATTTTAACATGATAAAATGTTACATTTTAACTTGTTTCATTTTAACATGATAAAATGTTACATTTAAACATGTTTCATTTTAACATGATAAAATGTTACATTTTAACATGTTTCATTTTAACATGATAAAATGTTACATTTATAATGTTACATTTTAACATGTTGCATTTTAACATGATAAAATCTTACATTTTAACATGATTCATTTTAACATGATAAAATCTTACATTTTAACATGTTTCATTTTAACATGATAAAATGTTACATATTAACTTGTTTCATTTTAACATGATAAAATGTTACATTTTTACATGTTTCATTTAAAAATGTTACATTAAAAAATGTTACATTTTAACATGTTACATTTTAATGTTACATTTTAACATGTTGCATTTTAACATGATAAAATGTTACATTTTAACATGTTGCATTTTAACATGATAAAATGTTACATTTTAACATGTTGCATTTTAACATGATAAAATGTTACATTTTAACATGTTGCATTTTAACATGATAAAATGTTACATTTTAACATGTTGCATTTTAACATGATAAAATGTTACATTTTAACATGTTGCATTTTAACATGATAAAATGTTACATTTTAACATGTTTCATTTTAACATGTTACATTTTAACATGTTGCATTTTAACATGATAAAATGTTACATTTTAACATGTTGCATTTTAACATGTAAAAGGTTACATTTTAACATGTTTCATTTTAACATGATAAAATGTTACATTTTAACATGTTGCATTTTAACATGATAAAATGTTACATTTTAACATGTTGCATTTTAACATGATAAAATGTTACATTTTAACATGTTTCATTTTAACATGATAAAATGTTACATTTTAACATGTTTCATTTTAACATGATAAAATGTTACATTTTAACATGTTTTATTTTAACATGATAAAATGTTACATTTTAACATGTTTCATTTAAAAATGTTACATTAAAAAATGTTACATTTTAACATGTTACATTTTAATATGTTACATTTTAACATGTTGCATTTTAACATGATAAAATGTTACATTTTTACATGTTGCATTTTAACATGATAAAATGTTACATTTTATCATGTTGCATTTTAACATGATAAATGTTACATTTTAACATGTTGCATTTTAACATGATAAAATGTTACATTTTAACATGTTTCATTTTAACATGATAAAATGTTACATTTAAAAATGTTACATTTTTACATGTTTCATTTAAACATGATAAAATGTTACATTTTAACATTTTTCATTTTAACATCATAAAATGTTACATTTTAACATGTTACATTTTAATATGTTACATTTAAACATGTTGCATTTAAACATGATAAAATGTTACATTTTAACATGTTGCATTTTAACATGATAAAATGTTACATTTTAACATGTTTCATTTTAACATGATAAAATGTTACATTTTAACATGGTTCATTTTAACATCATAAAATGTTACATTTTAACATGATAAAATGTTACATTTTAACATGTTTCATTTTAACATGATAAAATCTTACATTTTAACATGTTTCATTTTAACATGATAAAATGTTACATTTTTAAATGTTGCATTTTAACATGATAAAATGTTACATTTTAACATGTTGCATTTTAACATGATAAAATGTTACATTTTAACATGTTTCATTTTAACATGATAAAATGTTACATTTTAACATGTTTCATTTTAATATGTTACATTTTAACATGTTGCATTTTAACATGATAAAATGTTACATTTTAACATGTTTCATTTTAACATGATAAAATGTTACATTAAAAAATGTTACATTTTTACATGTTTCATTTAAACATGATAAAATGTTACATTTTAACATTTTTCATTTTAACATCATAAAATGTTACATTTTAACATGTTACATTTTAATATGTTACATTTTAACATGTTGCATTTTAACATGATAAACTGTTACATTTTAACATGTTGCATTTTAACATGATAAAATGTTACATTTTAACATGTTGCATTTTTACATGATAAAATGTTACATTTTAACATGTTGCATTTTAACATGATAAAATGTTACATTTTAACATGTTGCATTTTAGCATGATAAAATGTTACATTTTAACATGTTGCATTTTAGCATGATAAAATGTTACATTATAACATGTTTCATTTTAACATGATAAAATGTTACATTTTAACATGTTTCATTTAAAAATGTTACATTTTAAAATGTTACATTTAAAAATGTTACATTTTAAAATGTTACATTTTAAAATGTTACATTTTAACATGTTACATTTTTATATGTTACATTTTAACATGTTGCATTTTAACATGATAAAATGGTACATATTTACATGTTGCATTTTAACATGATAAAATGTTACATTTTAACATGTTGCATTTTAACATGATAAAATGTTACATTTTAACATGTTGCATTTTAACATGATAAAATGTTACATTTTAACATGTTTCGTTTAAAAATGTTACATTTTAAAATGTTACATTTTAACATGTTACATTTTAATATGTTACATTTTAACATGTTGCATTTTAACATTGTAAAATGTTACATTTTAACATGTTGCATTTTAACATTGTAAAATGTTACATTTTAACATGTTGCATTTTAACATGATAAAATGTTACATTTTAACATATTGCGATTTAACATGATAAAATGTTACATTTTAAAATGTTACATTTGAACATGTTACATTTTAATATGTTACATTTTAACATGTTGCATTTTAACATGATAAAATGTTACATTTTAACATGTTGCATTTTAACATGTTACATTTTAATATGTTACATTTTAACATGTTGCATTTTAACATGATAAAATGTTACATTTTAACATGTTGCATTTTAACATGATAAAATGTTACATTTTAACATGTTTCATTTTAACATGATAAAATGTTACATTTTAACATGTTTCATTTTAACATGATAAAATGTTACATTTTAACATGTTTCATTTTAACATGATAAAATGTTACATTTTAACGTTTCATTTTAACATGATAAAATGTTACATTTTAACATGTTTCATTTTAACATGTTACAATTTAACATGTTGCATTTTAACATGATTCATTTTAACATGATAAAATGTTACATTTAAACATGTTGCATTTTAACATGATAAAATGTTACATTTTAACATGTTGCATTTTAACATGATAAAATGTTACATTTTAACATGTTGCATTTTAACATGATAAAATGTTACATTTTAACATGTTGCATTTTAACATGTTGCATTTTAACATGATAAAATGTTACATTTTAACATGTTGCATTTTTACATGATAAAATGTTACATTTTAACATGTTGCATTTTAACATGATAAAATGTTACATTTTAACATGTTGCATTTTAACATGATAAAATGTTACATTTTAACATGTTGCATTTTAACATGATAAAATGTTACATTATAACATGTTTCATTTTAACATGATAAAATGTTACATTTTAACATGTTTCATTTTAAAATGTTACATTTTAAAATGTTACATTTTAACATGTTACATTTTTATATGTTACATTTTAACATGTTGCATTTTAACATGATAAAATGTTACATTTTAACATGTTGCATTTTAACATGATAAAATGTTACATTTTAACATGTTTCATTTTAACATGATAAAATGTTACATTTTAACATGTTTCATTTAAAAATGTTACATTTTAAAATGTTACATTTTAACATGTTACATTTTAATATGTTACATTTTAACATGTTGCATTTTAACATAGTAAAATGTTACATTTTAACATGTTGCATTTTAACATGATAAAATGTTACATTTTAACATATTGCGATTTAACATGATAAAATGTTACATTTTAAAATGTTACATTTGAACATGTTACATTTTAATATGTTACATTTTAACATGTTGCATTTTAATATGATAAAATGTTACATTTTAACATGTTGCATTTTAACATGTTACATTTTAATATGTTACATTTTAACATGTTGCATTTTAACATGATAAAATGTTACATTTTAACATGTTTCATTTTAACATGATAAAATGTTACATTTTAACATGTTGCATTTTAACATGATAAAATGTTACATTTTAACATGTTGCATTTTAACATGATAAAATGTTACATTTTAACATGTTTCATTTTAACATGATAAAATGTTACATTTTAACATGTTTCATTTTAACATGATAAAATGTTACATTTTAAAATGTTTCATTTTAACATGATAAAATGTTACATTTAAACATGTTTCATTTTAACATGATAAAATGTTACATTTTAACATGTTTCATTTTAACATGATAAAATGTTACATTTTAACATGTTGCATTTTAACATGATAATATGTTACATTTTAACTTGTTTCATTTTAACATGATAAAATGTTAAATTTTTACATGTTTCATTTAAAAATGTTACTTAAAAAAATGTTACATTTTAACATGTTACATTTTAATATGTTACATTTTAACATGTTGCATTTTAACATGATAAAATGTTACATTTTAACATGTTGCATTTTAACATGATAAAATGTTACATTTTAACATGTTGCATTTTAACATGATAAAATGTTACATTTTAACGTTTCATTTTAACATGATAAAATGTTGGATTTAAAAATGTTACATTTTTACATGTTTCATTTAAACATGATAAAATGTTACATTTTAACATTTTTCATTTTAACATTATAAAATGTTACATTTTAACATGTTACATTTTAATATGTTACATTTAAACATGTTGCATTTTAACATGATAAAATGTTACATTTTAACATGTTGCATTTTAACATGATAAAATGTTACATTTTAACATGTTTCATTTTAACATGATAAAATGTTACATTTTAACATGTTTCATTTTAACATCATAAAATGTTACATTTTAACATGTTTCATTTTAACATGATAAAATGTTACATTTTAACATGTTTCATTTTAACATGATAAAATCTTACATTTTAACATGTTTCATTTTAACATGATAAAATGTTACATTTTAACATGTTGCATTTTAACATGATAAAATGTTTCATTTTAACATGATAAAATGTTACATTTTAACATGTTGCATTTTAACATGATAAAATGTTACATTTTAACATGTTTCATTTTAACATGATAAAATGTTACATTTTAACATGTTTCATTTTAACATGATAAAATTTTACATTTTAACATGTTTCATTTTAACATGATAAAATGTTACATTTAAACATGTTTCATTTTAACATGATAAAATGTTACATTTTAACATGTTTCATTTTAACATGATAAAATGTTACATTTTAACATGTTGCATTTTAACATGATAAAATGTTACATTTTAACTTGTTTCATTTTAACATGATAAAATGTTACATTTAAACATGTTTCATTTTAACATGATAAAATGTTACATTTTAACATGTTTCATTTTAACATGATAAAATGTTACATTTATAATGTTACATTTTAACATGTTGCATTTTAACATGATAAAATGTTACATTTTAACATGTTGCATTTTAACATGATAAAATGTTACATTTTAACATGTTGCATTTTAACATGATAAAATGTTACATTTTAACATGTTGCATTTTAACATGATAAAATGTTACATTTTAACATGTTGCATTTTAACATGATAAAATGTTACATTTTAACATGTTGCATTTTAACATGATAAAATGTTACATTTTAACATGTTGCATTTTAACATGATAAAATGTTACATTTTAACATGTTGCATTTTAACATGATAAAATGTTACATTTTAACATGTTGCATTTTAACATGATAAAATGTTACATTTTAACATGTTGCATTTTAACATGATAAAATGTTACATTTTAACATGTTGCATTTTAACATGATAAAATGTTACATTTTAACATGTTGCATTTTAACATGATAAAATGTTACATTTTAACATGTTTCATTTTAACATGATAAAATGTTACATTTAAAAATGTTACATTTTTACATGTTTCATTTAAACATGATAAAATGTTACATTTTAACATTTTTCATTTTAACATCATAAAATGTTACATTTTAACATGTTACATTTTAATATGTTACATTTAAACATGTTGCATTTTAACATGATAAAATGTTACATTTTAACATGTTGCATTTTAACATGATAAAATGTTACATTTTAACATGTTTCATTTTAACATGATAAAATGTTACATTTTAACATGTTTCATTTTAACATCATAAAATGTTACATTTTAACATGTTGCATTTTAACATGATAAAATGTTACATTTTAACATGATAAAATGTTACATTTTAACATGTTTCATTTTAACATGATAAAATGTTACATTTTAACATGTTTCATTTTAAAATGTTACATTTTAAAATGTTACATTTTAACATGTTACATTTTAATATGTTACATTTTAACATGTTGCATTTTAACATGATAAAATGTTACATTTTAACATGTTTCATTTTAACATGATAAAATGTAACATTTTTACATGTTTCATTTAAACATGATAAAATGTTACATTTTAACATTTTTCATTTTAACATCATAAAATGTTACATTTTAACATGTTACATTTAAATATTATACATTTTAACATGTTGCATTTTAACATGATAAAATGTTACATTTTAACATGTTGCATTTTAACATGATAAAATGTTACATTCTAACATGTTGCATTTTAACATGATAAAATGTTACATTTTAACATGTTGCATTTTAACATGATAAAATGTTACATTATAACATGTTTCATTTTAAAATGATAAAATGTTACATTTTAACATGTTTCATTTTAAAATGTTACATTTTAAAATGTTACATTTTAACATGTTACATTTTTATATGTTACATTTTAACATGTTGCATTTAAACATGATAAAATGTTACATTTTAACATGTTGCATTTTAACATGATAAAATGTTACATTTTAACATGTTTCATTTAATAATGTTACATTTTAAAATGTTACATTTTAACATGTTACATTTTAATATGTTATATTTTAACATGTTGCATTTTAACATTGTAAAATGTTACATTTTAACATGTTGCATTTTAACATGATAAAATGTTACATTTTAACATATTGCGATTTAACATGATAAAATGTTACATTTTAAAAAGTTTACATTTGAACATGTTACATTTTAATATGTTACATTTTAACATGTTGCATTTTAACATGATAAAATGTTACATTTTAACATGTTGCATTTTAACATGTTACATTTTAATATGTTACATTTTAACATGTTGCATTTTAACATGATAAAATGTTACATTTTAACATGTTGCATTTTAACATGATAAAATGTTACATTTTAACATGTTTCATTTTAACATGATAAAATGTTACATTTTAACATGTTTCATTTTAACATGATAAAATGTTACATTTTAACGTTTCATTTTAACATGATAAAATGTTACATTTTAACATGTTTCATTTTAACATGTTACAATTTAACATGTTGCATTTTAACATGATAAAATGTTACATTTTAACATGTTGCATTTTAACATGATAAAATGTTACATTTTAACATGTTTCATTTTAACATGATAAAATGTTACATTTTAACATGTTGCATTTTAACATGATAAAATGTTACATTTTAACATGTTTCATTTTAACATGATAAAATGTTATATTTTAACATGTTGCATTTTAACATGATAAAATGTTACATTTTAACATGTTTCATTTTAACATGATAAAATGTTACATTTTAACATGTTTCATTTTAACATGATAAAATGTTACATTTTAACGTTTCATTTTAACATGATAAAATGTTACATTTTAACATGTTTCATTTTAACATGTTACAATTTAACATGTTGCATTTTAACATGATAAAATGTTACATTTTAACATGTTGCATTTTAACATGATAAAATGTTACATTTTAACATGATAAAATGTTACATTTTAACATGTTGCATTTTAACATGATAAAATGTTACATTTTAACATGTTTCATTTTAACATGATAAAATGTTACATTTTAATATGTTTCATTTTAACATGATAAAATGTTACATTTTAACATGTTTCATTTTAACATGATAAAATGTTACATTTTAACATGTTTCATTTTAACATGATAAAATGTTACATTTTAACATGTTTCATTTTAACATGATAAAATGTTACATTTTAACATGTTTCATTTTAACATGATAAAATCTTACATTTTAACATGATTCATTTTAACATGATAAAATCTTACATTTTAACATGTTTCATTTTAACATGATAAAATGTTACATTTTAACTTGTTTCATTTTAACATGATACAATGTTACATTTTTACATGTTTCATTTAAAAATGTTACATTAAAAAATGTTACATTTTAACATGTTACATTTTAATGTTACATTTTAACATGTTGCATTTTAACATGATAAAATGTAACATTTTAACATGTTGCATTTTAACATGTTGCATTTTAACATGATAAAATGTTACATTTTAACATGTTGCATTTTAACATGATAAAATGTTACATTTAAACATGTTTCATTTTAACATGATAAAATGTTACATTTTAACATGTTTCATTTTAACATGTTACATTTTAACATGTTGCATTTTAACATGATAAAATGTTACATTTTAACATGTTGCATTTTAACATGTAAAAGGTTACATTTTAACATGTTTCATTTTAACATGATAAAATGTTACATTTTAACATGTTGCATTTTAACATGATAAAATGTTACATTTTAACATGTTTCATTTTAACATGATAAAATGTTACATTTTAACATGTTTCATTTTAACATGATAAAATGTTACATTTTAACATGTTTTATTTTAACATGATAAAATGTTACAATTTAACATGTTTCATTTAAAAATGTTACATTAAAAAATGTTACATTTTAACATGTTACATTTTAATATGTTACATTTTAACATGTTGCATTTTAACATGATAAAATGTTACATTTTTACATGTTGCATTTTAACATGATAAAATGTTACATTTTAACATGTTGCATTTTAACATGATAAATGTTACATTTTAACATGTTGCATTTTAACATGATAAAATGTTACATTTTAACATGTTTCATTTTAACATGATAAAATGTTACATTTAAAAATGTTACATTTTTACATGTTTCATTTAAACATGATAAAATGTTACATTTTAACATTTTTCATTTTAACATCATAAAATGTTACATTTTAACATGTTACATTTTAATATGTTACATTTAAACATGTTGCATTTTAACATGATAAAATGTTACATTTTAACATGTTGCATTTCAACATGATAAAATGTTACATTTTAACATGTTGCATTTCAACATGATAAAATGTTACATTTTAACATGTTTCATTTTAACATGATAAAATGTTACATTTTAACATGGTTCATTTTAACATCATAAAATGTTACATTTTAACATGATAAAATGTTACATTTTAACATGTTTTATTTTAACATGATAAAATCTTACATTTTAACATGTTTCATTTTAACATGATAAAATGTTACATTTTAACATGTTGCATTTTAACATGATAAAATGTTACATTTTTACATGTTGCATTTTAACATGATAAAATGTTACATTTTAACATGTTTCATTTTAACATGATAAAATGTTACATTTTAACATGTTTCATTTTAATATGTTACATTTTAACAGGTTGCATTTTAACATGATAAAATGTTACATTTTAACATGTTTCATTTTAACATGATAAAATGTTACATTAAAAAATGTTACATTTTTACATGTTTCATTTAAACATGATAAAATGTTACATTTTAACATTTTTCATTTTAACATCATAAAATGTTACATTTTAACATGTTACATTTTAATATGTTACATTTTAACATGTTGCATTTTAACATGATAAAATGTTACATTTTAACATGTTGCATTTTAACATGATAAAATGTTACATTTTAACATGTTTCATTTTAACATGATAAAATGTTACATTTTAACATGTTTCATTTTAACATGATAAAATGTTACATTTTAACATGTTTCATTTTAAAATGATAAAATCTTACATTTTAACATGATTCATTTTAACATGATAAAATCTTACATTTTAACATGTTTCATTTTAACATGATAAAATGTTACATTTTAACTTGTTTCATTTTAACATGATACAATGTTACATTTTAACATGTTGCATTTTAACATGATAAAATGTTACATTTTAACATGTTGCATTTTAACATGATAAAATGTTACATTTTAACATGTTGCATTTTAACATGATAAAATGTTACATTTTAACATGTTTCGTTTAAAAATGTTACATTTTAAAATGTTACATTTTAACATGTTACATTTTAATATGTTACATTTTAACATGTTGCATTTTAACATTGTAAAATGTTACATTTTAACATGTTGCATTTTAACATGATAAAATGTTACATTTTAACATATTGCGATTTAACATGATAAAATGTTACATTTTAAAATGTTACATTTGAACATGTTACATTTTAATATGTTACATTTTAACATGTTGCATTTTAACATGATAAAATGTTACATTTTAACATGTTGCATTTTAACATGATAAAATGTTACATTTTAACATGTTGCATTTTAACATGATAAAATGTTACATTTTAACATGTTGCATTTTAACATGATAAAATGTTACATTTTAACATGTTTCATTTTAACATGATAAAATGTTACATTTTAACATGTTTCATTTTAACATGATAAAATGTTACATTTTAACATGTTTCATTTTAACATGATAAAATGTTACATTTTAACGTTTCATTTTAACATGATAAAATGTTACATTTTAACATGTTTCATTTTAACATGTTACAATTTAACATGTTGCATTTTAACATGATTCATTTTAACATGATAAAATGTTACATTTTAACATGTTGCATTTTAACATGATAAAATGTTACATTTTAACATGTTTCATTTTAACATGATAAAATGTTACATTTTAACATGTTGCATTTTAACATGTTGCATTTTAACATAATAAAATGTTACATTTTACATGTTTCATTTTAACGTGATAAAATGTTACATTTTAACATGTTTCATTTTAAAATGTTACATTTTAATATGTTACATTTTAACATGTTTCATTTTAACATGTTTCATTTTAACATGATAAAATGTTACATTTTAACATGTTTCATTTTAACATCATAAAATGTTACATTTTAACATGTTTCATTTTAACATGATAAAATGTTACATTTTAACATGTTTCATTTTAACATGATAAAATCTTACATTTTAACATGTTTCATTTTAACATGATAAAATGTTACATTTTAACATGTTACATTTTATTATGTTACATTTTAACATGTTGCATTTTAACATGATAAAATGTTACATTTTAACATGTTGCATTTTAACATGATAAAATGTTACATTTTAACATGTTTTATTTTAACATGATAAAATGTTACATTTTAACGTTTCATTTTAACATGATAAAATGTTACATTTTAACGTTTCATTTTAACATGATAAAATGTTACATTTTAACATGTTTCATTTTAACATGTTACATTTTAACATGTTGCATTTTAACATGATAAAATGTTACATTTTAACATGTTGCATTTTAACATGATAAAATGTTACATTTTAACATGTTTCATTTTAACATGATAAAATGTTACATTTTAACATGATAAAATGTTACATTTTAACATGATAAAATGTTACATTTTAACATGATAAAATGTTACATTTTAACATGTTTCATTTTAACATGATAAAATGTTACATTTTAACATGTTTCATTTTAACATGATAAAATGTTACATTTTAACATGTTTCATTTTAACATGATAAAATGTTACATTTTAACATGTTTCATTTTAACATGATAAAATGTTACATTTTAACATGTTTTATTTTAACATAATAAAATGTTACATTTTAACATGTTTCATTTAAAAATGTTACATTAAAAAATGTTACATTTTAACATGTTACATTTTAATATGTTACATTTACATGTTGCATTTAAACATGATAAAATGTTACATTTTAACATGTTGCATTTTAACATGATAAAATGTTACATTTTAACATGTTGCATTTTAACATGATAAAATGTTACATTTTAACATGTTGCATTTTAATATGATAAAATGTTACATTTTAACATGTTTTATTTTAACATGATAAAATGTTACATTTAAAAATGTTACATTTTTACATGTTTCATTTAAACATGATAAAATGTTACATTTTAATATGTTACATTTAAACATGTTGCATTTTAACATGATAAAATGTTACATTTTAACATGTTGCATTTTAACATGATAAAATGTACATTTTAACATGTTGCATTTTGACATGTTGCATTTTAACATGATAAAATGTTACATTTTACATGTTTCATTTTAACATGATAAAATGTTACATTTTAACATGTTTCATTTTAAAATGTTACATTTTAATATGTTACATTTTAACATGTTGCATTTTAACATGATAAAATGTTACATTTTAACATTTTTCATTGTAACATGATAAAATGTTACATTTTAACATGTTTTATTTTAACATCATAAAATGTTACATTTTAACATGTTACATTTTAATATGATACATTTTAACATGTTGCATTTTAACATGATAAAATGTTACATTTTAACATGTTGCATTTTAACATGATAAAATGTAACATTTTAACATGTTGCATTTTTACATGATAAAATGTTACATTTTAACATGTTGCACTTTAACATGATAAAATGTTACATTTTATCATGTTGAATTTTAACATGATAAAATGTTACATTTTAACATGTTGCATTTTAACATGATAAAATGTTACATTATAACATGTTTCATTTTAACATGATAAAATGTTACATTTTAACATGTTGCTTTTTAACATGATAATATGTTACATTTTAACATGTTGCATTTTAACATGTTACATTTTAATATGTTACATTTTAACATGTTGCATTTTAACATGATAAAATGTTAAATTTTAACATGTTGCATTTTAACATGATAAAATGTTAATTTTAACATGATAAAATGTTACATTTTAACATGTTTCATTTAAAAATGTTACATTAAAAAATGTTACATTTTAACATGTTACATTTTAATATGTTACATTTTAACATGTTGCATTTTAACATGATAAAATGTTACATTTTAACGTTTCATTTTAACATGATAAAATGTTACATTTTAACATGTTTCATTTTAACATGTTACATTTTAACATGTTGCATTTTAACATGATAAAATGTTACATTTTAACATGTTGCATTTTAACATGTAAAAGGTTACATTTTAACATGTTTCATTTTAACATGATAAAATGTTACATTTTAACATGTTGCATTTTAACATGATAAAATGTTACATTTTAACATGTTTCATTTTAACATGATAAAATGTTACATTTTAACATGTTTCATTTTAACATGATAAAATGTTACATTTTAACATGTTTCATTTTAACATGATAAAATGTTACATTTTAACATGTTTTATTTTAACATGATAAAATGTTACATTTTAACATGTTTCATTTAAAAATGTTACATTAAAAAATGTTACATTTTAACATGTTACATTTTAATATGTTACATTTTAACATGTTGCATTTTAACATGATAAAATGTTACATTTTTACATGTTGCATTTTAACATGATAAAATGTTACATTTTAACATGTTGCATTTTAACATGATAAATGTAACATTTTAACATGTTGCATTTTAACATGATAAAATGTTACATTTTAACATGTTTCATTTTAACATGATAAAATGTTACATTTAAAAATGTTACATTTTTACATGTTTCATTTAAACATGATAAAATGTTACATTTTAACATTTTTCATTTTAACATCATAAAATGTTACATTTTAACATGTTACATTTTAATATGTTACATTTAAACATGTTGCATTTTAACATGATAAAATGTTACATTTAAACATGTTGCATTTTAACATGATAAAATGTTACATTTTAACATGTTGCATTTTAACATGATAAAATGTTACATTTTAACATGTTGCATTTTAACATGATAAAATGTTACATTTTAACATGTTTCATTTTAACATGATAAAATGTTACATTTTAACATGGTTCATTTTAACATCATAAAATGTTACATTTTAACATGTTGCATTTTAACATGATAAAATGTTACATTTTAACATGTTTCATTTTAACATGATAAAATGTTACATTAAAAAATGTTATATTTTTACATGTTTCATTTAAACATGATAAAATGTTACATTTCAACATTTTTCATTTTAACATCATAAAATGTTACATTTTAACATGTTACATTTTAATATGTTACATTTTAACATGTTGCATTTTAACATGATAAAATGTTACATTTTAACATGTTGCATTTTAACATGATAAAATGTTACATTTTAACATGTTGCATTTTTACATGATAAAATGTTACATTTTAACATGTTGCATTTTAACATGATAAAATGTTACATTTTAACATGTTGCATTTTAGCATGATAAAATGTTACATTTTAACATGTTGCATTTTAACATGATAAAATGTTACATTATAACATGTTTCATTTTAACATGATAAAATGTTACATTTTAACATGTTTCATTTAAAAATGTTACATTTTAAAATGTTACATTTTAAAATGTTACATTTTAACATGTTACATTTTTATATGTTACATTTTAACATGTTGCATTGTAACATGATAAAATGTTACATTTTAACATGTTGCATTTTAACATGATAAAATGTTACATTTTACATGTTGCATTTTAACATGATAAAATGTTACATTTTAACATGTTGCATTTTAACATAATAAAATGTTACATTTTAACATGTTTCGTTTAAAAATGTTACATTTTAAAATGTTACATTTTAACATGTTACATTTTAATATGTTACATTTTAACATGTTGCATTTTAACATTGTAAAATGTTACATTTTAACATGTTGCATTTTAACATGATAAAATGTTACATTTTAACATATTGCGATTTAACATGATAAAATGTTACATTTTAAAATGTTACATTTGAACATGTTACATTTTAATATGTTACATTTTAACATGTTGCATTTTAACATGATAAAATGTTACATTTTAACATGTTGCATTTTAACATGATAAAATGTTACATTTTAACATGTTGCATTTTAACATGATAAAATGTTACATTTTAACATGTTTCATTTTAACATGATAAAATGTTACATTTTAACATGTTTCATTTTAACATGATAAAATGTTACATTTTAACATGTTTCATTTTAACATGATAAAATGTTACATTTTAACGTTTCATTTTAACATGATAAAATGTTACATTTTAACATGTTTCATTTTAACATGTTACAATTTAACATGTTGCATTTTAACATGATTCATTTTAACATAATAAAATGTTACATTTTAACATGTTGCATTTTAACATGATAAAATGTTACATTTTAACATGTTTCATTTTAACATGATAAAATGTTACATTTTAACATGTTGCATTTTAACATGTTGCATTTTAACATAATAAAATGTTACATTTTACATGTTTCATTTTAACATGATAAAATGTTACATTTTAACATGTTTCATTTTAAAATGTTACATTTTAATATGTTACATTTTATCATGTTGCATTTTAACATGATAAAATGTTACATTTTAACATGTTTCATTTTAACATGTTTCATTTTAACATGATAAAATGTTACATTTTAACATGTTTCATTTTAACATCATAAAATGTTACATTTTAACATGTTTCATTTTAACATGATAAAATGTTACATTTTAACATGTTTCATTTTAACATGATAAAATCTTACATTTTAACATGTTTCATTTTAACATGATAAAATGTTACATTTTAACATGTTACATTTTATTATGATACATTTTAACATGTTGCATTTTAACATGATAAAATGTTACATTTTAACATGTTGCATTTTAACATGATAAAATGTTACATTTTAACATGTTTTATTTTAACATGATAAAATGTTACATTTTAACGTTTCATTTTAACATGATAAAATGTTACATTTTAACATGTTTCATTTTAATATGTTACATTTTAACATGTTGCATTTTAACATGATAAAATGTTACATTTTAACATGTTGCATTTTAACATGATAAAATGTTACATTTTAACATGTTTCATTTTAACATGATAAAATGTTACATTTTAACATGTTGCATTTTAACATGATAAAATGTTACATTTTAACATGTTTCATTTTAACATGATAAAATGTTACATTTTAACATGTTTCATTTTAACATGATAAAATGTTACATTTTAACATGTTTCATTTTAACATGATAAAATGTTACATTTTAACATATTTTATTTTAACATAATAAAATGTTACATTTTAACATGTTTCATTTAAAAATGTTACATTAAAAAATGTTAAATTTTAACATGTTACATTTTAATATGTTACATTTTAACATGTTGCATTTAAACATGATAAAATGTTACATTTTAACATGTTGCATTTTAACATGATAAAATGTTACATTTTAACATGTTGCATTTTAACATGATAAAATGTTACATTTTAACATGTTGCATTTTAATATGATAAAATGTTACATTTTAACATGTTTCATTTTAACATGATAAAATGTTACATTTAAAAATGTTACATTTTTACATGTTTCATTTAAACATGATAAAATGTTACATTTTAATATGTTACATTTAAACATGTTGCATTTTAACATGATAAAATGTTACATTTTAACATGTTGCATTTTAACATGATAAAATGTTACATTTTAACATGTTGCATTTTGACATGTTGCATTTTAACATGATAAAATGTTACATTTTACATGTTTCATTTTAACATGATAAAATGTTACATTTTAACATGTTTCATTTTAAAATGTTACATTTTAATATGTTACATTTTAACATGTTGCATTTTAACATGATAAAATGTTACATTTTAACATTTTTCATTGTAACATGATAAAATGTTACATTTTAACATGTTTCATTTTAACATCATAAAATGTTACATTTTAACATGTTACATTTTAATATGATACATTTTAACATGTTGCATTTTAACATGATAAAATGTTACATTTTAACATGTTGCATTGTAACATGATAAAATGTTACATTTTAACATGTTGCATTTTTACATGATAAAATGTTACATTTTAACATGTTGCACTTTAACATGATAAAATGTTACATTTTAACATGTTGCACTTTAACATGATAAAATGTTACATTTTAACATGTTGAATTTTAACATGATAAATTGTTACATTTTAACATGTTGCATTTTAACATGATAAAATGTTACATTATAACATGTTTCATTTTAACATGATAAAATGTTACATTTTAACATGTTGCTTTTTAACATGATAAAATGTTACATTTTAACATGTTGCTTTTTAACATGATAAAATGTTACATTTTAACATGTTGCATTTTAACATGTTACATTTTAATATGTTACATTTTAACATGTTGCATTTTAACATGATAAAATGTTAAATTTTAACATGTTGCATTTTAACATGATAAAATGTTACATTTTAACATGTTTCATTTTAACATGTTTTTTTTTAACATGATAAAATGTTACATTTTAACGTTTCATTTTAACATGATAAAATGTTACATTTTAACATGTTTCATTTTAAAATGTTACATTTTAACATGTTGCATTTTAACATGATAAAATGTTACATTTTACATGTTTCATTTTAACATGATAAAATGTTACATTTTAACATGTTTCATTTTAAAATGTTACATTTTAATATGTTACATTTTAACATGTTGCATTTTAACATGATAAAATGTTACATTTTAACATTTTTCATTGTAACATGATAAAATGTTACATTTTAACATGTTTCATTTTAACATCATAAAATGTTACATTTTAACATGTTACATTTTAATATGATACATTTTAACATGTTGCATTTTAACATGGTAAAATGTTACATTTTAACATGTTGCATTGTAACATGATAAAATGTTACATTTTAACATGTTGCATTTTTACATGATAAAATGTTACATTTTAACATGTTGCACTTTAACATGATAAAATGTTACATTTTAACATGTTGAATTTTAACATGATAAATTGTTACATTTTAACATGTTGCATTTTAACATGATAAAATGTTACATTTTAACATGTTGCACTTTAACATGATAAAATGTTACATTTTAACATGTTGAATTTTAACATGATAAATTGTTACATTTTAACATGTTGCATTTTAACATGATAAAATGTTACATTATAACATGTTTCATTTTAACATGATAAAATGTTACATTTTAACATGTTGCTTTTTAACATGATAAAATGTTACATTTTAACATGTTGCATTTTAACATGTTACATTTTAATATGTTACATTTTAACATGTTGCATTTTAACATGATAAAATGTTAAATTTTAACATGTTGCATTTTAACATGATAAAATGTTACATTTTAACATGTTTCATTTTAACATGTTTTTTTTTAACATGATAAAATGTTACATTTTAACGTTTCATTTTAACATGATAAAATGTTACATTTTAACATGTTTCATTTTAAAATGTTACATTTTAACATGTTGCATTTTAACATGATAAAATGTTACATTTTACATGTTTCATTTTAACATGATAAAATGTTACATTTTAACATGTTTCATTTTAAAATGTTACATTTTAATATGTTACATTTTAACATGTTGCATTTTAACATGATAAAATGTTACATTTTAACATTTTTCATTGTAACATGATAAAATGTTACATTTTAACATGTTTCATTTTAACATCATAAAATGTTACATTTTAACATGTTACATTTTAATATGATACATTTTAACATGTTGCATTTTAACATGATAAAATGTTACATTTTAACATGTTGCATTGTAACATGATAAAATGTTACATTTTAACATGTTGCATTTTTACATGATAAAATGTTACATTTTAACATGTTGCACTTTAACATGATAAAATGTTACATTTTAACATGTTGAATTTTAACATGATAAATTGTTACATTTTAACATGTTGCATTTTAACATGATAAAATGTTACATTATAACATGTTTCATTTTAACATGATAAAATGTTACATTTTAACATGTTGCTTTTTCACATGATAAAATGTTACATTTTAACATGTTGCATTTTAACATGTTACATTTTAATATGTTACATTTTAACATGTTGCATTTTAACATGATAAAATGTTAAATTTTAACATGTTGCATTTTAACATGATAAAATGTTACATTTTAACATGTTTCATTTTAACATGTTTTTTTTTAACATGATAAAATGTTACATTTTAACGTTTCATTTTAACATGATAAAATGTTACATTTTAACATGTTTCATTTTAAAATGTTACATTTTAACATGTTGCATTTTAACATGATAAAATGTTACATTTTAACATGTTGCATTTTAACATGTTGCATTTTAACATGATAAAATGTTACATTTTACATGTTTCATTTTAACATGATAAAATGTTACATTTTAACATGTTTTTTATTTTAAAATGTTACATTTTAATAAGTTACATTTTAACATGTTGCATTTTAACATGATAAAATGTTACATTTTAACACGTTTCATTTTAACATCATAAAATGTTACATTTTAACATGTTTCATTTTAACATGATAAAATGTTACATTTTAACATGTTTCATTTTAACATGATAAAATCTTACATTTTAACATGTTTCATTTTAACATGATAAAATGTTACATTTTAACATGATACATTTTAATATGTTACATTATAACATGTTGCATTTTAACATGATAAAATGTTACATTTTAACATGTTGCATTTTAACATGATAAAATGTTACATTTTAACATGTTTCATTTTAACATGATAAAATGTTACATTTTAACATGTATCATTTTAACATGATAAAATGTTACATTTTAACGTTTCATTTTAAAATGATAAAATGATACATTTTAACGTTTCATTTTAACATGATAAAATGTTACATTTTAACATGTTGCATTTTAACATGATAAAATGTTACATTTTAACATGTTTCATTTTAACATGATAAAATGTTACATTTTAACATGTTTCATTTTAACATGATAAAATGTTACATTTTAACATGTTTCATTTTAACATGATAAAATGTTACATTTTAACATGTTTTATTTTAACATGATAAAATGTTACATTTTAACATGTTGCATTTTAACATGATAAAATGTTACATTTTAACTTGTTTCATTTTAACATGATAAAATGTTACATTTTAACATGTTTCATTTTAAAATGTTACATTAAAAAATGTTACATTTTAACATGTAACATTTTAATATGTTACATTTTAGCATGTTGCATTTTAACATGATATAATGTTACATTTTAACATGTTGCATTTTAACATGATAAAATGTTACATTTTAACATGTTTCATTTTAACATGATAAAATGTTACATTTTAACATGTTTCATTTTAACATGATAAAATGTTACATTTTAACATGTTTTATTTTAACATGATAAAATGTTACATTTTAACATGTTTCATTTTAACATGATAAAATGTTACATTTTAACATGTTTTATTTTAACATGATAAAATGTTACATTTTAACATGTTTCATTTTAACATGATAAAATGTTACATTTTAACATGTTTCATTTTAACATGATAAAATGTTACATTTTAACATGTTTCATTTTAACATGATAAAATGTTACATTTTAACATGTTTCATTTTAACATGATAAAATGTTACATTTTAACATGTTGCATTTTAACATGATAAAATGTTACATTTTAACATGTTTCATTTTAACATGATAAAATGTTACATTTTAACATGTTTCATTTTAACATGATAAAATGTTACATTTTAACTTGTTTCATTTTAACATGATAAAATGTTACATTTTAACATGTTTCATTTAAAAATGTTACATTAAAAAATGTTACATTTTAACATGTTACATTTTAATATGTTACATTTTAACATGTTGCATTTTAATATGTTACATTTTAGCATGTTGCATTTTAACATGATATAATGTTACATTTTAACATGTTGCATTTTAACATGATAAAATGTTACATTTTAACATGTTTCATTTTAACATGATAAAATGTTACATTTTAACATGTTTCATTTTAACATGATAAAATGTTACATTTTAACATGTTTTATTTTAACATGATAAAATGTTACATTTTAACATGTTTCATTTTAACATGATAAAATGTTACATTTTAACATGTTTTATTTTAACATGATAAAATGTTACATTTTAACATGTTTCATTTTAACATGATAAAATGTTACATTTTAACATGTTTCATTTTAACATGATAAAATGTTACATTTTAACATGTTTCATTTATAAATGTTACATTAAAAAATGTTACATTTTAACATGTTACATTTTAATATGTTACATTTTAACATGTTGCATTTTAACATGATAAAATGTTACATTTTAACATGTTGCATTTTAACATGATAAAATGTTACATTTTAACATGTTTCATTTTAACATGATAAAATGTTACATTTAAACATGTTTCATTTTAACATGATAAAATGTTACATTTTAACATGTTTCATTTTAACATTTTAACATGTTTCATTTTAACATGATAAAATGTTACATTTTAACATGTTTCATTTTAACATGATAAAATCTTACATTTTAACATGTTTCATTTTAACATGATAAAATGTTACATTTTAACATGTTGCATTTTAACATGATAAAATGTTACATTTTAACTTGTTTCATTTTAACATGATAAAATGTTACATTTTTACATGTTTCATTTTAAAATGTTGCATTAAAAAATGTTACATTTTAACATGTTACATTTTAATATGTTACATTTTAACATGTTGCATTTTAACATGATAAAATCTTACATTTTAACATGTTTCATTTTAACATGATAAAATGTTACATTTTAACATGTTGCATTTTAACATGATAAAATGTTACATTTTAACATGTTGCATTTTAACATGATAAAATGTTACATTTTAACATGTTTCATTTTAACATGATAAAATATTACATTTTAACATGTTTCATTTTAACATGATAAAATGTTACATTTTAACATGTTACATTTTAAAATGTTACATTTTAACATGTTACATTTTAAAATGTTACATTTTAACATGTTACATTTTAATATGTTACATTTTAACATGTTGCATTTTAACATGATAAAATGTTACATTTTAACATGATAAAATGTTACATTAAAAAATGTTACATTTTTACATGTTTCATTTAAACGTGATAAAATGTTACATTTTAACATTTTTCATTTTAACATCATAAAATGTTACATTTTAACATGTTACATTTTAATATGTTACATTTTAACATGTTGCATTTTAACATGATAAAATGTTACATTTTAACATGTTGCATTTTAACATGATAAAATGTTACATTTTAACATGTTGCATTTTAACATGATAAAATGTTACATTTTAACATGTTGCATTTTAACATGATAAAATGTTACATTTTAACATGTTGCATTTTAATATGATAAAATGTTACATTTTAACATGTTTCATTTTAACATGATAAAATGTTACATTTAAAAATGTTACATTTTTACATGTTTCATTTAAACATGATAAAATGTTACATTTTAATATGTTACATTTAAACATGTTGCATTTTAACATGATAAAATGTTACATTTTAACATGTTGCATTTTAACATGATAAAATGTTACATTTTAACATGTTTCATTTTAACATGATAAAATGTTACATTTTAACATGTTTCATTTTAACATGATAAAATGTTACATTTTAACATGTTTCATTTTAACATGATAAAATGTTACATTTTAACATGTTTCATTTTAACATGATAAAATGTTACATTTTAACATGTTTTATTTTAACATAATAAAATGTTACATTTTAACATGTTACATTTTAATATGTTACATTTTAACATGTTGCATTTAAACATGATAAAATGTTACATTTTAACATGTTGCATTTTAACATGATAAAATGTTACATTTTAACATGTTGCATTTTAACATGATAAAATGTTACATTTTAACATGTTGCATTTTAATATGATAAAATGTTACATTTTAACATGTTTCATTTTAACATGATAAAATGTTACATTTAAAAATGTTACATTTTTACATGTTTCATTTAAACATGATAAAATGTTACATTTTAATATGTTACATTTAAACATGTTGCATTTTAACATGATAAAATGTTACATTTTAACATGTTGCATTTTAACATGATAAAATGTTACATTTTAACATGTTGCATTTTGACATGTTGCATTTTAACATGATAAAATGTTACATTTTACATGTTTCATTTTAACATGATAAAATGTTACATTTTAACATGTTTCATTTCAAAATGTTACATTTTAACATGTTACATTTTAACATGTTGCATTTTAACATGATAAAATGTTACATTTTAACATTTTTCATTGTAACATGATAAAATGTTACATTTTAACATGTTTCATTTTAACATCATAAAATGTTACATTTTAACATGTTACATTTTAATATGATACATTTTAACATGTTGCATTTTAACATGATAAAATGTTACATTTTAACATGTTGCATTTTAACATGATAAAATGTTACATTTTAACATGTTGCATTTTTACATGATAAAATGTTACATTTTAACATGTTGCACTTTAACATGATAAAATGTTACATTTTAACATGTTGCATTTTAACATGATAAAATGTTACATTATAACATGTTTCATTTTAACATGATAAAATGTTACATTTTAACATGTTGCATTTTAACATGTTACATTTTAATATGTTACATTTTAACATGTTGCATTTTAACATGATAAAATGTTAAATTTTAACATGTTGCATTTTAACATGATAAAATGTTACATTTTAACATGTTTCATTTTAACATGTTTTATTTTAACATGATAAAATGTTACATTTTAACGTTTCATTTTAACATGATAAAATGTTACATTTTAACATGTTTCATTTTAAAATGTTACATTTTAACATGTTGCATTTTAACATGATAAAATGTTACATTTTAACATGTTGCATTTTAACATGATGAAATGTTACATTTTAACATGTTTCATTTTAACATGATAAAATGTTACATTTAAAAATGTTGCATTTTAACATGATAAAATGTTACATTTTAACATGTTTCATTTTAACATGATATAATGTTACATTTTAACATGTTTCATTTTAACATGATAAAATGTTACATTTTAACATGTTTCATTTTAACATGATAAAATGTTACATTTTAACATGTTTTATTTTAACATAATAAAATGTTACATTTTAACATGTTACATTTTAATATGTTACATTTTAACATGTTGCATTTAAACATGATAAAATGTTACATTTTAACATGTTGCATTTTAATATGATAAAATGTTACATTTTAACATGTTTCATTTTAACATGATAAAATGTTACATTTTAACATGTTTCATTTTAACATGTTTTATTTTAACATGATAAAATGTTACATTTTAACATGTTTCATTTTAACATGATAAAATGTTACATTTTAACATGTTTTATTTTAACATGATAAAATGTTACATTTTAACATGTTTCATTTTAACATGATAAAATGTTACATTTTAACATGTTTTATTTTAACATGATAAAATGTTACATTTTAACATGTTTCATTTTAACATGATAAAATGTTACATTTTAACATGTTTCATTTTAACATGATAAAATGTTACATTTTAACATGTTTCATTTTAACATGATAAAATGTTACATTTTAACATGTTTCATTTTAACATGATAAAATGTTACATTTTAACATGTTGCATTTTAACATGATAAAATGTTACATTTTAACATGTTTCATTTTAACATGATAAAATGTTACATTTTAACATGTTTCATTTTAACATGATAAAATGTTACATTTTAACTTGTTTCATTTTAACATGATAAAATGTTACATTTTAACATGTTTCATTTAAAAATGTTACATTAAAAAATGTTACATTTTAACATGTTACATTTTAATATGTTACATTTTAACATGTTGCATTTTAACAAGATAAAATGTTACATTTTAACATGTTGCATTTTAACATGATAAAATGTAACATTTTAACTTGTTTCATTTTAACATGATAAAATGTTACATTTTAACATGTTTCATTTATAAATGTTACATTAAAAAATGTTACATTTTAACATGTTACATTTTAATATGTTACATTTTAACATGTTGCATTTTAACATGATAAAATGTTACATTTTAACATGTTGCATTTTAACATGATAAAATGTTACATTTTAACATGTTTCATTTTAACATGATAAAATGTTACATTTTAACATGTTTCATTTTAACATGATAAAATGTTACATTTAAACATGTTTCATTTTAACATGATAAAATGTTACATTTTAACATGTTTCATTTTAACATTTTAACATGTTTCATTTTAACATGATAAAATGTTACATTTTAACATGTTTCATTTTAACATGATAAAATCTTACATTTTAACATGTTTCATTTTAACATGATAAAATGTTACATTTTAACATGTTGCATTTTAACATGATAAAATGTTACATTTTAACTTGTTTCATTTTAACATGATAAAATGTTACATTTTTACATGTTTCATTTAAAAATGTTGCATTAAAAAATGTTACATTTTAACATGTTACATTTTAATATGTTACATTTTAACATGTTGCATTTTAACATGATAAAATCTTACATTTTAACATGTTTCATTTTAACATGATAAAATGTTACATTTTAACATGTTGCATTTTAACATGATAAAATGTTACATTTTAACATGTTGCATTTTAACATGATAAAATGTTACATTTTAACATGTTTCATTTTAACATGATAAAATATTACATTTTAACATGTTTCATTTTAACATGATAAAATGTTACATTTTAACATGTTACATTTTAAAATGTTACATTTTAACATGTTACATTTTAAAATGTTACATTTTAACATGTTACATTTTAATATGTTACATTTTAACATGTTGCATTTTAACATGATAAAATGTTACATTTTAACATGATAAAATGTTACATTAAAAAATGTTACATTTTTACATGTTTCATTTAAACGTGATAAAATGTTACATTTTAACATTTTTCATTTTAACATCATAAAATGTTACATTTTAACATGTTACATTTTAATATGTTACATTTTAACATGTTGCATTTTAACATGATAAAATGTTACATTTTAACATGTTGCATTTTAACATGATAAAATGTTACATTTTAACATGTTGCATTTTAACATGATAAAATGTTACATTTTAACATGTTGCATTTTAACATGATAAAATGTTACATTTTAACATGTTTCATTTTAACATGATAAAATGTTACATTTAAAAATGTTACATTTTTACATGTTTCATTTAAACATGATAAAATGTTACATTTTAATATGTTACATTTAAACATGTTGCATTTTAACATGATAAAATGTTACATTTTAACATGTTGCATTTTAACATGATAAAATGTTACATTTTAACATGTTGCATTTTAACATGATAAAATGTTACATTTTAACATGTTTCATTTTAACATGATAAAATGTTACATTTTAACATGTTTCATTTTAACATGATAAAATGTTACATTTTAACATGTTTCATTTTAACATGATAAAATGTTACATTTTAACATGTTTCATTTTAACATGATAAAATGTTACATTTTAACATGTTTTATTTTAACATAATAAAATGTTACATTTTAACATGTTACATTTTAATATGTTACATTTTAACATGTTGCATTTAAACATGATAAAATGTTACATTTTAACATGTTGCATTTTAACATGATAAAATGTTACATTTTAACATGTTGCATTTTAACATGATAAAATGTTACATTTTAACATGTTGCATTTTAATATGATAAAATGTTACATTTTAACATGTTTCATTTTAACATGATAAAATGTTACATTTAAAAATGTTACATTTTTACATGTTTCATTTAAACATGATAAAATGTTACATTTTAATATGTTACATTTAAACATGTTGCATTTTAACATGATAAAATGTTACATTTTAACATGTTGCATTTTAACATGATAAAATGTTACATTTTAACATGTTGCATTTTGACATGTTGCATTTTAACATGATAAAATGTTACATTTTACATGTTTCATTTTAACATGATAAAATGTTACATTTTAACATGTTTCATTTCAAAATGTTACATTTTAACATGTTACATTTTAACATGTTGCATTTTAACATGATAAAATGTTACATTTTAACATTTTTCATTGTAACATGATAAAATGTTACATTTTAACATGTTTCATTTTAACATCATAAAATGTTACATTTTAACATGTTACATTTTAATATGTTACATTTTAACATGTTGCATTTTAACATGATAAAATGTTACATTTTAACATGTTGCATTTTAACATCATAAAATGTTACATTTTAACATGTTACATTTTAATATGTTACATTTTAACATGTTGCATTTTAACATGATAAAATGTTACATTTTAACATGTTGCATTTTAACATGATAAAATGTTACATTTTAACATGTTGCATTTTAACATGATAAAATGTTACATTTTAACATGTTGCATTTTAACATGATAAAATGTTACATTTTAACATGTTGCATTTTAATATGATAAAATGTTACATTTTAACATGTTTCATTTTAACATGATAAAATGTTACATTTAAAAATGTTACATTTTTACATGTTTCATTTAAACATGATAAAATGTTACATTTTAATATGTTACATTTAAACATGTTGCATTTTAACATGATAAAATGTTACATTTTAACATGTTGCATTTTAACATGATAAAATGTTACATTTTAACATGTTGCATTTTAACATGATAAAATGTTACATTTTAACATGTTTCATTTTAACATGATAAAATGTTACATTTTAACATGTTTCATTTTAACATGATAAAATGTTACATTTTAACATGTTTCATTTTAACATGATAAAATGTTACATTTTAACATGTTTCATTTTAACATGATAAAATGTTACATTTTAACATGTTTTATTTTAACATAATAAAATGTTACATTTTAACATGTTACATTTTAATATGTTACATTTTAACATGTTGCATTTAAACATGATAAAATGTTACATTTTAACATGTTGCATTTTAACATGATAAAATGTTACATTTTAACATGTTGCATTTTAACATGATAAAATGTTACATTTTAACATGTTGCATTTTAATATGATAAAATGTTACATTTTAACATGTTTCATTTTAACATGATAAAATGTTACATTTAAAAATGTTACATTTTTACATGTTTCATTTAAACATGATAAAATGTTACATTTTAATATGTTACATTTAAACATGTTGCATTTTAACATGATAAAATGTTACATTTTAACATGTTGCATTTTAACATGATAAAATGTTACATTTTAACATGTTGCATTTTGACATGTTGCATTTTAACATGATAAAATGTTACATTTTACATGTTTCATTTTAACATGATAAAATGTTACATTTTAACATGTTTCATTTCAAAATGTTACATTTTAACATGTTACATTTTAACATGTTGCATTTTAACATGATAAAATGTTACATTTTAACATTTTTCATTGTAACATGATAAAATGTTACATTTTAACATGTTTCATTTTAACATCATAAAATGTTACATTTTAACATGTTACATTTTAATATGTTACATTTTAACATGTTGCATTTTAACATGATAAAATGTTACATTTTAACATGTTGCATTTTAACATGATAAAATGTTACATTTTAACATGTTGCATTTTTACATGATAAAATGTTACATTTTAACATGTTGCACTTTAACATGATAAAATGTTACATTTAAACATGTTGAATTTTAACATGATAAATTGTTACATTTTAACATGTTGCATTTTAACATGATAAAATGTTACATTATAACATGTTTCATTTTAACATGATAAAATGTTTTATTTTAACATGTTGCTTTTTAACATGATAAAATGTTACATTTTAACATGTTGCATTTTAACATGTTACATTTTAATATGTTACATTTTAACATGTTGCATTTTAACATGATAAAATGTTAAATTTTAACATGTTGCATTTTAACATGATAAAATGTTACATTTTAACATGTTTCATTTTAACATGTTTTATTTTAACATGATAAAATGTTACATTTTAACGTTTCATTTTAACATGATAAAATGTTACATTTTAACATGTTTCATTTTAAAATGTTACATTTTAACATGTTGCATTTTAACATGATAAAATGTTACATTTTAACATGTTGCATTTTAACATGATGAAATGTTACATTTTAACATGTTTCATTTTAACATGATAAAATGTTACATTTAAAAATGTTGCATTTTAACATGATAAAATGTTACATTTTAACATGTTTCATTTTAACATGATATAATGTTACATTTTAACATGTTTCATTTTAACATGATAAAATGTTACATTTTAACATGTTTCATTTTAACATGATAAAATGTTACATTTTAACATGTTTCATTTTAACATGATAAAATGTTACATTTTAACATGTTTTATTTTAACTTGTTTCATTTTAACATGATAAAATGTTAATTTTTACATGTTTCATTTAAAAATGTTACATTAAAAAATGTTACATTTTAACATGTTACATTTTAATATGTTACATTTTAACATGTTGCATTTTAACATGATAAAATGTTACATTTTAACATGTTTCATTTTAACATGATAAAATGTTACATTTAAAAATGTTACATTTTTACGTGTTTCATTTAAACATGATAAAATGTTACATTTTAACATTTTTCATTTTAACATTTTTCATTTTACATGATAAAATGTTACATTTTAACATGTTGCATTTTAACATGTTGCATTTTAACATGATAAAATGTTACATTTTACATGTTTCATTTAAACATGATAAAATGTTACATTTTAACATGTTTTTTATTTTAAAATGTTACATTTTAATATGTTACATTTTAACATGTTGCATTTTAACATGATAAAATGTTACATTTTAACACGTTTCATTTTACCATGATAAAATGTTACATTTTAACATGTTTCATTTTAACATCATAAAATGTTACATTTTAACATGTTTCATTTTAACATGATAAAATGTTACATTTTAACATGTTTCATTTTAACATGATAAAATCTTACATTTTAACATGTTTCATTTTAACATGATAAAATGTTACATTTTAACATGATACATTTTAATATGTTACATTATAACATGTTGCATTTTAACATGATAAAATGTTACATTTTAACATGTTGCATTTTAACATGATAAAATGTTACATTTTAACATGTTTCATTTTAACATGATAAAATGTTACATTTTAACATGTATCATTTTAACATAATAAAATGTTACATTTTAACGTTTCATTTTAACATGATAAAATGTTACAATTTAACGTTTCATTTTAACATGATAAAATGTTACATTTTAACATGTTGCATTTTAACATGATAAAATGTTACATTTTAACATGTTTCATTTTAACATGATAAAATGTTACATTTTAACATGTTTCATTTTAACATGATAAAATGTTACATTTTAACATGTTTTATTTTAACATGATAAAATGTTACATTTTAACATGTTTCATTTTAACATGATAAAATGTTACATTTTAACATGTTTCATTTTAACATGTTTCATTTTAACATGATAAAATCTTACATTTTAACATGTTTTATTTTAACATGATAAAATGTTACATTTTAACATGTTTCATTTTAACATGATAAAATGTTACATTTTAACATGTTGCATTTTAACATGATAAAATTTTACATTTTAACTTGTTTCATTTTAACATGATAAAATGTTACATTTAAACATGTTGCATTTTAACATGATAAAATGTTACATTTTAACTTGTTTCATTTTAACATGATAAAATGTTACATTTTAACATGTTTCATTTTAAAATGTTACATTAAAAAATGTTACATTTTAACATGTAACATTTTAATATGTTACATTTTAGCATGTTGCATTTTAACATGATATAATGTTACATTTTAACATGTTGCATTTTAACATGATAAAATGTTACATTTTTACATGTTTCATTTTAACATGATAAAATGTTACATTTTAACATGTTTCATTTTAACATGATAAAATGTTACATTTTTACATGTTTCATTTAAACATGATAAAATGTTACATTTTAATATGTTACATTTAAACATGTTGCATTTTAACATGATAAAATGTTACATTTTAACATGTTGCATTTTAACATGATAAAATGTTACATTTTAACATGTTGCATTTTAACATGATAAAATGTTACATTTTAACATGTTTCATTTTAACATGATAAAATGTTACATTTTAACATGTTTCATTTTAACATGATAAAATGTTACATTTTAACATGTTTCATTTTAACATGATAAAATGTTACATTTTAACATGTTTCATTTTAACATGATAAAATGTTACATTTTAACATGTTTTATTTTAACATAATAAAATGTTACATTTTAACATGTTACATTTTAATATGTTACATTTTAACATGTTGCATTTAAACATGATAAAATGTTACATTTTAACATGTTGCATTTTAACATGATAAAATGTTACATTTTAACATGTTGCATTTTAACATGATAAAATGTTACATTTTAACATGTTGCATTTTAATATGATAAAATGTTACATTTTAACATGTTTCATTTTAACATGATAAAATGTTACATTTAAAAATGTTACATTTTTACATGTTTCATTTAAACATGATAAAATGTTACATTTTAATATGTTACATTTAAACATGTTGCATTTTAACATGATAAAATGTTACATTTTAACATGTTGCATTTTAACATGATAAAATGTTACATTTTAACATGTTGCATTTTGACATGTTGCATTTTAACATGATAAAATGTTACATTTTACATGTTTCATTTTAACATGATAAAATGTTACATTTTAACATGTTTCATTTCAAAATGTTACATTTTAACATGTTACATTTTAACATGTTGCATTTTAACATGATAAAATGTTACATTTTAACATTTTTCATTGTAACATGATAAAATGTTACATTTTAACATGTTTCATTTTAACATCATAAAATGTTACATTTTAACATGTTACATTTTAATATGATACATTTTAACATGTTGCATTTTAACATGATAAAATGTTACATTTTAACATGTTGCATTTTAACATGATAAAATGTTACATTTTAACATGTTGCATTTTTACATGATAAAATGTTACATTTTAACATGTTGCACTTTAACATGATAAAATGTTACATTTAAACATGTTGAATTTTAACATGATAAATTGTTACATTTTAACATGTTGCATTTTAACATGATAAAATGTTACATTATAACATGTTTCATTTTAACATGATAAAATGTTTTATTTTAACATGTTGCTTTTTAACATGATAAAATGTTACATTTTAACATGTTGCATTTTAACATGTTACATTTTAATATGTTACATTTTAACATGTTGCATTTTAACATGATAAAATGTTAAATTTTAACATGTTGCATTTTAACATGATAAAATGTTACATTTTAACATGTTTCATTTTAACATGTTTTATTTTAACATGATAAAATGTTACATTTTAACGTTTCATTTTAACATGATAAAATGTTACATTTTAACATGTTTCATTTTAAAATGTTACATTTTAACATGTTGCATTTTAACATGATAAAATGTTACATTTTAACATGTTGCATTTTAACATGATGAAATGTTACATTTTAACATGTTTCATTTTAACATGATAAAATGTTACATTTAAAAATGTTGCATTTTAACATGATAAAATGTTACATTTTAACATGTTTCATTTTAACATGATATAATGTTACATTTTAACATGTTTCATTTTAACATGATAAAATGTTACATTTTAACATGTTTCATTTTAACATGATAAAATGTTACATTTTAACATGTTTCATTTTAACATGATAAAATGTTACATTTTAACATGTTTTATTTTAACTTGTTTCATTTTAACATGATAAAATGTTAATTTTTACATGTTTCATTTAAAAATGTTACATTAAAAAATGTTACATTTTAACATGTTACATTTTAATATGTTACATTTTAACATGTTGCATTTTAACATGATAAAATGTTACATTTTAACATGTTTCATTTTAACATGATAAAATGTTACATTTAAAAATGTTACATTTTTACGTGTTTCATTTAAACATGATAAAATGTTACATTTTAACATTTTTCATTTTAACATTTTTCATTTTACATGATAAAATGTTACATTTTAACATGTTGCATTTTAACATGTTGCATTTTAACATGATAAAATGTTACATTTTACATGTTTCATTTAAACATGATAAAATGTTACATTTTAACATGTTTTTTATTTTAAAATGTTACATTTTAATATGTTACATTTTAACATGTTGCATTTTAACATGATAAAATGTTACATTTTAACACGTTTCATTTTACCATGATAAAATGTTACATTTTAACATGTTTCATTTTAACATCATAAAATGTTACATTTTAACATGTTTCATTTTAACATGATAAAATGTTACATTTTAACATGTTTCATTTTAACATGATAAAATCTTACATTTTAACATGTTTCATTTTAACATGATAAAATGTTACATTTTAACATGATACATTTTAATATGTTACATTATAACATGTTGCATTTTAACATGATAAAATGTTACATTTTAACATGTTGCATTTTAACATGATAAAATGTTACATTTTAACATGTTTCATTTTAACATGATAAAATGTTACATTTTAACATGTATCATTTTAACATAATAAAATGTTACATTTTAACGTTTCATTTTAACATGATAAAATGTTACAATTTAACGTTTCATTTTAACATGATAAAATGTTACATTTTAACATGTTGCATTTTAACATGATAAAATGTTACATTTTAACATGTTTCATTTTAACATGATAAAATGTTACATTTTAACATGTTTCATTTTAACATGATAAAATGTTACATTTTAACATGTTTTATTTTAACATGATAAAATGTTACATTTTAACATGTTTCATTTTAACATGATAAAATGT
Source organism: Macrosteles quadrilineatus (assembly GCF_028750875.1). Lineage (NCBI taxonomy): Eukaryota > Metazoa > Arthropoda > Insecta > Hemiptera > Cicadellidae > Macrosteles > Macrosteles quadrilineatus. Next base: position 407,283 of record NW_026542645.1, read on the forward strand.
TACATTTTAACATGTTTCATTTTAACATGTTTCATTTTAACATGATAAAATCTTACATTTTAACATGTTTTATTTTAACATGATAAAATGTTACATTTTAACATGTTTCATTTTAACATGATAAAATGTTACATTTTAACATGTTGCATTTTAACATGATAAAATTTTACATTTTAACTTGTTTCATTTTAACATGATAAAATGTTACATTTAAACATGTTGCATTTTAACATGATAAAATGTTACATTTTAACTTGTTTCATTTTAACATGATAAAATGTTACATTTTAACATGTTTCATTTTAAAATGTTACATTAAAAAATGTTACATTTTAACATGTAACATTTTAATATGTTACATTTTAGCATGTTGCATTTTAACATGATATAATGTTACATTTTAACATGTTGCATTTTAACATGATAAAATGTTACATTTTTACATGTTTCATTTTAACATGATAAAATGTTACATTTTAACATGTTTCATTTTAACATGATAAAATGTTACATTTTAACATGTTTTATTTTAACATGATAAAATGTTACATTTTAACATGTTTCATTTTAACATGATAAAATGTTACATTTTAACATGTTTTATTTTAACATGATAAAATGTTACATTTTAACATGTTTCATTTTAACATGATAAAATGTTACATTTTAACATGTTTCATTTTAACATGATAAAATGTTACATTTTAACATGTTTCATTTTAACACGATAAAATGTTACATTTTAATATGTTTCATTTTAACATGATAAAATGTTACATTTTAACATGTTGCATTTTAACATGATAAAATGTTACATTTTAACATGTTGCATTTTAACATGATAAAATGTTACATTTTAACTTGTTTCATTTTAACATGATAAAATGTTACATTTTAACATGTTTCATTTAAAAATGTTACATTAAAAAATGTTACATTTTAACATGTTACATTTTAATATGTTACATTTTAACATGTTGCATTTTAACAAGATAAAATGTTACATTTTAACATGTTGCATTTTAACATGATAAAATGTAACATTTTAACTTGTTTCATTTTAACATGATAAAATGTTACATTTTAACATGTTTCATTTATAAATGTTACATTAAAAAATGTTACATTTTAACATGTTACATTTTAATATGTTACATTTTAACATGTTGCATTTTAACATGATAAAATGTTACATTTTAACATGTTTCATTTTAACATCATAAAATGTTACATTTTAACATGTTTCATTTTAACATGATAAAATGTTACATTTTAACATATTGCATTTTAACATGTTGCATTTTAACATGATAAAATGTTACATTTTACATGTTTCATTTTAACATGATAAAATGTTACATTTTAACATGTTTTTTATTTTAAAATGTTACATTTTAATATGTTACATTTTAACATGTTGCATTTTAACATGATAAAATGTAACATTTTAACACGTTTCATTTTAACATGATAAAATGTTACATTTTAACATGTTTCATTTTAACATCATAAAATGTTACATTTTAACATGTTTCATTTTAACATGATAAAATGTTACATTTTAACATGTTTCATTTTAACATGATAAAATCTTACATTTTAACATGTTTCATTTTAACATGATAAAATGTTACATTTTAACATGATACATTTTAATATGTTACATTATAACATGTTGCATTTTAACATGATAAAATGTTACATTTTAACATGTTGCATTTTAACATGATAAAATGTTACATTTTAACATGTTTCATTTTAACATGATAAAATGTTACATTTTAACATGTATCATTTTAACATGATAAAATGTTACATTTTAACGTTTCATTTTAACATGATAAAATGTTACATTTTAACGTTTCATTTTAACATGATAAAATGTTACATTTTAACATGTTGCATTTTAACATGATAAAATGTTACATTTTAACATGTTTCATTTTAACATGATAAAATGTTACATTTTAACATGTTTCATTTTAACATGATAAAATGTTACATTTTAACATGTTTTATTTTAACATGATAAAATGTTACATTTTAACATGTTTCATTTTAACATGATAAAATGTTACATTTTAACGTGTTTCATTTTAACATGATAAAATCTTACATTTTAACATGTTTTATTTTAACATGATAAAATGTGACATTTTAACATGTTTCATTTTAACATGATAAAATGTTACATTTTAACATGTTGCATTTTAACATGATAAAATTTTACATTTTAACTTGTTTCATTTTAACATGATAAAATGTTACATTTTAACATGTTGCATTTTAACATGATAAAATGTTACATTTTAACATGTTGCATTTTAACAAGATAAAATGTTACATTTTAACATGTTGCATTTTAACATGATAAAATGTAACATTTTAACTTGTTTCATTTTAACATGATAAAATGTTACATTTTAACATGTTTCATTTATAAATGTTACATTAAAAAATGTTACATTTTAACATGTTACATTTTAATATGTTACATTTTAACATGTTGCATTTTAACATGATAAAATGTTACATTTTAACATGTTTCATTTTAACATCATAAAATGTTACATTTTAACATGTTTCATTTTAACATGATAAAATGTTACATTTTAACATATTGCATTTTAACATGTTGCATTTTAACATGATAAAATGTTACATTTTACATGTTTCATTTTAACATGATAAAATGTTACATTTTAACATGTTTTTTATTTTAAAATGTTACATTTTAATATGTTACATTTTAACATGTTGCATTTTAACATGATAAAATGTAACATTTTAACACGTTTCATTTTAACATGATAAAATGTTACATTTTAACATGTTTCATTTTAACATCATAAAATGTTACATTTTAACATGTTTCATTTTAACATGATAAAATGTTACATTTTAACATGTTTCATTTTAACATGATAAAATCTTACATTTTAACATGTTTCATTTTAACATGATAAAATGTTACATTTTAACATGATACATTTTAATATGTTACATTATAACATGTTGCATTTTAACATGATAAAATGTTACATTTTAACATGTTGCATTTTAACATGATAAAATGTTACATTTTAACATGTTTCATTTTAACATGATAAAATGTTACATTTTAACATGTATCATTTTAACATGATAAAATGTTACATTTTAACGTTTCATTTTAACATGATAAAATGTTACATTTTTACGTTTCATTTTAACATGATAAAATGTTACATTTTAACATGTTGCATTTTAACATGATAAAATGTTACATTTTAACATGTTTCATTTTAACATGATAAAATGTTACATTTTAACATGTTTCATTTTAACATGATAAAATGTTACATTTTAACATGTTTTATTTTAACATGATAAAATGTTACATTTTAACATGTTTCATTTTAACATGATAAAATGTTACATTTTAACATGTTTCATTTTAACATGATAAAATCTTACATTTTAACATGTTTTATTTTAACATGATAAAATGTGACATTTTAACATGTTTCATTTTAACATGATAAAATGTTACATTTTAACATGTTGCATTTTAACATGATAAAATTTTACATTTTAACTTGTTTCATTTTAACATGATAAAATGTTACATTTTAACATGTTGCATTTTAACATGATAAAATGTTACATTTTAACTTGTTTCATTTTAACATGATAAAATGTTACATTTTAACATGTTTCATTTTAAAATGTTACATTAAAAAATGTTACATTTTAACATGTAACATTTTAATATGTTACATTTTAGCATGTTGCATTTTAACATGATATAATGTTACATTTTAACATGTTGCATTTTAACATGATAAAATGTTACATTTTTACATGTTTCATTTTAACATGATAAAATGTTACATTTTAACATGTTTCATTTTAACATGATAAAATGTTACATTTTAACATGTTTTATTTTAACATGATAAAATGTTACATTTTAACATGTTTCATTTTAACATGATAAAATGTTACATTTTAACATGTTTTATTTTAACATGATAAAATGTTACATTTTAACATGTTTCATTTTAACATGATAAAATGTTACATTTTAACATGTTTCATTTTAACATGATAAAATGTTACATTTTAACATGTTTCATTTTAACATGATAAAATGTTACATTTTAACATGTTTCATTTTAACATGATAAAATGTTACATTTTAACATGTTGCATTTTAACATGATAAAATGTTACATTTTAACATGTTGCATTTTAACATGATAAAATGTTACATTTTAACTTGTTTCATTTTAACATGATAAAATGTTACATTTTAACATGTTTCATTTAAAAATGTTACATTAAAAAATGTTACATTTTAACATGTTACATTTTAATATGTTACATTTTAACATGTTGCATTTTAACAAGATAAAATGTTACATTTTAACATGTTGCATTTTAACATGATAAAATGTAACATTTTAACTTGTTTCATTTTAACATGATAAAATGTTACATTTTAACATGTTTCATTTATAAATGTTACATTAAAAAATGTTACATTTTAACATGTTACATTTTAATATGTTACATTTTAACATGTTGCATTTTAACATGATAAAATGTTACATTTTAACATGTTGCATTTTAACATGATAAAATGTTACATTTTAACATGTTTCATTTTAACATGATAAAATGTTACATTTTAACATGTTTCATTTTAACATGATAAAATGTTACATTTAAACATGTTTCATTTTAACATGATAAAATGTTACATTTTAACATGTTTCATTTTAACATGATAAAATGTTACATTTTAACATGTTTCATTTTAACATGATAAAATCTTACATTTTAACATGTTTCATTTTAACATGATAAAATGTTACATTTTAACATGTTGCATTTTAACATGATAAAATGTTACATTTTAACTTGTTTCATTTTACATGATAAAATGTTACATTTTTACATGTTTCATTTAAAAATGTTACATTAAAAAATGTTACATTTTAACATGTTACATTTTAATATGTTACATTTTAACATGTTGCATTTTAACATGATAAAATCTTACATTTTAACATGTTTCATTTTAACATGATAAAATGTTACATTTTAACATGTTGCATTTTAACATGATAAAATGTTACATTTTAACATGTTGCATTTTAACATGATAAAATGTTACATTTTAACATGTTTCATTTTAACATGATAAAATGTTACATTTTAACATGTTACATTTTAAAATGTTACATTTTAACATGTTACATTTTAATATGTTACATTTTAACATGTTTCATTTTAACATGATAAAATGTTACATTTTAACATGTTTTATTTTAACATGATAAAATGTTACATTTTAACATGTTTCATTTTAACATGATAAAATGTTACATTTTAACATGTTTTATTTTAACATGATAAAATGTTACATTTTAACATGTTTCATTTTAACATGATAAAATGTTACATTTTAACATGTTTCATTTTAACATGATAAAATGTTACATTTAAACATGTTTCATTTTAACATGATAAAATGTTACATTTTAACATGTTTCATTTTAACATGATAAAATGTTACATTTTAACATGTTTCATTTTAACATGATAAAATCTTACATTTTAACATGTTTCATTTTAACATGATAAAATGTTACATTTTAACATGTTGCATTTTAACATGATAAAATGTTACATTTTAACTTGTTTCATTTTACATGATAAAATGTTACATTTTTACATGTTTCATTTAAAAATGTTACATTAAAAAATGTTACATTTTAACATGTTACATTTTAATATGTTACATTTTAACATGTTGCATTTTAACATGATAAAATCTTACATTTTAACATGTTTCATTTTAACATGATAAAATGTTACATTTTAACATGTTGCATTTTAACATGATAAAATGTTACATTTTAACATGTTGCATTTTAACATGATAAAATGTTACATTTTAACATGTTTCATTTTAACATGATAAAATGTTACATTTTAACATGTTACATTTTAAAATGTTACATTTTAACATGTTACATTTTAATATGTTACATTTTAACATGTTGCATTTTAACATGATAAAATGTTACATTTTAACATGTTTCATTTTAACATGATAAAATGTTACATTAAAAAATGTTACATTTTTACATGTTTCATTTAAACGTGATAAAATGTTACATTTTAACATTTTTCATTTTAACATCATAAAATGTTACATTTTAACATGTTACATTTTAATATGTTACATTTTAACATGTTGCATTTTAACATGATAAAATGTTACATTTTAACATGTTGCATTTTAACATGATAAAATGTTACATTTTAACATGTTGCATTTTTACATGATAAAATGTTACATTTTAACATGTTGCATTTTAACATGATAAAATGTTACATTATAACATGTTTCATTTTAACATGATAAAATGTTACATTTAACATGTTTCATTTTAAAATGTTACATTTTAAAATGTTACATTTTAACATGTTACATTTTTATATGTTACATTTTAACATGGTGCATTTTAACATGATAAAATGTTACATTTTAACATGTTGCATTTTAACATGATAAAATGTTACATTTTAACATGTTGCATTTTAACATGATAAAATGTTACATTTTAACATGTTGCATTTTAACATGATAAAATGTTACATTTTAACATGTTGCATTTTAACATGATAAAATGTTACATTTTAACATGTTTCATTTAAAAATGTTACATTTTAAAATGATACATTTTAACATGTTACATTTTAATATGTTACATTTTAACATGTTGCATTTTAACATAGTAAAATGTTACATTTTAACATGTTGCATTTTAACATGATAAAATGTTACATTTTAACATATTGCGATTTAACATGATAAAATGTTACATTTTAACATGTTACATTTGAACATGTTACATTTTAATATGTTACATTTTAACATGTTGCATTTTAACATGATAAAATGTTACATTTTAACATGTTGCATTTTAACATGTTACATTTTAATATGTTACATTTTAACATGTTGCATTTTAACATGATAAAATGTTACATTTTAACATGTTGCATTTTAACATTATAAAAAATGTTACATTTTAACATGTTTCATTTAAACATGATAAAATGTTACATTTTAACATGTTTCATTTTAACATGATAAAATGTGACATTTTAACGTTTCATTTTAACATGATAAAATGTTACATTTTAACATGTTTCATGTTAACATGTTACATTTTAACATGTTGCATTTTAACATGATAAAATGTTACATTATAACATGTTTCATTTTAACATGATAAAATGTTACATTTTAACATGTTTCATTTTAAAATGTTACTTTTTAAAATGTTACATTTTAACATGTTACATTTTTATATGTTACATTTTAACATGTTGCATTTTAACATGATAAAATGTTACATTTTAACATGTTTTATTTTAACATGATAAAATGTTACATTTTAACATGTTTCATTAAAAAATGTTACATTTTAAAATGTTACATTTTAACATGTTACATATGTTACATTTTAACATGTTGCATTTTAACATAGTAAAATGTTACATTTTAACATGTTGCATTTTAACATGATAAAATGTTACATTTTAACATATTGCGATTTAACATGATAAAATGTTACATTTTAAAATGTTACATTTGAACATGTTACATTTTAATATGTTACATTTTAACATGTTGCATTTTAACATGATAAAATGTTACATTTTAACATGTTGCATTTTAACATGTTACATTTTAATATGTTACATTTTAACATGTTGCATTTTAACATGATAAAATGTTACATTTTAACATGTTGCATTTTAACATGATAAAATATTACATTTTAACATGTTTCATTTTGACATGATAAAATGTTACATTTTAACATGTTTCATTTTAACATGATAAAATGTTACATTTTAACATGGTGCATTTTAACATAATAAAATGTTACATTTTAACATGTTTCATTTTAACATGATAAAATCTTACATTTTAACATGTTTCATTTTAACATGATAAAATGTTACATTTTAACATGTTGCATTTTAACATGATAAAATGTTACATTTTAACTTGTTTCATTTTACATGATAAAATGTTACATTTTTACATGTTTCATTTAAAAATGTTACATTAAAAAATGTTACATTTTAACATGTTACATTTTAATATGTTACATTTTAACATGTTGCATTTTAACATGATAAAATCTTACATTTTAACATGTTTCATTTTAACATGATAAAATGTTACATTTTAACATGTTGCATTTTAACATGATAAAATGTTACATTTTAACATGTTGCATTTTAACATGATAAAATGTTACATTTTAACATGTTTCATTTTAACATGATAAAATGTTACATTTTAACATGTTACATTTTAAAATGTTACATTTTAACATGTTACATTTTAATATGTTACATTTTAACATGTTGCATTTTAACATGATAAAATGTTACATTTTAACATGTTTCATTTTAACATGATAAAATGTTACATTAAAAAATGTTACATTTTTACATGTTTCATTTAAACGTGATAAAATGTTACATTTTAACATTTTTCATTTTAACATCATAAAATGTTACATTTTAACATGTTACATTTTAATATGTTACATTTTAACATGTTGCATTTTAACATGATAAAATGTTACATTTTAACATGTTGCATTTTAACATGATAAAATGTTACATTTTAACATGTTGCATTTTTACATGATAAAATGTTACATTTTAACATGTTGCATTTTAACATGATAAAATGTTACATTATAACATGTTTCATTTTAACATGATAAAATGTTACATTTAACATGTTTCATTTTAAAATGTTACATTTTAAAATGTTACATTTTAACATGTTACATTTTTATATGTTACATTTTAACATGGTGCATTTTAACATGATAAAATGTTACATTTTAACATGTTGCATTTTAACATGATAAAATGTTACATTTTAACATGTTGCATTTTAACATGATAAAATGTTACATTTTAACATGTTGCATTTTAACATGATAAAATGTTACATTTTAACATGTTGCATTTTAACATGATAAAATGTTACATTTTAACATGTTTCATTTAAAAATGTTACATTTTAAAATGATACATTTTAACATGTTACATTTTAATATGTTACATTTTAACATGTTGCATTTTAACATAGTAAAATGTTACATTTTAACATGTTGCATTTTAACATGATAAAATGTTACATTTTAACATATTGCGATTTAACATGATAAAATGTTACATTTTAACATGTTACATTTGAACATGTTACATTTTAATATGTTACATTTTAACATGTTGCATTTTAACATGATAAAATGTTACATTTTAACATGTTGCATTTTAACATGTTACATTTTAATATGTTACATTTTAACATGTTGCATTTTAACATGATAAAATGTTACATTTTAACATGTTGCATTTTAACATGATAAAATGTTACATTTTAACATGTTTCATTTAAACATGATAAAATGTTACATTTTAACATGTTTCATTTTAACATGATAAAATGTGACATTTTAACGTTTCATTTTAACATGATAAAATGTTACATTTTAACATGTTTCATGTTAACATGTTACATTTTAACATGTTGCATTTTAACATGATAAAATGTTACATTATAACATGTTTCATTTTAACATGATAAAATGTTACATTTTAACATGTTTCATTTTAAAATGTTACTTTTTAAAATGTTACATTTTAACATGTTACATTTTTATATGTTACATTTTAACATGTTGCATTTTAACATGATAAAATGTTACATTTTAACATGTTTTATTTTAACATGATAAAATGTTACATTTTAACATGTTTCATTAAAAAATGTTACATTTTAAAATGTTACATTTTAACATGTTACATATGTTACATTTTAACATGTTGCATTTTAACATAGTAAAATGTTACATTTTAACATGTTGCATTTTAACATGATAAAATGTTACATTTTAACATATTGCGATTTAACATGATAAAATGTTACATTTTAAAATGTTACATTTGAACATGTTACATTTTAATATGTTACATTTTAACATGTTGCATTTTAACATGATAAAATGTTACATTTTAACATGTTGCATTTTAACATGTTACATTTTAATATGTTACATTTTAACATGTTGCATTTTAACATGATAAAATGTTACATTTTAACATGTTGCATTTTAACATGATAAAATATTACATTTTAACATGTTTCATTTTGACATGATAAAATGTTACATTTTAACATGTTTCATTTTAACATGATAAAATGTTACATTTTAACATGGTGCATTTTAACATAATAAAATGTTACATTTTAACATGTTGCATTTTAACATGATAAAATGTTACATTTTAACATGTTGCATTTTAACATGATAAAATGTTACATTTTAACATGTTTCATTTTAACATGATAAAATGTTACATTTTAACATGTTTCATTTAAAAATGTTACATTTTAAAATGTTACATTTTAACATGTTACATTTTAATATGTTACATTTTAACATGTTGCATTTTAACATAGTAAAATGTTACATTTTAACATGTTGCATTTTAACATGATAAAATGTTACATTTTAACATATTGCGATTTAACATGATAAAATGTTACATTTTAACATGTTACATTTGAACATGTTACATTTTAATATGTTACATTTTAACATGTTGCATTTTAACATGATAAAATGTTACATTTTAACATGTTGCATTTTAACATGTTACATTTTAATATGTTACATTTTAACATGTTGCATTTTAACATGATAAAATGTTACATTTTAACATGTTTCATTTTAACATGATAAAATGTTACATTTTAACATGTAACATTTTAATATGTTACATTTTAGCATGTTGCATTTTAACATGATATAATGTTACATTTTAACATGTTGCATTTTAACATGATAAAATGTTACATTTTAACATGTTTCATTTTAACATGATAAAATGTTACATTTTAACATGTTTCATTTTAACATGATAAAATGTTACATTTTAACATGTTTTATTTTAACATGATAAAATGTTACATTTTAACATGTTTCATTTTAACATGATAAAATGTTACATTTTAACATGTTGCATTTTAACATGATTAAATGTTACATTTTAACATGTTGCATTTTAACATGATAAAATGTTACATTTTAACTTGTTTCATTTTAACATGATAAAATGTTACATTTTAACATGTTTCATTTAAAAATGTTACATTCAAAAATGTTACATTTTAACATGTTACATTTTAATATGTTACATTTTAACATGTTGCATTTTAACAAGATAAAATGTTACATTTTAACATGTTGCATTTTAACATGATAAAATGTTACATTTTAACTTGTTTCATTTTAACATGATAAAATGTTACATTTTAACTTGTTTCATTTTAACATGATAAAATGTTACATTTTAACATGTTTCATTTATAAATGTTACATTAAAAAATGTTACATTTTAACATGTTACATTTTAATATGTTACATTTTAACATGTTGCATTTTAACATGATAAAATGTTACATTTTAACATGTTGCATTTTAACATGATAAAATGTTACATTTTAACATGTTTCATTTTAACATGATAAAATGTTACATTTTAACATGTTGCATTTTAACATGATAAAATGTTACATTTTAACTTGTTTCATTTTAACATGATAAAATGTTACATTTTAACATGTTTCATTTAAAAATGTTACATTAAAAAATGTTACATTTTAACATGTTACATTTTAATATGTTACATTTTAACATGTTGCATTTTAACAAGATAAAATGTTACATTTTAACATGTTGCATTTTAACATGAAAAAATGTAACATTTTAACTTGTTTCATTTTAACATGATAAAATGTTACATTTTAACATGTTTCATTTATAAATGTTACATTAAAAAATGTTACATTTAAACATGTTACATTTTAATATGTTACATTTTAACATGTTGCATTTTAACATGATAAAATGTTACATTTTAACATGTTGCATTTTAACATGATAAAATGTTACATTTTAACATGTTTCATTTTAACATGATAAAATGTTACATTTTAACATGTTTCATTTTAACATGATAAAATGTTACATTTAAACATGTTTCATTTTAACATGATAAAATGTTACATTTTAACATGTTTCATTTTAACATGATAAAATGTTACATTTTAACATGTTACATTTTAAAATGTTACATTTTAACATGTTACATTTTAATATGTTACATTTTAACATGTTGCATTTTAACATGATAAAATGTTACATTTTAACATGTTTCATTTTAACATGATAAAATGTTACATTAAAAAATGTTACATTTTTACATGTTTCATTTAAACGTGATAAAATGTTACATTTTAACATTTTTCATTTTAACATCATAAAATGTTACATTTTAACATGTTACATTTTAATATGTTACATTTTAACATGTTGCATTTTAACATGATAAAATGTTACATTTTAACATGTTGCATTTTAACATGATAAAATGTTACATTTTAACATGTTGCATTTTTACATGATAAAATGTTACATTTTAACATGTTGCATTTTAACATGATAAAATGTTACATTATAACATGTTTCATTTTAACATGATAAAATGTTACATTTTAACATGTTTCATTTTAAAATGTTACATTTTAAAATGTTACATTTTAACATGTTACATTTTTATATGTTACATTTTAACATGGTGCATTTTAACATGATAAAATGTTACATTTTAACATGTTGCATTTTAACATGATAAAATGTTACATTTTAACATGTTGCATTTTAACATGATAAAATGTTACATTTTAACATGTTGCATTTTAACATGATAAAATGTTACATTTTAACATGTTTCATTTAAAAATGTTACATTTTAAAATGATACATTTTAACATGTTACATTTTAATATGTTACATTTTAACATGTTGCATTTTAACATAGTAAAATGTTACATTTTAACATGTTGCATTTTAACATGATAAAATGTTACATTTTAACATATTGCGATTTAACATGATAAAATGTTACATTTTAACATGTTACATTTGAACATGTTACATTTTAATATGTTACATTTTAACATGTTGCATTTTAACATGATAAAATGTTACATTTTAACATGTTGCATTTTAACATGTTACATTTTAATATGTTACATTTTAACATGTTGCATTTTAACATGATAAAATGTTACATTTTAACATGTTGCATTTTAACATGATAAAATGTTACATTTTAACATGTTTCATTTAAACATGATAAAATGTTACATTTTAACATGTTTCATTTTAACATGATAAAATGTGACATTTTAACGTTTCATTTTAACATGATAAAATGTGACATTTTAACGTTTCATTTTAACATGATAAAATGTTACATTTTAACATGTTTCATGTTAACATGTTACATTTTAACATGTTGCATTTTAACATGATAAAATGTTACATTATAACATGTTTCATTTTAACATGATAAAATGTTACATTTTAACATGTTTCATTTTAAAATGTTACTTTTTAAAATGTTACATTTTAACATGTTACATTTTTATATGTTACATTTTAACATGTTGCATTTTAACATGATAAAATGTTACATTTTAACATGTTTTATTTTAACATGATAAAATGTTACATTTTAACATGTTTCATTAAAAAATGTTACATTTTAAAATGTTACATTTTAACATGTTACATATGTTACATTTTAACATGTTGCATTTTAACATAGTAAAATGTTACATTTTAACATGTTGCATTTTAACATGATAAAATGTTACATTTTAACATGTTTCATTTTAACATGATAAAATGTTACATTTTAACATGTTTTATTTTAACATGATAAAATGTTACATTTTAACATGTTTCATTTTAACATGATAAAATGTTACATTTTAACATGTTTCATTTTAACATGATAAAATGTTACATTTTAACATGTTTCATTTTAACATGATAAAATGTTACATTTTAACATGTTTCATTTTAACATGATAAAATGTTACATTTTAACATGTTGCATTTTAACATGATAAAATGTTACATTTTAACATGTTGCATTTTAACATGATAAAATGTTACATTTTAACTTGTTTCATTTTAACATGATAAAATGTTACATTTTAACATGTTTCATTTAAAAATGTTACATTCAAAAATGTTACATTTTAACATGTTACATTTTAATATGTTACATTTTAACATGTTGCATTTTAACAAGATAAAATGTTACATTTTAACATGTTGCATTTTAACATGATAAAATGTTACATTTTAACTTGTTTCATTTTAACATGATAAAATGTTACATTTTAACTTGTTTCATTTTAACATGATAAAATGTTACATTTTAACATGTTTCATTTATAAATGTTACATTAAAAAATGTTACATTTTAACATGTTACATTAAAAAATGTTACATTTTAACATGTTACATTTTAATATGTTACATTTTAACATGTTGCATTTTAACATGATAAAATGTTACATTTTAACATGTTGCATTTTAACATGATAAAATGTTACATTTTAACATGTTTCATTTTAACATGATAAAATGTTACATTTTAACATGTTGCATTTTAACATGATAAAATGTTACATTTTAACTTGTTTCATTTTAACATGATAAAATGTTACATTTTAACATGTTTCATTTAAAAATGTTACATTAAAAAATGTTACATTTTAACATGTTACATTTTAATATGTTACATTTTAACATGTTGCATTTTAACAAGATAAAATGTTACATTTTAACATGTTGCATTTTAACATGAAAAAATGTAACATTTTAACTTGTTTCATTTTAACATGATAAAATGTTACATTTTAACATGTTTCATTTATAAATGTTACATTAAAAAATGTTACATTTAAACATGTTACATTTTAATATGTTACATTTTAACATGTTGCATTTTAACATGATAAAATGTTACATTTTAACATGTTGCATTTTAACATGATAAAATGTTACATTTTAACATGTTTCATTTTAACATGATAAAATGTTACATTTTAACATGTTTCATTTTAACATGATAAAATGTTACATTTAAACATGTTTCATTTTAACATGATAAAATGTTACATTTTAACATGTTTCATTTTAACATGATAAAATGTTACATTTTAACATGTTACATTTTAAAATGTTACATTTTAACATGTTACATTTTAATATGTTACATTTTAACATGTTGCATTTTAACATGATAAAATGTTACATTTTAACATGTTTCATTTTAACATGATAAAATGTTACATTAAAAAATGTTACATTTTTACATGTTTCATTTAAACGTGATAAAATGTTACATTTTAACATTTTTCATTTTAACATCATAAAATGTTACATTTTAACATGTTACATTTTAATATGTTACATTTTAACATGTTGCATTTTAACATGATAAAATGTTACATTTTAACATGTTGCATTTTAACATGATAAAATGTTACATTTTAACATGTTGCATTTTTACATGATAAAATGTTACATTTTAACATGTTGCATTTTAACATGATAAAATGTTACATTATAACATGTTTCATTTTAACATGATAAAATGTTACATTTTAACATGTTTCATTTTAAAATGTTACATTTTAAAATGTTACATTTTAACATGTTACATTTTTATATGTTACATTTTAACATGGTGCATTTTAACATGATAAAATGTTACATTTTAACATGTTGCATTTTAACATGATAAAATGTTACATTTTAACATGTTGCATTTTAACATGATAAAATGTTACATTTTAACATGTTGCATTTTAACATGATAAAATGTTACATTTTAACATGTTGCATTTTAACATGATAAAATGTTACATTTTAACATGTTTCATTTAAAAATGTTACATTTTAAAATGATACATTTTAACATGTTACATTTTAATATGTTACATTTTAACATGTTGCATTTTAACATAGTAAAATGTTACATTTTAACATGTTGCATTTTAACATGATAAAATGTTACATTTTAACATATTGCGATTTAACATGATAAAATGTTACATTTTAACATGTTACATTTGAACATGTTACATTTTAATATGTTACATTTTAACATGTTGCATTTTAACATGATAAAATGTTACATTTTAACATGTTGCATTTTAACATGTTACATTTTAATATGTTACATTTTAACATGTTGCATTTTAACATGATAAAATGTTACATTTTAACATGTTGCATTTTAACATGATAAAATGTTACATTTTAACATGTTTCATTTAAACATGATAAAATGTTACATTTTAACATGTTTCATTTTAACATGATAAAATGTGACATTTTAACGTTTCATTTTAACATGATAAAATGTTACATTTTAACATGTTTCATGTTAACATGTTACATTTTAACATGTTGCATTTTAACATGATAAAATGTTACATTATAACATGTTTCATTTTAACATGATAAAATGTTACATTTTAACATGTTTCATTTTAAAATGTTACTTTTTAAAATGTTACATTTTAACATGTTACATTTTTATATGTTACATTTTAACATGTTGCATTTTAACATGATAAAATGTTACATTTTAACATGTTTTATTTTAACATGATAAAATGTTACATTTTAACATGTTTCATTAAAAAATGTTACATTTTAAAATGTTACATTTTAACATGTTACATATGTTACATTTTAACATGTTGCATTTTAACATAGTAAAATGTTACATTTTAACATGTTGCATTTTAACATGATAAAATGTTACATTTTAACATATTGCGATTTAACATGATAAAATGTTACATTTTAACATGTTACATTTTAATATGTTACATTTTAACATGTTGCATTTTAACAAGATAAAATGTTACATTTTAACATGTTGCATTTTAACATGATAAAATGTTACATTTTAACTTGTTTCATTTTAACATGATAAAATGTTACATTTTAACTTGTTTCATTTTAACATGATAAAATGTTACATTTTAACATGTTTCATTTATAAATGTTACATTAAAAAATGTTACATTTTAACATGTTACATTAAAAAATGTTACATTTTAACATGTTACATTTTAATATGTTACATTTTAACATGTTGCATTTTAACATGATAAAATGTTACATTTTAACATGTTGCATTTTAACATGATAAAATGTTACATTTTAACATGTTTCATTTTAACATGATAAAATGTTACATTTTAACATGTTGCATTTTAACATGATAAAATGTTACATTTTAACTTGTTTCATTTTAACATGATAAAATGTTACATTTTAACATGTTTCATTTAAAAATGTTACATTAAAAAATGTTACATTTTAACATGTTACATTTTAATATGTTACATTTTAACATGTTGCATTTTAACAAGATAAAATGTTACATTTTAACATGTTGCATTTTAACATGAAAAAATGTAACATTTTAACTTGTTTCATTTTAACATGATAAAATGTTACATTTTAACATGTTTCATTTATAAATGTTACATTAAAAAATGTTACATTTAAACATGTTACATTTTAATATGTTACATTTTAACATGTTGCATTTTAACATGATAAAATGTTACATTTTAACATGTTGCATTTTAACATGATAAAATGTTACATTTTAACATGTTTCATTTTAACATGATAAAATGTTACATTTTAACATGTTTCATTTTAACATGATAAAATGTTACATTTAAACATGTTTCATTTTAACATGATAAAATGTTACATTTTAACATGTTTCATTTTAACATGATAAAATGTTACATTTTAACATGTTACATTTTAAAATGTTACATTTTAACATGTTACATTTTAATATGTTACATTTTAACATGTTGCATTTTAACATGATAAAATGTTACATTTTAACATGTTTCATTTTAACATGATAAAATGTTACATTAAAAAATGTTACATTTTTACA
Organism: Macrosteles quadrilineatus; assembly: GCF_028750875.1. Taxonomy (NCBI): domain Eukaryota; kingdom Metazoa; phylum Arthropoda; class Insecta; order Hemiptera; family Cicadellidae; genus Macrosteles; species Macrosteles quadrilineatus. The sequence goes on from NW_026542645.1 coordinate 425,250, forward strand.
TGTTTCATTTAAACGTGATAAAATGTTACATTTTAACATTTTTCATTTTAACATCATAAAATGTTACATTTTAACATGTTACATTTTAATATGTTACATTTTAACATGTTGCATTTTAACATGATAAAATGTTACATTTTAACATGTTGCATTTTAACATGATAAAATGTTACATTTTAACATGTTGCATTTTTACATGATAAAATGTTACATTTTAACATGTTGCATTTTAACATGATAAAATGTTACATTATAACATGTTTCATTTTAACATGATAAAATGTTACATTTTAACATGTTTCATTTTAAAATGTTACATTTTAAAATGTTACATTTTAACATGTTACATTTTTATATGTTACATTTTAACATGGTGCATTTTAACATGATAAAATGTTACATTTTAACATGTTGCATTTTAACATGATAAAATGTTACATTTTAACATGTTGCATTTTAACATGATAAAATGTTACATTTTAACATGTTGCATTTTAACATGATAAAATGTTACATTTTAACATGTTGCATTTTAACATGATAAAATGTTACATTTTAACATGTTTCATTTAAAAATGTTACATTTTAAAATGATACATTTTAACATGTTACATTTTAATATGTTACATTTTAACATGTTGCATTTTAACATAGTAAAATGTTACATTTTAACATGTTGCATTTTAACATGATAAAATGTTACATTTTAACATATTGCGATTTAACATGATAAAATGTTACATTTTAACATGTTACATTTGAACATGTTACATTTTAATATGTTACATTTTAACATGTTGCATTTTAACATGATAAAATGTTACATTTTAACATGTTGCATTTTAACATGTTACATTTTAATATGTTACATTTTAACATGTTGCATTTTAACATGATAAAATGTTACATTTTAACATGTTGCATTTTAACATGATAAAATGTTACATTTTAACATGTTTCATTTAAACATGATAAAATGTTACATTTTAACATGTTTCATTTTAACATGATAAAATGTGACATTTTAACGTTTCATTTTAACATGATAAAATGTTACATTTTAACATGTTTCATGTTAACATGTTACATTTTAACATGTTGCATTTTAACATGATAAAATGTTACATTATAACATGTTTCATTTTAACATGATAAAATGTTACATTTTAACATGTTTCATTTTAAAATGTTACTTTTTAAAATGTTACATTTTAACATGTTACATTTTTATATGTTACATTTTAACATGTTGCATTTTAACATGATAAAATGTTACATTTTAACATGTTTTATTTTAACATGATAAAATGTTACATTTTAACATGTTTCATTAAAAAATGTTACATTTTAAAATGTTACATTTTAACATGTTACATATGTTACATTTTAACATGTTGCATTTTAACATAGTAAAATGTTACATTTTAACATGTTGCATTTTAACATGATAAAATGTTACATTTTAACATATTGCGATTTAACATGATAAAATGTTACATTTTAAAATGTTACATTTGAACATGTTACATTTTAATATGTTACATTTTAACATGTTGCATTTTAACATGATAAAATGTTACATTTTAACATGTTGCATTTTAACATGTTACATTTTAATATGTTACATTTTAACATGTTGCATTTTAACATGATAAAATGTTACATTTTAACATGTTGCATTTTAACATGATAAAATATTACATTTTAACATGTTTCATTTTGACATGATAAAATGTTACATTTTAACATGTTTCATTTTAACATGATAAAATGTTACATTTTAACATGGTGCATTTTAACATAATAAAATGTTACATTTTAACATGTTGCATTTTAACATGATAAAATGTTACATTTTAACATGTTGCATTTTAACATGATAAAATGTTACATTTTAACATGTTTCATTTTAACATGATAAAATGTTACATTTTAACATGTTTCATTTAAAAATGTTACATTTTAAAATGTTACATTTTAACATGTTACATTTTAATATGTTACATTTTAACATGTTGCATTTTAACATAGTAAAATGTTACATTTTAACATGTTGCATTTTAACATGATAAAATGTTACATTTTAACATATTGCGATTTAACATGATAAAATGTTACATTTTAACATGTTACATTTGAACATGTTACATTTTAATATGTTACATTTTAACATGTTGCATTTTAACATGATAAAATGTTACATTTTAACATGTTGCATTTTAACATGTTACATTTTAATATGTTACATTTTAACATGTTGCATTTTAACATGATAAAATGTTACATTTTAACATGTTTCATTTTAACATGATAAAATGTTACATTTTAACATGTAACATTTTAATATGTTACATTTTAGCATGTTGCATTTTAACATGATATAATGTTACATTTTAACATGTTGCATTTTAACATGATAAAATGTTACATTTTAACATGTTTCATTTTAACATGATAAAATGTTACATTTTAACATGTTTTATTTTAACATGATAAAATGTTACATTTTAACATGTTTTATTTTAACATGATAAAATGTTACATTTTAACATGTTTCATTTTAACATGATAAAATGTTACATTTTAACATGTTTTATTTTAACATGATAAAATGTTACATTTTAACATGGTTCATTTTAACATGATAAAATGTTACATTTTAACATGTTTCATTTTAACATGATAAAATGTTACATTTTAACATGTTTCATTTTAACATGATAAAATGTTACATTTTAACATGTTTCATTTTAACATGATAAAATGTTACATTTTAACATGTTTCATTTTAACATGATAAAATGTTACATTTTAACATGTTTCATTTTAACATGATAAAATGTTACATTTTAACATGTTGCATTTTAACATGATAAAATGTTACATTTTAACATGTTGCATTTTAACATGATAAAATGTTACATTTTAACTTGTTTCATTTTAACATGATAAAATGTTACATTTTAACATGTTTCATTTAAAAATGTTACATTCAAAAATGTTACATTTTAACATGTTACATTTTAATATGTTACATTTTAACATGTTGCATTTTAACAAGATAAAATGTTACATTTTAACATGTTGCATTTTAACATGATAAAATGTTACATTTTAACTTGTTTCATTTTAACATGATAAAATGTTACATTTTAACATGTTTTATTTATAAATGTTACATTAAAAAATGTTACATTTTAACATGTTACATTTTAATATGTTACATTTTAACATGTTGCATTTTAACATGATAAAATGTTACATTTTAACATGTTGCATTTTAACATGATAAAATGTTACATTTTAACATGTTTCATTTTAACATGATAAAATGTTACATTTTAACATGTTGCATTTTAACATGATAAAATGTTACATTTTAACTTGTTTCATTTTAACATGATAAAATGTTACATTTTAACATGTTTCATTTAAAAATGTTACATTAAAAAATGTTACATTTTAACATGTTACATTTTAATATGTTACATTTTAACATGTTGCATTTTAACAAGATAAAATGTTACATTTTAACATGTTGCATTTTAACATGAAAAAATGTAACATTTTAACTTGTTTCATTTTAACATGATAAAATGTTACATTTTAACATGTTTCATTTATAAATGTTACATTAAAAAATGTTACATTTAAACATGTTACATTTTAATATGTTACATTTTAACATGTTGCATTTTAACATGATAAAATGTTACATTTTAACATGTTGCATTTTAACATGATAAAATGTTACATTTTAACATGTTTCATTTTAACATGATAAAATGTTACATTTTAACATGTTTCATTTTAACATGATAAAATGTTACATTTAAACATGTTTCATTTTAACATGATAAAATGTTACATTTTAACATGTTTCATTTTAACATGATAAAATGTTACATTTTAACATGTTTCATTTTAACATGATAAAATCTTACATTTTAACATGTTTCATTTTAACATGATAAAATGTTACATTTTAACATGTTGCATTTTAACATGATAAAATGTTACATTTTAACTTGTTTCATTTTACATGATAAAATGTTACATTTTTACATGTTTCATTAAAAAATGTTACATTAAAAAATGTTACATTTTAACATGTTACATTTTAATATGTTACATTTTAACATGTTGCATTTTAACATGATAAAATCTTACATTTTAACATGTTTCATTTTAACATGATAAAATGTTACATTTTAACATGTTGCATTTTAACATGATAAAATGTTACATTTTAACATGTTGCATTTTAACATGATAAAATGTTACATTTTAACATGTTTCATTTTAACATGATAAAATGTTACATTTTAACATGTTTCATTTTAACATGATAAAATGTTACATTTTAACATGTTACATTTTAAAATGTTACATTTTAACATGTTACATTTTAATATGTTACATTTTAACATGTTGCATTTTAACATGATAAAATGTAACATTTTAACATGTTTCATTTTAACATGATAAAATGTTACATTAAAAAATGTTACATTTTTACATGTTTCATTTAAACGTGATAAAATGTTACATTTTAACATTTTTCATTTTAACATCATAAAATGTTACATTTTAACATGTTACATTTTAATATGTTACATTTTAACATGATGCATTTTAACATGATAAAATGTTACATTTTAACATGTTGCATTTTAACATGATAAAATGTTACATTTTAACATGTTGCATTTTTACATGATAAAATGTTACATTTTAACATGTTGCATTTTAACATGATAAAATGTTACATTATAACATGTTTCATTTTAACATGATAAAATGTTACATTTTAACATGCTTCATTTTAAAATGTTACATTTTAAAATGTTACATTTTAACATGTTACATTTTTATATGTTACATTTTAACATGGTGCATTTTAACATGATAAAATGTTACATTTTAACATGTTGCATTTTAACATGATAAAATGTTACATTTTAACATGTTTCATTTAAAAATGTTACATTTTAAAATGATACATTTTAACATGTTACATTTTAATATGTTACATTTTAACATGTTGCATTTTAACATAGTAAAATGTTACATTTTAACATGTTGCATTTTAACATGATAAAATGTTACATTTTAACATATTGCGATTTAACATGATAAAATGTTACATTTTAACATGTTACATTTGAACATGTTACATTTTAATATGTTACATTTTAACATGTTGCATTTTAACATGATAAAATGTTACATTTTAACATGTTGCATTTTAACATGTTACATTTTAATATGTTACATTTTAACATGTTGCATTTTAACATGATAAAATGTTACATTTTAACATGTTGCATTTTAACATGATAAAATGTTGCATTTTAACATGATAAAATGTTACATTTTAACATGTTTCATTTAAACATGATAAAATGTTACATTTTAACATGTTTCATTTTAACATGATAAAATGTGACATTTTAACGTTTCATTTTAACATGATAAAATGTTACATTTTAACATGTTTCATGTTAACATGTTACATTTTAACATGTTGCATTTTAACATGATAAAATGTTACATTATAACATGTTTCATTTTAACATGATAAAATGTTACATTTTAACATGTTTCATGTTAACATGTTACATTTTAACATGTTGCATTTTAACATGATAAAATGTTACATTATAACATGTTGCATTTTAACATGATAAAATGTTACATTATAACATGTTTCATTTTAACATGATAAAATGTTACATTTTAACATGTTTCATTTTAAAATGTTACATTTTAAAATGTTACATTTTAACATGTTTCATTTTAAAATGTTACATTTTAAAATGTTACATTTTAACATGTTACATTTTTATATGTTACATTTTAACATGGTGCATTTTAACATGATAAAATGTTACATTTTAACATGTTGCATTTTAACATGATAAAATGTTACATTTTAACATGTTACATTTTAACATGTTGCATTTTAACATGATAAAATGTTACATTTTAACATGTTTCATTTAAAAATGTTACATTTTAAAATGATACATTTTAACATGTTACATTTTAATATGTTACATTTTAACATGTTGCATTTTAACATAGTAAAATGTTACATTTTAACATGTTGCATTTTAACATGATAAAATGTTACATTTTAACATATTGCGATTTAACATGATAAAATGTTACATTTTAACATGTTACATTTGAACATGTTACATTTTAATATGTTACATTTTAACATGTTGCATTTTAACATGATAAAATGTTACATTTTAACATGTTGCATTTTAACATGTTACATTTTAATATGTTACATTTTAACATGTTGCATTTTAACATGATAAAATGTTACATTTTAACATGTTGCATTTTAACATGATAAAATGTTGCATTTTAACATGATAAAATGTTACATTTTAACATGTTTCATTTAAACATGATAAAATGTTACATTTTAACATGTTTCATTTTAACATGATAAAATGTGACATTTTAACGTTTTCTTTTAACATGATAAAATGTTACATTTTAACATGTTTCATGTTAACATGTTACATTTTAACATGTTGCATTTTAACATGATAAAATGTTACATTATAACATGTTTCATTTTAACATGATAAAATGTTACATTTTAACATGTTTCATTTTAAAATGTTACTTTTTAAAATGTTACATTTTAACATGTTACATTTTTATATGTTACATTTTAACATGTTGCATTTTAACATGATAAAATGTTACATTTTAACATGTTTCATTTTAACATGATAAAATGTTACATTTTAACATGTTTCATTAAAAAATGTTACATTCAAAAATGTTACATTTTAACATGTTACATTTTAATATGTTACATTTTAACATGTAGCATTTTAACAAGATAAAATGTTACATTTTAACATGTTGCATTTTAACATGATAAAATGTTACATTTTAACTTGTTTCATTTTAACATGATAAAATGTTACATTTTAACATGTTTCATTTATAAATGTTACATTAAAAAATGTTACATTTTAACATGTTACATTTTAATATGTTACATTTTAACATGTTGCATTTTAACATGATAAAATGTTACATTTTAACATGTTGCATTTTAACATGATAAAATGTTACATTTTAACATGTTTCATTTTAACATGATAAAATGTTACATTTTAACATGTTGCATTTTAACATGATAAAATGTTACATTTTAACATGTTTCATTTTAACATGATAAAATGTTACATTTTAACATGTTTCATTTTAACATGATAAAATGTTACATTTTAACATGTTTTATTTTAACATGATAAATTTTACATTTTAACATGTTTCATTTTAACATGATAAAATGTTACATTTTAACATGTTTCATTTTAACATGATAAAATGTTACATTTTAACATGTTTCATTTTAACATGATAAAATGTTACATTTTAACATGTTTCATTTTAACATGATAAAATGTTACATTTTAACATGTTTCATTTAAAAATGTTACATTAAAAAATGTTACATTTTAACATGTTACATTTTAATATGTTACATTTTAACATGTTGCATTTTAACATGATAAAATGTTACATTTTAACATGATAAAATGTTACATTTTAACATGTTGCATTTTAACATGATAAAATGTTACATTTTAACATGTTTCATTTTAACATGATAAAATGTTACATTTTAACATGTTTCATTTTAACATGATAAAATGTTACATTTTAACATGTTTTATTTTAACATGATAAATTTTACATTTTAACATGTTTCATTTTAACATGATAAAATGTTACATTTTAACATGTTTCATTTTAACATGATAAAATGTTACATTTTAACATGTTTCATTTTAACATGATAAAATGTTACATTTTAACATGTTTCATTTTAACATGATAAAATGTTACATTTTAACATGTTTCATTTAAAAATGTTACATTAAAAAATGTTACATTTTAACATGTTACATTTTAATATGTTACATTTTAACATGTTGCATTTTAACATGATAAAATGTTACATTTTAACATGATAAAATGTTACATTTTAACATGTTGCATTTTAACATGATAAAATGTTACATTTTAACTTGTTTCATTTTAACATGATAAAATGTTACATTTTAACATGTTTCATTTAAAAATGTTACATTAAAAAATGTTACATTTTAACATGTTACATTTTAATATGTTACATTTTAACATGTTGCATTTTAACATGATAAAATGTTACATTTTAACATGATAAAATGTTACATTTTAACATGTTGCATTTTAACATGATAAAATGTTACATTTTAACATGTTGCATTTTAACATGATAAAATGTTACATTTTAACATGTTTCATTTTAACATGATAAAATATTACATTTTAACATGTTGCATTTTAACATGATAAAATGTTACATTTTAACATGTTTCATTTTAACATGATAAAATGTTACATTTTAACATGTTTCATTTTAACATGATAAAATGTTACATTTTAACATGTTTTATTTTAACATGATAAATTTTACATTTTAACATGTTTCATTTTAACATGATAAAATGTTACATTTTAACATGTTTCATTTTAACATGATAAAATGTTACATTTTAACATGTTTCATTTTAACATGATAAAATGTTACATTTTAACATGTTTCATTTTAACATGATAAAATGTTACATTTTAACATGTTGCATTTTAACATGATAAAATGTTACATTTTAACATGTTGCATTTTAACATGATAAAATGTTACATTTTAACTTGTTTCATTTTAACATGATAAAATGTTACATTTTAACATGTTTCATTTAAAAATGTTACATTAAAAAATGTTACATTTTAACATGTTACATTTTAATATGTTACATTTTAACATGTTGCATTTTAACATGATAAAATGTTACATTTTAACATGATAAAATGTTACATTTTAACATGTTGCATTTTAACATGATAAAATGTTACATTTTAACATGTTGCATTTTAACATGATAAAATGTTACATTTTAACATGTTGCATTTTAACATGATAAAATGTTACATTATAACATGTTTCATTTTAACATGATAAAATGTTACATTTTAACATGTTACATTTTAATATGTTACATTTTAACATGTTGCATTTTAACATGATAAAATGTTACATTTTAACATGTTGCATTTTAACATGATAAAATGTTACATTTTAACATGTTTAATTTTAACATGATAAAATGTTACATTTAAAAATGTTACATTTTTACATGTTTCATTTAAACATGATAAAATGTTACATTTTAACATTTTTCATTTTAACATCATAAAATGTTACATTTTAACATGTTACATTTTAATATGTTACATTTTAACATGTTGCATTTTAACATGATAAAATGTTACATTTTAACATGTTGCATTTTAACATGATAAAATGTTACATTTTAACATGTTGCATTTTAACATGATAAAATGTTACATTTTAACATGTTGCATTTTAACATGATAAAATTTTACATTATATCATGTTTCATTTTAACATGATAAAATGTTACATTTTAACATGTTGCATTTTAACATGATAAAATGTTACATTATAACGTGTTTCATTTTAACATGATAAAATGTTACATTTTAACATGTTTTATTTTAACATGATAAAATGTTACATTTTAACATGTTTCATTTTAAAATGTTACATTTTAAAATGTTACATATTAACATGTTACATTTTAATATGTTACATTTTAACATGTTGCATTTTAACATGATAAAATGTAACATTTTAACATGTTGCATTTTAACATGATAAAATGTTACATTTTAACATGTTTAATTTTAACATGATAAAATGTTACATTTAAAAATGTTACATTTTTACATGTTTCATTTAAACATGATAAAATGTTACATTTTAACATTTTTCATTTTAACATCATAAAATGTTACATTTTAACATGTTACATTTTAATATGTTACATTTTAACATGTTGCATTTTAACATGATAAAATGTTACATTTTAACATGTTGCATTTTAACATGATAAAATGTTACATTTTTAACATGTTGCATTTTAACATGATAAAATGTTACATTTTAACTTGTTGCATTTTAACATGATAAAATGTTACATTAAAACATGTTTCATTTTAACATGATAAAATGTTACATTAAAACATGTTTCATTTTAACATGATAAAATGTTACATTTTAACATGTTTCATTTAAAAATGTTACATTTTAAAATGTTACATTTTAACATGTTACATTTTAATATGTTACATTTTAACATGATAAAATGTTACATTTTAACATGTTTCATTTTAACATGATAAAATGTTACATTTTAACGTTTCATTTTAACATGATAAAATGTTACATTTTAACGTTTCATTTTAACATGATAAAATGTTGCATTTTAACATGATAAAATGTTACATTTTAACATGTTGCATTTTAACATGATAAAATGTTACATTATAACATGTTGCATTTTAACATGATAAAATGTTACATTTTAACATGTTTCATTTTAAAATGTTACATTTTAAAATGTTAAATTTTAACATGTTACATTTTAATATGTTACATTTTAACATGTTGCATTTTAACATGATAAAATGTTACATTTTAAAATGTTACATTTGAACATGTTACATTTTAATATGTTACATTTTAACATGTTGCATTTTAACATGATAAAATGTTACATTTTAACATGTTGCATTTTAACATGTTACATTTTAATATGTTACATTTTAACATGTTGTATTTTAACATGATAAAATGTTACATTTTAACATGTTTCATTTTAACATGATAAAATCTTACATTTTAACATGTTTTATTTTAACATAATAAAATGTTACATTTTAACATGTTTCATTTTAACATGATAAAATGTTACATTTTAACATGTTTCATTTTAACATGATAAAATGTTACATTTTAACGTTTCATTTTAACATGATAAAATGTTACATTTTAACATGTTGCATTTTAACATGTTGCATTTTAACATGATAAAATGTTACATTTTAACATGTTGCATTTTAACATGATAAAATGTTACTTTATAACATGTTGCATTTTAACATGATAAAATGTTACATTTTAACATGTTGCATTTTAACATGATAAAATGTTACATTTTAATATGTTGCATTTTAACATGATAAAATGTTACATTTTAACATATTGCATTTTAACATGATAAAATGTTACATTTTACATGTTGCATTTTAACATGATAAAATGTTACATTATAACGTGTTTCATTTTAACATGATAAAATGTTACATTTTAACATGTTTCATTTTAACATGATAAAATGTTACATTTTAACATGTTTCATTTTAACATGATAAAATGTTACATTTTAACATGTTTCATTTTAAAATGTTACTTTTTAAAATGTTACATTTTAACTTGTTACATTTTAATATGTTACATTTTAACATGTTGCATTTTAACATGATAAAATGTAACATTTTAACATGTTGCATTTTAACATGATAAAATGTTACATTTTAACATGTTTAATTTTAACATGATAAAATGTTACATTTTAACATTTTTCATTTTAACATCATAAAATGTTACATTTTACTATGTTACATTTTAATATGTTACATTTTAACATGTTGCATTTTAACATGATAAAATGTTACATTTTAACATGTTGCATTTTAACATGATAAAACGTTACATTTTAACATGTTGCATTTTAACATGATAAAATGTTACATTTTAACATGTTGCATTTTAACATGATAAAATGTTACATTTTAACATGTTGCATTTTAACATGATAAAATGTTACATTTTAACATGTTGCATTTTAACATGATAAAATGTTACATTATAACATGTTTCATTTTAACATGATAAAATGTTACATTTTAACATGTTACATTTTTATATGTTACATTTTAACATGTTGCATTTTAACATGATAAAATGTTACATTTTAACATGTTGCATTTTAACATGATAAAATGTTACATTTTAACATGTTGCATTTTAACATGGTAAAATGTTACATTATAACATGTTGCATTTTAACATGATAAAATGTTACATTTTAACATGTTTCATTTTAAAATGTTACATGTTTCATTTAAACATGATAAAATGTTACATTTTAACATTTTTCATTTTAACATCATAAAATGTTACATTTTAACATGTTACATTTTAATATGTTACATTTTAACATGTTGCATTTTAACATGATAAAATGTTACATTTTAACATGTTGCATTTTAACATGATAAAATGTTACATTTTAACATGTTGCATTTTAACATGATAAAATGTTACATTTTAACATGTTGCATTTTAACATGATAAAATGTTACATTTTAACATGTTGCATTTTAACATGATAAAATGTTACATTATAACATGTTTCATTTTAACATGATAAAATGTTACATTTTAACATGTTTCATTTTAAAATGTTACATTTTAAAATGTTACATTTTAACATGTTACATTTTTATATGTTACATTTTAACATGTTGCATTTTAACATGATAAAATGTTACATTTTAACATGTTGCATTTTAACATGATAAAATGTTACATTATAACGTGTTTCATTTTAACATGATAAAATGTTACATTTTAACATGTTTCATTTTAACATGATAAAATGTTACATTTTAACATGTTTCATTTTAACATGATAAAATGTTACATTTTAACATGTTTCATTTTAAAATGTTACATTTTAAAATGTTACATTTTAATATGTTACATTTTAACATGTTACATTTTAACATGATAAAATGTAACATTTTAACATGTTGCATTTTAACATGATAAAATGTTACATTTTAACATGTTTAATTTTAACATGATAAAATGTTACATTTTAACATTTTTCATTTTAACAAATATGTTACATTTTAACATGTTGCATTTTAACATGATAAAATGTAACATTTTAACATGTTTCATTTTAACATGATAAAATGTTACATTTTAACATGTTTAATTTTAACATGATAAAATGTTACATTTTAACATTTTTCATTTTAACATCATAAAATGTTACATTTTAACATGTTACATTTTAATATGTTACATTTTAACATGTTGCATTTTAACATGATAAAATGTTACATTTTAAGATGTTGCATTTTAACATGATAAAATGTTACATTTTAACATGTTGCATTTTAACATGATAAAATGTTACATTTTAACATGTTGCATTTTAACATGATAAAATGTTACATTATAACATGTTTCATTTTAACATGATAAAATGTTACATTTTAACATGTTACATTTTTATATGTTACATTTTAACATGTTGCATTTTAACATGATAAAATGTTACATTTTAACATGTTGCATTTTAACATGATAAAATGTTACATTTTAACATGTTGCATTTTAACATGGTAAAATGTTACATTATAACATGTTGCATTTTAACATGATAAAATGTTACATTTTAACATGTTTCATTTTAAAATGTTACATGTTTCATTTAAACATGATAAAATGTTACATTTTAACATTTTTCATTTTAACATCATAAAATGTTACATTTTAACATGTTACATTTTAATATGTTACATTTTAACATGTTGCATTTTAACATGATAAAATGTTACATTTTAACATGTTGCATTTTAACATGATAAAATGTTACATTTTAACATGTTGCATTTTAACATGATAAAATGTTACATTTTAACATGTTGCATTTTAACATGATAAAATGTTACATTTTAACATGTTGCATTTTAACATGATAAAATGTTACATTATAACATGTTTCATTTTAACATGATAAAATGTTACATTTTAACATGTTTCATTTTAAAATGTTACATTTTAAAATGTTACATTTTAACATGTTACATTTTTATATGTTACATTTTAACATGTTGCATTTTAACATGATAAAATGTTACATTTTAACATGTTGCATTTTAACATGATAAAATGTTACATTTTAACATGTTTCATTTAAAAATGTTACATTTTAAAATGTTACATTTTAACATGTTACATTTTAATATGTAATATTTTAACATGTTGCATTTTAACATTGTAAAATGTTACATTTTAACATGTTGCATTTTAACATGATAAAATGTAACATTTTAACATATTGCGATTTAACATGATAAAATGTTACATTATAAAAAGTTTACATTTGAATATGTTACATTTTAATATGTTACATTTTAACATGTTGCATTTTAACATGATAAAATGTTACATTTTAACATGTTGCATTTCAACATGTTACATTTTAATATGTTACATTTTAACATGTTGCATTTTAACATGATAAAATGTAACATTTTAACATGTTGCATTTTAACATGATAAAATGTTACATTTTAACATGTTTCATTTTAACATGATAAAATGTTACATTTTAACATGTTGCATTTTAACATGATAAAATGTTACATTTTAACGTTTCATTTTAACATGATAAAATGTTACATTTTAACATGTTTCATTTTAACATGTTACAATTTAACATGTTGCATTTTAACATGATAAAATGTTACATTTTAACATGTTGCATTTTAACATGATAAAATGTTACATTTTAACATGTTTCATTTTAACATGATAAAATGTTACATTTTAACATGTTGCATTTTAACATGATAAAATGTTACATTTTAACATGTTGCATTTTAACATGATAAAATGTTACATTTTAACATGTTGCATTTTAACATGATAAAATGTTACATTATAACATGTTTCATTTTAACATGATAAAATGTTACATTTTAACATGTTACATTTTTATATGTTACATTTTAACATGTTGCATTTTAACATGATAAAATGTTACATTTTAACATGTTGCATTTTAACATGATAAAATGTTACATTTTAACATGTTGCATTTTAACATGGTAAAATGTTACATTATAACATGTTGCATTTTAACATGATAAAATGTTACATTTTAACATGTTTCATTTTAAAATGTTACATGTTTCATTAAAACATGATAAAATGTTACATTTTAACATTTTTCATTTTAACATCATAAAATGTTACATTTTAACATGTTACATTTTAATATGTTACATTTTAACATGTTGCATTTTAACATGATAAAATGTTACATTTTAACATGTTGCATTTTAACATGATAAAATGTTACATTTTAACATGTTGCATTTTAACATGATAAAATGTTACATTTTAACATGTTGCATTTTAACATGATAAAATGTTACATTTTAACATGTTGCATTTTAACATGATAAAATGTTACATTATAACATGTTTCATTTTAACATGATAAAATGTTACATTTTAACATGTTTCATTTTAAAATGTTACATTTTAAAATGTTACATTTTAACATGTTACATTTTTATATGTTACATTTTAACATGTTGCATTTTAACATGATAAAATGTTACATTTTAACATGTTGCATTTTAACATGATAAAATGTTACATTTTAACATGTTTCATTTAAAAATGTTACATTTTAAAATGTTACATTTTAACATGTTACATTTTAATATGTAATATTTTAACATGTTGCATTTTAACATTTTAAAATGTTACATTTTAACATGTTGCATTTTAACATGATAAAATGTAACATTTTAACATATTGCGATTTAACATGATAAAATGTTACATTATAAAAAGTTTACATTTGAATATGTTACATTTTAATATGTTACATTTTAACATGTTGCATTTTAACATGATAAAATGTTACATTTTAACATGTTGCATTTCAACATGTTACATTTTAATATGTTACATTTTAACATGTTGCATTTTAACATGATAAAATGTAACATTTTAACATGTTGCATTTTAACATGATAAAATGTTACATTTTAACATGTTTCATTTTAACATGTTACAATTTAACATGTTGCATTTTAACATGATAAAATGTTACATTTTAACGTTTCATTTTAACATGATAAAATGTTACATTTTAACATGTTTCATTTTAACATGTTACAATTTAACATGTTGCATTTTAACATGATAAAATGTTACATTTTAACATGTTGTATTTTAACATGATAAAATGTTACATTTTAACATGTTTCATTTTAACATGATAAAATGTTACATTTTAACATGTTGCATTTTAACATGATAAAATGTTACATTTTAACATGTTTCATTTTAACATGATAAAATGTTACATTTTAACATGTTGCATTGGTAATTATATCGACCTCCGGACCTCACCCGAAATTAAAAATTTTTTTTTTCAAAATGGTCGAAATTTCACGCTGATTTCAAAAATGATTGTCGTTTTTTTCGGAAACGTCCCGTTTTCCCGGAAAATGGGAAAAACGGGAAAAATATTTTTTTCCTCAAAACCCATGTTGTGGGTATTCAAATTATGCGGAATTTCCTCCTGAACAAGAATATGTAGTTTTTATTACGATTGCTTTTAAGTAAAACATCACCGGACAGGTTAACTAACCTAACATAACCTAACTTAGTTTTAGATAAGTTAGGTTAGGTTAGGTTGGTTTAGGTTAGGTTGAGTTTTGTTAGGTTAGGTTAGCTTAAGTTAGGTTAGGTTTAGTTAGGTTAGGTTGAGTTTTGTTAGGTTAGGTTAGGCTAGGTTAGGTTAGGTTAGGTTAGGTTAGGTTAGGTTAGGTTAGGTTAGGTTAGATTAGGTTAGTTTACTTACAATACTCATGTTATTAATAAACTAACCCAACCTAACCTAACTTACGAACTTAGGTTAGGTTAGTTTAGGTTAAGTTAGGTTAGTTTACTTACAATACTAACCTAACCTAGTTAGGTTGAGTTTTGTTAGGTTAGGTTAGGTTAAGTTTGGTTGGGTTAGGTTAGTTTACTTACAATACTCATGTTATTGATAAACTATTCTAACCTAACGTAGGAACTTAGATTAGGTTAGGTTAGGATAAGTTAGGTTAGGTTAGGTTAGGAGGTTAGTTTAGGTTGATTTACTTACAATACTCATGTTATTGATAAACTAACCCAACCTAACCCAACTTACGAACTTAGGTTGGGATAGGTTAGTTTAGGTTAAGTTTGGTTAGGTTAGGTTAGTTTACTTACAATACTAACCTAACCTAACCTAAGTTGGACAACCTAACGTTGGTTAGGTTAGGTTAGTTTACTTACAATACTAACCTAACCTAACCTAACCTAACCTAACTTATCCTAACCTAACCTAATCTAAGTTCCTAAGTTAGGTTAGAATAGTTTATCAATAACATGAATATTGTAAGTAAACTAACCTAACCCAACCAAACTTAACCTAACCTAACCTAACAAAACTCAACCTAACTAGGTTAGGTTAGTATTGTAAGTAAACTAACCTAACTTAACCTAAACTAACCTAACCTAAGTTCGTAAGTTAGGTTAGGTTGGGTTAGTTTATTAATAACATGAGTATTGTAAGTAAACTAACCTAATCTAACCTAACCTAACCTAACCTAACATAACATAACCTAACCTAACCAAACTTAACCTAACCAAACTTAACCTAACCAAACTTAACCTAACCTAACCTAAACTAACAAAACTCAACCTAACCTAACCTAACTTAACCTAACCTAACCAAACTTAACCTAACTTAACAAAACTCAACCTAACCTAAACCAACCTAACCTAACCTAACCTAAACTAACCTATCCTAGCCTAACCTAACTTATCTAAACCTAAGTTAGGTTATGTTAGGTTAGTTAACCTGTCCGGTGATGTTTTACTTAAAAGCAATCGTAATAAAAACTGCATATTCTTGTTCAGGATGAAATTCCGCACAATTTGAGTACCCACAACATGGGTTTTGAGCAAAAAAGAAATTTCCCCGTTTTCCCGTTTTTCGGTGATATTTTACTTAATAGTGGTCCGATCGTAATGAAATTTACATATTCTTGTTCAGGAGGAAATTCCGCATAATTTGAGTACCCACAACATGGGTTTTGAGGAAAAAAATGTTTTTCCCGTTTTTCCCATTTTCCGGGAAAACGGGACGTTTCCGAAAAAAAACGACAATCATTTTTGAAATCAGCGTGAAATTTCGACCATTTTGAAAAAAAAATTTTTTAATTTCGGGTGAGGTCCGGAGGTCGATATAATTACCGTTGCATTTTAACATGATAAAATGTTACATTTTAACATGTTACATTTTAACATGATAAAATGTTACATTTTAACATGTTTCATTTTAACATGATAAAATGTTACATTTTATCGTTTCATTTTAACATGATAAAATGTTACATTTTAACATGTTTCATTTTAACATGTTACAATTTAACATGTTGCATTTTAACATGATAAAATGTTACATTTTAACATGTTGCATTTTAACATGATAAAATGTTACATTTTAACATGTTTCATTTTAACATGATAAAATGTTACATTTTAACATGTTGCATTTTAACATGATAAAATGTTACATTTTAACATGTTTCATTTTAACATGATAAAATGTTACATTTTAATATGTTTCATTTTAACATGATAAAATGTTACATTTTAACATGTTTCATTTTAACATGATAAAATGTTACATTTTAACATGTTTCATTTTAACATGTTACAATTTAACATGTTGCATTTTAACATGATAAAATGTTACATTTTAACATGTTTCATTTTAACATGATAAAATGTTACAATTTAACATGTTGCATTTTAACATGATAAAATGTTACATTTTAACATGTTGCATTTTAACATGTTACATTTTAATATGTTACATTTTAACATGTTGTATTTTAACATGATAAAATGTTACATTTTAACATGTTGCATTTTAACATGATAAAATGTTACATTTTAACATGTTTCATTTTAACATGATAAAATCTTACATTTTAACATGTTTCATTTTAACATGATAAAATGTTACATTTTAACGTTTCATTTTAACATGATAAAATGTTACATTTTAACATGTTGCATTTTAACATGTTGCATTTTAACATGATAAAATGTTACATTTTAACATGTTGCATTTTAACATGATAAAATGTTACATTATAACATGTTGCATTTTAACATGATAAAATGTTACATTTTAACATGTTTCATTTTAAAATGTTACATTTTAAAATGTTAAATTTTAACATGTTACATTTTAATATGTTACATTTTAACATGTTGCATTTTAACATGATAAAATGTTACATTTTAATATGTTGCATTTTAACATGATAAAATGTTACATTTTAACATATTGCATTTTAACATGATAAAATGTTACATTTTACATGTTGCATTTTAACATGATAAAATGTTACATTATAACGTGTTTCATTTTAACATGATAAAATGTTACATTTTAACATGTTTCATTTTAACATGATAAAATGTTACATTTTAACATGTTTCATTTTAACATGATAAAATGTTACATTTTAACATGTTTCATTTTAAAATGTTACATTTTAAAATGTTACATTTTAACTTGTTACATTTTATATATGTTACATTTTAACATGTTGCATTTTAACATGATAAAATGTAACATTTTAACATGTTGCATTTTAACATGATAAAATGTTACATTTTAACATGTTTAATTTTAACATGATAAAATGTTACATTTTTACATGTTTCATTTAAACATGATAAAATGTTACATTTTAACATTTTTCATTTTAACATCATAAAATGTTACATTTTAACATGTTACATTTTAATATGTTACATTTTAACATGTTGCATTTTAACATGATAAAATGTTACATTTTAACATGATAAAATGTTACATTTTAACATGTTGCATTTTAACATGATAAAATGTTACATTTTAACATGTTGCATTTTAACATGATAAAATGTTACATTTTAACATGTTGCATTTTAACATGATAAAATGTTACATTATAACATGTTTCATTTTAACATGATAAAATGTTACATTTTAACATGTTTCATTTTAAAATGTTACATTTTAAAATGTTACATTTTAACATGTTACATTTTTATATGTTACATTTTAACATGTTGCATTTTAACATGATAAAATGTTACATTTTAACATGTTGCATTTTAACATGATAAAATGTTACATTTTAACATGTTTCATTTAAAAATGTTACATTTTAAAATGTTACATTTTAACATGTTACATTTTAATATGTAATATTTTAACATGTTGCATTTTAACATTGTAAAATGTTACATTTTAACATGTTGCATTTTAACATGATAAAATGTTACATTTTAACATATTGCGATTTAACATGATAAAATGTTACATTTTAAAAAGTTTACATTTGAATATGTTACATTTTAATATGTTACATTTTAACATGTTGCATTTTAACATGATAAAATGTTACATTTTAACATGTTGCATTTCAACATGTTACATTTTAATATGTTACATTTTAACATGTTGCATTTTAACATGATAAAATGTAACATTTTAACATGTTGCATTTTAACATGATAAAATGTTACATTTTAACATGTTTCATTTTAACATGATAAAATGTTACATTTTAACATGTTTCATTTTAACATGATAAAATGTTACATTTTAACATGTTTCATTTTAACATGATAAAATGTTACATTTTAACATGTTTCATTTTAACATGATAAAATGTTACATTTTAACGTTTCATTTTAACATGATAAAATGTTACATTTTAACATGTTTCATTTTAACATGTTACAATTTAACATGTTGCATTTTAACATGATAAAATGTTACATTTTAACATGTTGCATTTTAACATAGTAAAATGTTACATTTTAACATGTTTCATTTTAACATGATAAAATGTTACATTTTAACATGTTGCATTTTAACATGATAAAATGTTACATTTTAACATGTTTCATTTTAACATGATAAAATGTTACATTTTAACATGTTGCATTTTAACATGATAAAATGTTACATTTTAACATGTTTCATTTTAACATGATAAAATGTTACATTTTAACATGTTTCATTTTAACATGATAAAATGTTACATTTTAACGTTTCATTTTAACATGATAAAATGTTACATTTTAACATGTTTCATTTTAACATGTTACAATTTAACATGTTGCATTTTAACATGATAAAATGTTACATTTTAACATGTTGCATTTTAACATGATAAAATGTTACATTATAACATGTTGCATTTTAACATGATAAAATGTTACATTATAACATGTTTCATTTTAACATGATAAAATGTTACATTTTAACATGTTGCATTTTAACATGATAAAATGTTACATTTTAACATGTTGCATTTTAACATGGTAAAATGTTACATTATAACATGTTGCATTTTAACATGATAAAATGTTACATTTTAACATGTTTCATTTTAAAATGTTACATGTTTCATTTAAACATGATAAAATGTTACATTTTAACATTTTTCATTTTAACATCATAAAATGTTACATTTTAACATGTTACATTTTAATATGTTACATTTTAACATGTTGCATTTTAACATGATAAAATGTTACATTTTAACATGTTGCATTTTAACATGATAAAATGTTACATTTTAACATGTTGCATTTTAACATGATAAAATGTTACATTTTAACATGTTGCATTTTAACATGATAAAATGTTACATTATAACATGTTTCATTTTAACATGATAAAATGTTACATTTTAACATGTTTCATTTTAAAATGTTACATTTTAAAATGTTACATTTTAACATGTTACATTTTTATATGTTACATTTTAACATGTTGCATTTTAACATGATAAAATGTTACATTTTAACATGTTGCATTTTAACATGATAAAATGTTACATTTTAACATGTTTCATTTTAACATGATAAAATGTTACATTTTTACATGTTGCATTTTAACATGTTACATTTTAATATGTTACATTTTAACATGATAAAATGTTACATTTTAACATGTTTCATTTTAACATGATAAAATCTTACATTTTAACATGTTTCATTTTAACATAATAAAATGTTACATTTTAACATGTTTCATTTTAACATGATAAAATGTTACATTTTAACATGTTTCATTTTAACATGATAAAATGTTACATTTTAACGTTTCATTTTAACATGGTAAAATGTTACATTTTAACATGTTGCATTTTAACATGTTGCATTTTAACATGATAAAATGTTACATTTTAACATGTTGCATTTTAACATGATAAAATGTTACATTATAACATGTTGCATTTTAACATGATAAAATGTTACATTTTAACATGTTTCATTTTAAAATGTTACATTTTAAAATGTTAAATTTTAACATGTTACATTTTAATATGTTACATTTTAACATGTTGCATTTTAACATGATA
The DNA here is from genome assembly GCF_028750875.1 of Macrosteles quadrilineatus. Lineage (NCBI taxonomy): Eukaryota > Metazoa > Arthropoda > Insecta > Hemiptera > Cicadellidae > Macrosteles > Macrosteles quadrilineatus. The sequence continues at coordinate 447,498 of NW_026542645.1, forward strand.
AAATGTTACATTTTAATATGTTGCATTTTAACATGATAAAATGTTACATTTTAACATATTGCATTTTAACATGATAAAATGTTACATTTTACATGTTGCATTTTAACATGATAAAATGTTACATTATAACGTGTTTCATTTTAACATGATAAAATGTTACATTTTAACATGTTTCATTTTAACATGATAAAATGTTACATTTTAACATGTTTCATTTTAAAATGTTACATTTTAAAATGTTACATTTTAACTTGTTACATTTTAATATGTTACATTTTAACATGTTGCATTTTAACATGATAAAATGTAACATTTTAACATGTTGCATTTTAACATGATAAAATGTTACATTTTAACATGTTTAATTTTAACATGATAAAATGTTACATTTTAACATTTTTCATTTTAACATCATAAAATGTTACATTTTAACATGTTACATTTTAATATGTTACATTTTAACATGTTGCATTTTAACATGATAAAATGTTACATTTTAACATGTTGCATTTTAACATGATAAAACGTTACATTTTAACATGTTGCATTTTAACATGATAAAATGTTACATTTTAACATGTTGCATTTTAACATGATAAAATGTTACATTTTAACATGTTGCATTTTAACATGATAAAATGTTACATTATAACATGTTTCATTTTAACATGATAAAATGTTACATTTTAACATGTTACATTTTTATATGTTACATTTTAACATGTTGCATTTTAACATGATAAAATGTTACATTTTAACATGTTGCATTTTAACATGATAAAATGTTACATTTTAACATGTTGCATTTTAACATGGTAAAATGTTACATTATAACATGTTGCATTTTAACATGATAAAATGTTACATTTTAACATGTTTCATTTTAAAATGTTACATGTTTCATTTAAACATGATAAAATGTTACATTTTAACATTTTTCATTTTAACATCATAAAATGTTACATTTTAACATGTTACATTTTAATATGTTACATTTTAACATGTTGCATTTTAACATGATAAAATGTTACATTTTAACATGTTGCATTTTAACATGATAAAATGTTACATTTTAACATGTTGCATTTTAACATGATAAAATGTTACATTTTAACATGTTGCATTTTAACATGATAAAATGTTACATTTTAACATGTTGCATTTTAACATGATAAAATGTTACATTATAACATGTTTCATTTTAACATGATAAAATGTTACATTTTAACATGTTTCATTTTAAAATGTTACATTTTAAAATGTTACATTTTAACATGTTACATTTTTATATGTTACATTTTAACATGTTGCATTTTAACATGATAAAATGTTACATTTTAACATGTTGCATTTTAACATGATAAAATGTTACATTATAACGTGTTTCATTTTAACATGATAAAATGTTACATTTTAACATGTTTCATTTTAACATGATAAAATGTTACATTTTAACATGTTTCATTTTAAAATGTTACATTTTAAAATGTTACATTTTAATATGTTACATTTTAACATGTTGCATTTTAACATGATAAAATGTAACATTTTAACATGTTGCATTTTAACATGATAAAATGTTACATTTTAACATGTTTAATTTTAACATGATAAAATGTTACATTTTAACATTTTTCATTTTAACAAATATGTTACATTTTAACATGTTGCATTTTAACATGATAAAATGTAACATTTTAACATGTTGCATTTTAACATGATAAAATGTTACATTTTAACATGTTTAATTTTAACATGATAAAATGTTACATTTTAACATTTTTCATTTTAACATCATAAAATGTTACATTTTAACATGTTACATTTTAATATGTTACATTTTAACATGTTGCATTTTAACATGATAAAATGTTACATTTTAACATGTTGCATTTTAACATGATAAAATGTTACATTTTAACATGTTGCATTTTAACATGATAAAATGTTACATTTTAACATGTTGCATTTTAACATGATAAAATGTTACATTATAACATGTTTCATTTTAACATGATAAAATGTTACATTTTAACATGTTACATTTTTATATGTTACATTTTAACATGTTGCATTTTAACATGATAAAATGTTACATTTTAACATGTTGCATTTTAACATGATAAAATGTTACATTTTAACATGTTGCATTTTAACATGGTAAAATGTTACATTATAACATGTTGCATTTTAACATGATAAAATGTTACATTTTAACATGTTTCATTTTAAAATGTTACATGTTTCATTTAAACATGATAAAATGTTACATTTTAACATTTTTCATTTTAACATCATAAAATGTTACATTTTAACATGTTACATTTTAATATGTTACATTTTAACATGTTGCATTTTAACATGATAAAATGTTACATTTTAACATGTTGCATTTTAACATGATAAAATGTTACATTTTAACATGTTGCATTTTAACATGATAAAATGTTACATTTTAACATGTTGCATTTTAACATGATAAAATGTTACATTTTAACATGTTGCATTTTAACATGATAAAATGTTACATTTTAACATGTTTCATTTTAACATGATAAAATGTTACATTTTAACATGTTTCATTTTAAAATGTTACATTTTAAAATGTTACATTTTAACATGTTACATTTTTATATGTTACATTTTAACATGTTGCATTTTAACATGATAAAATGTTACATTTTAACATGTTGCATTTTAACATGATAAAATGTTACATTTTAACATGTTTCATTTAAAAATGTTACATTTTAAAATGTTACATTTTAACATGTTACATTTTAATATGTAATATTTTAACATGTTGCATTTTAACATTGTAAAATGTTACATTTTAACATGTTGCATTTTAACATGATAAAATGTTACATTTTAACATATTGCATTTTAACATGATAAAATGTTACATTTTACATGTTGCATTTTAACATGATAAAATGTTACATTATAACGTGTTTCATTTTAACATGATAAAATGTTACATTTTAACATGTTTCATTTTAACATGATAAAATGTTACATTTTAACATGTTTCATTTTAACATGATAAAATGTTACATTTTAACATGTTTCATTTTAAAATGTTACATTTTAAAATGTTACATTTTAACTTGTTACATTTTATATATGTTACATTTTAACATGTTGCATTTTAACATGATAAAATGTAACATTTTAACATGTTGCATTTTAACATGATAAAATGTTACATTTTAACATGTTTAATTTTAACATGATAAAATGTTACATTTTTACATGTTTCATTTAAACATGATAAAATGTTACATTTTAACATTTTTCATTTTAACATCATAAAATGTTACATTTTAACATGTTACATTTTAATATGTTACATTTTAACATGTTGCATTTTAACATGATAAAATGTTACATTTTAACATGATAAAATGTTACATTTTAACATGTTGCATTTTAACATGATAAAATGTTACATTTTAACATGTTGCATTTTAACATGATAAAATGTTACATTTTAACATGTTGCATTTTAACATGATAAAATGTTACATTATAACATGTTTCATTTTAACATGATAAAATGTTACATTTTAACATGTTTCATTTTAAAATGTTACATTTTAAAATGTTACATTTTAACATGTTACATTTTTATATGTTACATTTTAACATGTTGCATTTTAACATGATAAAATGTTACATTTTAACATGTTGCATTTTAACATGATAAAATGTTACATTTTAACATGTTTCATTTAAAAATGTTACATTTTAAAATGTTACATTTTAACATGTTACATTTTAATATGTAATATTTTAACATGTTGCATTTTAACATTGTAAAATGTTACATTTTAACATGTTGCATTTTAACATGATAAAATGTTACATTTTAACATATTGCGATTTAACATGATAAAATGTTACATTTTAAAAAGTTTACATTTGAATATGTTACATTTTAATATGTTACATTTTAACATGTTGCATTTTAACATGATAAAATGTTACATTTTAACATGTTGCATTTCAACATGTTACATTTTAATATGTTACATTTTAACATGTTGCATTTTAACATGATAAAATGTAACATTTTAACATGTTGCATTTTAACATGATAAAATGTTACATTTTAACATGTTTCATTTTAACATGATAAAATGTTACATTTTAACATGTTTCATTTTAACATGATAAAATGTTACATTTTAACGTTTCATTTTAACATGATAAAATGTTACATTTTAACATGTTTCATTTTAACATGTTACAATTTAACATGTTGCATTTTAACATGATAAAATGTTACATTTTAACATGTTGCATTTTAACATAGTAAAATGTTACATTTTAACATGTTTCATTTTAACATGATAAAATGTTACATTTTAACATGTTGCATTTTAACATGATAAAATGTTACATTTTAACATGTTTCATTTTAACATGATAAAATGTTACATTTTAACATGTTTCATTTTAACATGATAAAATGTTACATTTTAACGTTTCATTTTAACATGATAAAATGTTACATTTTAACATGTTTCATTTTAACATGTTACAATTTAACATGTTGCATTTTAACATGATAAAATGTTACATTTTAACATGTTGCATTTTAACATGATAAAATGTTACATTTTAACATGTTTCATTTTAACATGATAAAATGTTACATTTTAACATGTTGCATTTTAACATGATAAAATGTTACATTTTAACATGTTTCATTTTAACATGATAAAATGTTACATTTTAATATGTTTCATTTTAACATGATAAAATGTTACATTTTAACATGTTTCATTTTAACATGATAAAATGTTACATTTTAACATGTTTCATTTTAACATGATAAAATGTTACATTTTAACATGTTTCATTTTAACATGATAAAATGTTACATTTTAACATGTTTCATTTTAACATTATAAAATCTTACATTTTAACATGATTCATTTTAACATGATAAAATCTTACATTTTAACATGTTTCATTTTAACATGATAAAATGTTACATTTTAACTTGTTTCATTTTAACATGATAAAATGTTACATTTTTACATGTTTCATTTAAAAATGTTACATAAAAAAATGTTACATTTTAACATGTTACATTTTAATATGTTACATTTTAACATGTTGCATTTTAACATGATAAAATGTTACATTTTAACATGTTGCATTTTAACATGATAAAATGTTACATTTTAACATGTTTCATTTTAACATGATAAAATGTTACATTTTAATATGTTTAATTTTAACATGATAAAATGTTACATTTTAACATGTTTCATTTTAACATGATAAAATGTTACATTTTAACATGTTTCATTTTAACATGATAAAATGTTACATTTTAACATGTTTCATTTTAACATGATAAAATGTTACATTTTAACATGTTTCATTTTAACATGATAAAATGTTACATTTTAACATGTTTCATTTTAACATGATAAAATCTTACATTTTAACATGATTCATTTTAACATGATAAAATGTTACATTTTAACATGTTTCATTTTAACATGATAAAATGTTACATTTTAACTTGTTTCATTTTAACATGATAAAATGTTACATTTTTACATGTTTCATTTAAAAATGTTACATTTTAACATGTTACATTTTAATATGTTACATTTTAACATGTTGCATTTTAACATGATAAAATGTTTCATTTTTACATGTTGCATTTTAACATGATAAAATGTTACATTTTAACATGTTGCATTTTAACATGATAAAATGTTACATTTTAACATGTTGCATTTTAACATGATAAAATGTTACATTTTAACATGTTTCATTTTACATGATAAAATGTTACATTTAAAAATGTTACATTTTTACATGTTTCATTTAAACATGATAAAATGTTACATTTTAACATTTTTCATTTTAACATCATAAAATGTTACATTTTAACATGCTACATTTTAATATGTTACATTTAAACATGTTGTATTTTAACATGATAAAATGTTACATTTTAACATGTTGCATTTTAACATGATAAAATGTTACATTTTAACATGTTGCATTTTAACATAATAAAATGTTACATTTTACATGTTTCATTTTAACATGATAAAATGTTACATTTTAACATGTTTCATTTTAAAATGTTACATTTTAATATGTTACATTTTAAAATGTTACATTTTAATATGTTACATTTTAACATGTTGCATTTTAACATGATAAAATGTTACATTTTAACATGTTTCATTTTAACATGATAAAATGTTACATTTTAACATGTTTCATTTTAACATCATAAAATGTTACATTTTAACATGATAAAATGTTCCATTTTAACATGTTTAATTTTAACCTGATAAAATCTTACATTTTAACATGTTTCATTTTAACATGATAAAATGTTACATTTTAACATGTTACAATTTAATATGTTACATTTTAACATGTTGCATTTTAACATGATAAAATGTTACATTTTAACATGTTGCATTTTAACATGATAAAATGTTACATTTTAACATGTTTCATTTTAACATGATAAAATGTTACATTTTAATATGTTTCATTTTAACATGATAAAATGTTACATTTTAACGTTTAATTTTAACATGATGAAATGTTACATTTTAACATGTTTCATTTTAACATGTTACATTTTAACATGTTGCATTTTAACATGATAAAATGTTACATTTTAACATGTTGCATTTTAACATGATAAAATGTTACATTTTAACATGTTTCATTTTAACATGATAAAATGTTACATTTTAACATGTTGCATTTTAACATGATAAAATGTTACATTTTAACATGTTTCATTTTAACATGTTTCATTTTAACATGATAAAATGTTACATTTTAACATGTTTCATTTTAACATGATAAAATGTTACATTTTTACATGTTTCATTTAAAAATGTTACATTTTAACATGTTACATTTTAATATGTTACATTTTAACATGTTGCATTTTAACATGATAAAATGTTACATTTTAACATGTTTCATTTTAACATGATAAAATGTTACATTTTAACTTGTTTCATTTTAACATGATAAAATGTTACATTTTTACATGTTTCATTTAAAAATGTTACATTTTAACATGTTACATTTTAATATGTTACATTTTAACATGTTGCATTTTAACATGATAAAATGTTTCATTTTTACATGTTGCATTTTAACATGATAAAATGTTACATTTTAACATGTTGCATTTTAACATGATAAAATGTTACATTTTAACATGTTGCATTTTAACATGATAAAATGTTACATTTTAACATGTTTCATTTTACATGATAAAATGTTACATTTAAAAATGTTACATTTTTACATGTTTCATTTAAACATGATAAAATGTTACATTTTAACATTTTTCATTTTAACATCATAAAATGTTACATTTTAACATGCTACATTTTAATATGTTACATTTAAACATGTTGTATTTTAACATGATAAAATGTTACATTTTAACATGTTGCATTTTAACATGATAAAATGTTACATTTTAACATGTTGCATTTTAACATAATAAAATGTTACATTTTACATGTTTCATTTTAACATGATAAAATGTTACATTTTAACATGTTTCATTTTAAAATGTTACATTTTAATATGTTACATTTTAAAATGTTACATTTTAATATGTTACATTTTAACATGTTGCATTTTAACATGATAAAATGTTACATTTTAACATGTTTCATTTTAACATGATAAAATGTTACATTTTAACATGTTTCATTTTAACATCATAAAATGTTACATTTTAACATGATAAAATGTTCCATTTTAACATGTTTAATTTTAACCTGATAAAATCTTACATTTTAACATGTTTCATTTTAACATGATAAAATGTTACATTTTAACATGTTACAATTTAATATGTTACATTTTAACATGTTGCATTTTAACATGATAAAATGTTACATTTTAACATGTTGCATTTTAACATGATAAAATGTTACATTTTAACATGTTTCATTTTAACATGATAAAATGTTACATTTTAATATGTTTCATTTTAACATGATAAAATGTTACATTTTAACGTTTAATTTTAACATGATGAAATGTTACATTTTAACATGTTTCATTTTAACATGTTACATTTTAACATGTTGCATTTTAACATGATAAAATGTTACATTTTAACATGTTGCATTTTAACATGATAAAATGTTACATTTTAACATGTTTCATTTTAACATGATAAAATGTTACATTTTAACATGTTGCATTTTAACATGATAAAATGTTACATTTTAACATGTTTCATTTTAACATGTTTCATTTTAACATGATAAAATGTTACATTTTAACATGTTTCATTTTAACATGATAAAATGTTACATTTTAACATGTTTTATTTTAACATGATAAAATGTTACATTTTAACATGTTTCATTTAAAAATGTTACATTAAAAAATGTTACATTTTAACATGTTACATTTTAATATGTTACATTTTAACATGTTGCATTTTAACATGATAAAATGTTACATTTTAACATGTTGCATTTTAACATGATAAAATGTTACATTTTAACATGTTTCATTTTAACATGATAAAATGTTACATTTTAACATGATAAAATGTTACATTTTAACGTTTCATTTTAACATGATAAAATGTTACATTTTAACATGTTTCATTTTAACATGTTACATTTTAACATGTTGCATTTTAACATGATAAAATGTTACATTTTAACATGTTGCATTTTAACATGATAAAAGGTTACATTTTAACATGTTTCATTTTAACATGATAAAATGTTACATTTTAACATGTTGCATTTTAACATGATAAAATGTTACATTTTAACATGTTTCATTTTAACATGTTACATTTTAACATGTTGCATTTTAACATGATAAAATGTTACATTTTAACATGTTGCATTTTAACATGATAAAAGGTTACATTTTAACATGTTTCATTTTAACATAATAAAATGTTACATTTTAACATGTTGCATTTTAACATGATAAATGTTACATTTTAACATGTTGCATTTTAACATGATAAAATGTTACATTTTAACATGTTTCATTTTAACATGATAAAATGTTACATTTAAAAATGTTACATTTTTACATGTTTCATTTAAACATGATAAAATGTTACATTTTAACATTTTTCGATTTAACATCATAAAATGTTACATTTTAATATGTTACATTTAAACATGTTGCATTTTAACATGATAAAATGTTACATTTTAACATGTTGCATTTTAACATGATAAAATGTTACATTTTAACATGATAAAATGTTACATTTTAACATGTTTCATTTTAACATGATAAAATGTTACATTTTAACATGGTTCATTTTAACATCATAAAATGTTACATTTTAACATGTTTCATTTTAAAATGATAAAATGTTACATTTTAACATGATAAAATCTTACATTTTAACATGTTTCATTTTAACATGATAAAATGTTACATTTTAACATGTTGCATTTTAACATGATAAAATGTTACATTTTAACAAGTTGCATTTTAACATGATAAAATGTTACATTTTAACATGTTTCATTTTAACATGATAAAATGTTACATTTTAACATGTTTCATTTTAAAATGTTACATTTTAAAATGTTACATTTTAACATGTTACATTTTAATATGTTACATTTTAACATGTTGCATTTTAACATGATAAAATGTTACATTTTAACATGTTTCATTTTAACATGATAAAATGTTACATTAAAAAATGTTACATTTTTACATGTTTCATTTAAACATGATAAAATGTTACATTTTAACATTTTTCATTTTAACATCATAAAATGTTACATTTTAACATGTTACATTTTAATATGTTACATTTTAACATGTTGCATTTTAACATGATAAAATGTTACATTTTAACATGTTGCATTTTAACATGATAAAATGTTACACTTTAACATGTTGCATTTTTACATGATTAAATGTTACATTTTAACATGTTGCATTTTAACATGATAAAATGTTACATTTTAACATGTTGCATTTTAACATGATAAAATGTTACATTTTAACATGTTGCATTTTAACATGATAAAATGTTACATTATAACATGTTTCATTTTAACATGATAAAAATGTTACATTTTAACATGTTTCATTTAAAAATGTTACATTTTAAAATGTTACATTTTAAAATGTTACATTTTAACATGTTACATTTTTATATGTTACATTTTAACATGTTGCATTTTAACATGATAAAATCTTACATTTTAACATGTTGCATTTTAACATGATAAAATGTTACATTTTAACATGTTGCATTTTAACATGATAAAATGTTACATTTTAACATGTTTCGTTTAAAAATGTTACATTTTAAAATGTTACATTTTAACATGTTTCATTTTAAATTGTTACATTTTAAAATGTTACATTTTAACATGTTACATTTTAATATGTTACATTTTAACATGTTGCATTTTAACATGATAAAATGTTACATTTTAACATGTTGCATTTTAACATGATAAAATGTTACATTTTAACATGTTGCATTTTAACATGATAAAATGTTACATTTTAACATGTTTCATTTTAACATGATAAAATGTTACATTTTAACATGTTGCATTTTAACATGATAAAATGTTACATTTTAACATGTTTCATTTTAACATGATAAAATGTTACATTTTAACATGTTTCATTTTAAAATGTTACATTTTAAAATGTTACATTTTAACATGTTACATTTTAATATGTTACATTTTAACATGTTGCATTTTAACATGATAAAATGTTACATTTTAACATGTTTCATTTTAACATGATAAAATGTTACATAAAAAAATGTTACATTTTTACATGTTTCATTTAAACATGATAAAATGTTACATTTTAACATTTTTCATTTTAACATCATAAAATGTTACATTTTAACATGTTACATTTTAATATGTTACATTTTAACATGTTGCATTTTAACATGATAAAATGTTACATTTTAACATGTTGCATTTTAACATGATAAAATGTTACATTTTAACATTTTGCATTTTTACATGATAAAATGTTACATTTTAACATGTTGCATTTTAACATGATAAAATGTTACATTTTAACATGTTGCATTTTAACATGATAAAATGTTACATTTTAACATGTTGCATTTTAACATGATAAAATGTTACATTATAACATGTTTCATTTTAACATGATAAAATTTTAACATGTTTCATTTAAAAATGTTACATTTTAAAATGTTACATTTTAAAATGTTACATTTTAAAATGTTACATTTTAACATGTTACATTTTTATATGTTACATTTTAACATGTTGCATTTTAACATGATAAAATGTTACATTTTAACATGTTGTATTTTAACATGATAAAATGTTACATTTTAACATGTTGCATTTTAACATGATAAAATGTTACATTTTAACATGTTTCATTTTAACATGATAAAATGTTACATTTTAACCTGTTTCGTTTAAAAATGTTACATTTTAAAATGTTACATTTTAACATGTTACATTTTAATATGTTACATTTTAACATGTTGCATTTTAACATTGTAAAATGTTACATTTTAACATGTTGCATTTTAACATGATAAAATGTTACATTTTAACATATTGCGATTTAACATGATAAAATGTTACATTTTAAAATGTTACATTTGAACATGTTACATTTTAATATGTTACATTTTAACATGTTGCATTTTAACATGATAAAATGTTACATTTTAACATGTTGCATTTTAACATGTTACATTTTAATATGTTACATTTTAACATGTTGCATTTTAACATGATAAAATGTTACATTTTAACATGTTGCATTTTAACATGATAAAATGTTACATTTTAACATGTTTCATTTTAACATGATAAAATGTTACATTTTAACATGTTTCATTTTAACATGATAAAATGTTACATTTTAATATGTTTCATTTTAACATGATAAAATGTTACATTTTAACATGTTTCATTTTAACATGATAAAATGTTACATTTTAACATGTTTCATTTTAACATGATAAAATGTTACATTTTAACATGTTTCATTTTAACATGATAAAATGTTACATTTTAACATGTTTCATTTTAACATTATAAAATCTTACATTTTAACATGATTCATTTTAACATGATAAAATCTTACATTTTAACATGTTTCATTTTAACATGATAAAATGTTACATTTTAACTTGTTTTATTTTAACATGATAAAATGTTACATTTTTACATGTTTCATTTAAAAATGTTACATTAAAAAATGTTACATTTTAACATGTTACATTTTAATATGTTACATTTTAACATGTTGCATTTTAACATGATAAAATGTTACATTTTAACATGTTGCATTTTAACATGATAAAATGTTACATTTTAACATGTTTCATTTTAACATGATAAAATGTTACATTTTAATATGTTTCATTTTAACATGATAAAATGTTACATTTTAACATGTTTCATTTTAACATGATAAAATGTTACATTTTAACATGTTTCATTTTAACATGATAAAATGTTACATTTTAACATGTTTCATTTTAACATGATAAAATCTTACATTTTAACATGTTTCATTTTAACATGATAAAATCTTACATTTTAACATGATAAAATGTTACATTTTAACATGTTTCATTTTAACATGATAAAATGTTACATTTTAACTTGTTTCATTTTAACATGATAAAATGTTACATTTTTACATGTTTCATTTAAAAATGTTACATTTTAACATGTTACATTTTAATATGTTACATTTTAACATGTTGCATTTTAACATGATAAAACGTTTCATTTTAACATGTTGCATTTTAACATGATAAAATGTTACATTTTACATGTTTCATTTTAACATGATAAAATGTTACATTTTAACATGTTTCATTTTAAAATGTTACATTTTAATATGTTACATTTTAATATGTTACATTTAAACATGTTGTATTTTAACATGATAAAATGTTACATTTTAACAAGTTGCATTTTAACATGATAAAATGTTACATTTTAACATGTTGCATTTTAACATGTTGCATTTTAACATAATAAAATGTTACATTTTACATGTTTCATTTTAACATGATAAAATGTTACATTTTAACATGTTTCATTTTAACATCATAAAATGTTACATTTTAACATGATAAAATGTTACATTTTAACATGTTTAATTTTAACCTGATAAAATCTTACATTTTAACATGTTTCATTTTAACATGATAAAATGTTACATAAAAAAATGTTACATTTTTACATGTTTCATTTAAACATGATAAAATGTTACATTTTAACATTTTTCATTTTAACATCATAAAATGTTACATTTTAACATGTTACATTTTAATATGTTACATTTTAACATGTTGCATTTTAACATGATAAAATGTTACATTTTAACATGTTGCATTTTAACATGATAAAATGTTACATTTTAACATGTTGCATTTTTACATGATAAAATGTTACATTTTAACATGTTGCATTTTAACATGATAAAATGTTACATTTTAACATGTTGCATTTTAACATGATAAAATGTTACATTTTAACATGTTTCATTTTAACATGATAAAATGTTACATTTTAACATGTTTCATTTTAACATGATAAAATGTTACATTTTAACATGTTTCATTTTAACATTATAAAATCTTACATTTTAACATGATTCATTTTAACATGATAAAATCTTACATTTTAACATGTTTCATTTTAACATGATAAAATGTTACATTTTAACTTGTTTCATTTTAACATGATAAAATGTTACATTTTTACATGTTTCATTTAAAAATGTTACATTAAAAAATGTTACATTTTAACATGTTACATTTTAATATGTTACATTTTAACATGTTGCATTTTAACATGATAAAATGTTACATTTTAACATGTTGCATTTTAACATGATAAAATGTTACATTTTAACATGTTTCATTTTAACATGATAAAATGTTACATTTTAATATGTTTCATTTTAACATGATAAAATGTTACATTTTAACATGTTTCATTTTAACATGATAAAATGTTACATTTTAACATGTTTCATTTTAACATGTTTCATTTTAACATGATAAAATGTTACATTTTAACATGTTTCATTTTAACATGATAAAATCTTACATTTTAACATGATTCATTTTAACATGATAAAATGTTACATTTTAACATGTTTCATTTTAACATGATAAAATGTTACATTTTAACTTGTTTCATTTTAACATGATAAAATGTTACATTTTTACATGTTTCATTAAAAAATGTTACATTTTAACATGTTACATTTTAATATGTTACATTTTAACATGTTGCATTTTAACATGATAAAACGTTTCATTTTAACATGTTGCATTTTAACATGATAAAATGTTACATTTTAACATGTTGCATTTTAACATGATAAAATGTTACATTTTAACATGTTGCATTTTAACATGATAAAATGTTACATTTTAACATGTTTCATTTAAACATGATAAAATGTTACATTTTAACATTTTTCATTTTAACATCATAAAATGTTACATTTTAACATGCTACATTTTAATATGTTACATTTAAACATGTTGTATTTTAACATGATAAAATGTTACATTTTAACAAGTTGCATTTTAACATGATAAAATGTTACATTTTAACATGTTGCATTTTAACATGTTGCATTTTAACATGTTGCATTTTAACATAATAAAATGTTACATTTTACATGTTTCATTTTAACATGATAAAATGTTACATTTTAACATGTTTCATTTTAAAATGTTACATGATAAAATGTTACATTTTAACATGTTTCATTTTAACATCATAAAATGTTACATTTTAACATGATAAAATGTTACATTTTAACATGTTTAATTTTAACCTGATAAAATCTTACATTTTAACATGTTTCATTTTAACATGATAAAATGTTACATTTTAACATGTTACAATTTAATATGTTACATTTTAACATGTTGCATTTTAACATGATAAAATGTTACATTTTAACATGTTGCATTTTAACATGTTGCATTTTAACATGATAAAATATTACATTTTAACATGTTTCATTTTAACATGATAAAATGTTACATTTTAACATGTTTCATTTTAACATGATAAAATGTTACATTTTAACATGTTTCATTTTAACATGATAAAATGTTACATTTTAACGTTTCATTTTAACATGATAAAATGTTACATTTTAACATGTTTCATTTTAACATGTTACATTTTAACATGTTGCATTTTAACATGATAAAATGTTACATTTTAACATGTTGCATTTTAACATGATAAAATGTTACATTTTAACATATTTCATTTTAACATGATAAAATGTTACATTTTAACATGTTGCATTTTAACATGATAAAATGTTACATTTTAACATGTTTCATTTTAACATGATAAAATGTTACATTTTAACATGTTTCATTTTAACATGATAAAATGTTACATTTTAACATGTTTTATTTTAACATGATAAAATGTTACATTTTAACATGTTTCATTTAAAAATGTTACATTAAAAAATGTTACATTTTAACATGTTACATTTTAATATGTTACATTTTAACATGTTGCATTTTAACATGATAAAATGTTACATTTTAACATGTTGCATTTTAACATGATAAAATGTTACATTTTAACATGTTTCATTTTAACATGATAAAATGTTACATTTTAACATGTTTCATTTTAACATGATAAAATGTTACATTTTAACGTTTCATTTTAACATGATAAAATGTTACATTTTAACATGTTTCATTTTAACATGTTACATTTTAACATGTTGCATTTTAACATGATAAAATGTTACATTTTAACATGTTGCATTTTAACATGATAAAAGGTTACATTTTAACATGTTTCATTTTAACATGATAAAATGTTACATTTTAACATGTTGCATTTTAACATGATAAAATGTTACATTTTAACATGTTTCATTTTAACATGATAAAATGTTACATTTTAACATGTTTCATTTTAACATTATAAAATCTTACATTTTAACATGATTCATTTTAACATGATAAAATCTTACATTTTAACATGTTTCATTTTAACATGATAAAATGTTACATTTTAACTTGTTTCATTTTAACATGATAAAATGTTACATTTTTACATGTTTCATTTAAAAATGTTACATTAAAAAATGTTACATTTTAACATGTTACATTTTAATATGTTACATTTTAACATGTTGCATTTTAACATGATAAAATGTTACATTTTAACATGTTGCATTTTAACATGATAAAATGTTACATTTTAACATGTTTCATTTTAACATGATAAAATGTTACATTTTAATATGTTTCATTTTAACATGATAAAATGTTACATTTTAACATGTTTCATTTTAACATGATAAAATGTTACATTTTAACATGTTTCATTTTAACATGTTTCATTTTAACATGATAAAATGTTACATTTTAACATGTTTCATTTTAACATGATAAAATCTTACATTTTAACATGATTCATTTTAACATGATAAAATGTTACATTTTAACATGTTTCATTTTAACATGATAAAATGTTACATTTTAACTTGTTTCATTTTAACATGATAAAATGTTACATTTTTACATGTTTCATTAAAAAATGTTACATTTTAACATGTTACATTTTAATATGTTACATTTTAACATGTTGCATTTTAACATGATAAAACGTTTCATTTTAACATGTTGCATTTTAACATGATAAAATGTTACATTTTAACATGTTGCATTTTAACATGATAAAATGTTACATTTTAACATGTTGCATTTTAACATGATAAAATGTTACATTTTAACATGTTTCATTTAAACATGATAAAATGTTACATTTTAACATTTTTCATTTTAACATCATAAAATGTTACATTTTAACATGCTACATTTTAATATGTTACATTTAAACATGTTGTATTTTAACATGATAAAATGTTACATTTTAACAAGTTGCATTTTAACATGATAAAATGTTACATTTTAACATGTTGCATTTTAACATGTTGCATTTTAACATGTTGCATTTTAACATAATAAAATGTTACATTTTACATGTTTCATTTTAACATGATAAAATGTTACATTTTAACATGTTTCATTTTAAAATGTTACATGATAAAATGTTACATTTTAACATGTTTCATTTTAACATCATAAAATGTTACATTTTAACATGATAAAATGTTACATTTTAACATGTTTAATTTTAACCTGATAAAATCTTACATTTTAACATGTTTCATTTTAACATGATAAAATGTTACATTTTAACATGTTACAATTTAATATGTTACATTTTAACATGTTGCATTTTAACATGATAAAATGTTACATTTTAACATGTTGCATTTTAACATGTTGCATTTTAACATGATAAAATATTACATTTTAACATGTTTCATTTTAACATGATAAAATGTTACATTTTAACATGTTTCATTTTAACATGATAAAATGTTACATTTTAACATGTTTCATTTTAACATGATAAAATGTTACATTTTAACGTTTCATTTTAACATGATAAAATGTTACATTTCAACATGTTTCATTTTAACATGTTACATTTTAACATGTTGCATTTTAACATGATAAAATGTTACATTTTAACATGTTGCATTTTAACATGATAAAATGTTACATTTTAACATGTTTCATTTTAACATGATAAAATGTTACATTTTAACATGTTGCATTTTAACATGATAAAATGTTACATTTTAACATGTTTCATTTTAACATGATAAAATGTTACATTTTAACATGTTTCATTTTAACATGATAAAATGTTACATTTTAACATGTTTTATTTTAACATGATAAAATGTTACATTTTAACATGTTTCATTTAAAAATGTTACATTAAAAAATGTTACATTTTAACATGTTACATTTTAATATGTTACATTTTAACATGTTGCATTTTAACATGATAAAATGTTACATTTTAACATGTTGCATTTTAACATGATAAAATGTTACATTTTAACATGTTTCATTTTAACATGATAAAATGTTACATTTTAACATGTTTCATTTTAACATGATAAAATGTTACATTTTAACGTTTCATTTTAACATGATAAAATGTTACATTTTAACATGTTTCATTTTAACATGTTACATTTTAACATGTTGCATTTTAACATGATAAAATGTTACATTTTAACATGTTGCATTTTAACATGATAAAAGGTTACATTTTAACATGTTTCATTTTAACATGATAAAATGTTACATTTTAACATGTTGCATTTTAACATGATAAAATGTTACATTTTAACATGTTTCATTTTAACATGATAAAATGTTACATTTTAACATGTTTCATTTTAACATGATAAAATGTTACATTTTAACATGTTTTATTTTAACATGATAAAATGTTACATTTTAACATGTTTCATTTAAAAATGTTACATTAAAAAATGTTACATTTTAACATGTTACATTTTAATATGTTACATTTTAACATGTTGCATTTTAACATGATAAAATGTTACATTTTAACATGTTGTATTTTAACATGATAAAATGTTACATTTTAACAAGTTGCATTTTAACATGATAAAATGTTACATTTTAACATGTTGCATTTTAACATGTTGCATTTTAACATGTTGCATTTTAACATGTTGCATTTTAACATAATAAAATGTTACATTTTACATGTTTCATTTTAACATGATAAAATGTTACATTTTAACATGTTTCATTTTAAAATGTTACATGATAAAATGTTACATTTTAACATGTTTCATTTTAACATCATAAAATGTTACATTTTAACATGATAAAATGTTACATTTTAACATGTTTAATTTTAACCTGATAAAATCTTACATTTTAACATGTTTCATTTTAACATGATAAAATGTTACATTTTAACATGTTACAATTTAATATGTTACATTTTAACATGTTGCATTTTAACATGATAAAATGTTACATTTTAACATGTTGCATTTTAACATGTTGCATTTTAACATGATAAAATATTACATTTTAACATGTTTCATTTTAACATGATAAAATGTTACATTTTAACATGTTTCATTTTAACATGATAAAATGTTACATTTTAACATGTTTCATTTTAACATGATAAAATGTTACATTTTAACGTTTCATTTTAACATGATAAAATGTTACATTTCAACATGTTTCATTTTAACATGTTACATTTTAACATGTTGCATTTTAACATGATAAAATGTTACATTTTAACATGTTGCATTTTAACATGATAAAATGTTACATTTTAACATGTTTCATTTTAACATGATAAAATGTTACATTTTAACATGTTGCATTTTAACATGATAAAATGTTACATTTTAACATGTTTCATTTTAACATGATAAAATGTTACATTTTAACATGTTTCATTTTAACATGATAAAATGTTACATTTTAACATGTTTTATTTTAACATGATAAAATGTTACATTTTAACATGTTTCATTTAAAAATGTTACATTAAAAAATGTTACATTTTAACATGTTACATTTTAATATGTTACATTTTAACATGTTGCATTTTAACATGATAAAATGTTACATTTTAACATGTTGCATTTTAACATGATAAAATGTTACATTTTAACATGTTTCATTTTAACATGATAAAATGTTACATTTTAACATGTTTCATTTTAACATGATAAAATGTTACATTTTAACGTTTCATTTTAACATGATAAAATGTTACATTTTAACATGTTTCATTTTAACATGTTACATTTTAACATGTTGCATTTTAACATGATAAAATGTTACATTTTAACATGTTGCATTTTAACATGATAAAAGGTTACATTTTAACATGTTTCATTTTAACATGATAAAATGTTACATTTTAACATGTTGCATTTTAACATGATAAAATGTTACATTTTAACATGTTTCATTTTAACATGATAAAATGTTACATTTTAACATGTTTCATTTTAACATGATAAAATGTTACATTTTAACATGTTTTATTTTAACATGATAAAATGTTACATTTTAACATGTTTCATTTAAAAATGTTACATTAAAAAATGTTACATTTTAACATGTTACATTTTAATATGTTACATTTTAACATGTTGCATTTTAACATGATAAAATGTTACATTTTAACATGTTGCATTTTAACATGATAAAATGTTACATTTTAACATGTTGCATTTTAACATGATAAATGTTACATTTTAACATGTTTCATTTTAACATGATAAAATGTTACATTTTAACATGTTTAATTTTAACATGATAAAATGTTACATTTTTACATGTTTCATTTAAACATGATAAAATGTTACATTTTAACATTTTTCATTTTAACATCATAAAATGTTACATTTTAACATGTTACATTTTAATATGTTACATTTTAACATGTTGCATTTTAACATGATAAAATGTTACATTTTAACATGTTGCATTTTAACATGATAAAATGTTACATTTTAACATGTTGCATTTTAACATGATAAAATGTTACATTTTAACATGTTGCATTTTAACATGATAAAATGTTACATTTTAACATGTTGCATTTTAACATGATAAAATGTTACATTTTAACATGTTGCATTTTAACATGATAAAATGTTACATTTTAACATGTTGCATTTTAACATGATAAAATGTTACATTTTAACATGTTGCATTTTAACATGATAAAATGTTACATTTTAACATGTTGCATTTTAACATGATAAAATGTTACATTATAACATGTTTCATTTTAACATGATAAAATGTTACATTTTAACATGTTTCATTTTAAAATGTTACATTTTAAAATGTTACATTTTAACATGTTACATTTTTATATGTTACATTTTAACATGTTGCATTTTAACATGATAAAATGTTACATTTTAACATGTTGCATTTTAACATGATAAAATGTTACATTTTAACATGTTTCATTTAAAAATGTTACATTTTAAAATGTTACATTTTAACATGTTACATTTTAATATGTAATATTTTAACATGTTGCATTTTAACATTGTAAAATGTTACATTTTAACATGTTGCATTTTAACATGATAAAATGTTACATTTTAACATATTGCGATTTAACATGATAAAATGTTACATTTTAAAAAGTTTACATTTGAATATGTTACATTTATTATGTTACATTTTAACATGTTGCATTTTAACATGATAAAATGTTTCATTTTAACATGTTGCATTTTAACATGTTACATTTTAATATGTTACATTTTAACATGTTGCATTTTAACATGATAAAATGTTACATTTTAACATGTTGCATTTTAACATGATAAAATGTTACATTTTAACATGTTGCATTTTAACATGATAAAATGTTACATTTTAACATGTTGCATTTTAACATGATAAAATGTTACATTTTAACATGTTGCATTTTAACATGATAAAATGTTACATTATAACATGTTTCATTTTAACATGATAAAATGTTACATTATAACATGTTTCATTTTAACATGATAAAATGTTACATTTTAACATGTTTCATTTTAAAATGTTACATTTTAAAATGTTACATTTTAACATGTTAAATTTTTATATGTTACATTTTAACATGTTGCATTTTAACATGATAAAATGTTACATTTTAACATGTTGCATTTTAACATGATAAAATGTTACATTTTAACATGTTTCATTTAAAAATGTTACATTTTAAAATGTTACATTTTAACATGTTACATTTTATTATGTAATATTTTAACATGTTGCATTTTAACATTGTAAAATGTTACATTTTAACATGATGCATTTTAACATGATAAAATGTTACATTTTAACATGTTTCATTTTAACATGATAAAATGTTACATTTTAATATGTTTCATTTTAACATGATAAAATGTTACATTTTAACATGTTGCATTTTAACATGATAAAATGTTACATTTTAACATGTTTCATTTTAACATGATAAAATGTTACATTTTAACATGTTTCATTTTAACATGATAAAATGTTACATTTTAACATGTTTCATTTTAACATGATAAAATGTTACATTTTAACATGTTTCATTTTAACATGATAAAATCTTACATTTTAACATGATAAAATGTTACATTTTAACATGTTTCATTTTAACATGATAAAATGTTACATTTTAACATGTTGCATTTTAACATGATAAAATGTTACATTATAACATGTTTCATTTTAACATGATAAAATGTTACATTTTAACATGTTTCATTTTAAAATGTTACATTTTAAAATGTTACATTTTAACATGTTACATTTTTATATGTTACATTTTAACATGTTGCATTTTAACATGATAAAATGTTACATTTTAACATGTTGCATTTTAACATGATAAAATGTTACATTTTAACATGTTGCATTTTAACATGATAAAATGTTACATTTTAACATGTTTCATTTAAAAATGTTACATTTTAAAATGTTACATTTTAACATGTTACATTTTAATATGTAATATTTTAACATGTTGCATTTTAACATTGTAAAATGTTACATTTTAACATGTTGCATTTTAACATGATAAAATGTTACATTTTAACATATTGCGATTTAACATGATAAAATGTTACATTTTAAAAAGTTTACATTTGAATATGTTACATTTATTATGTTACATTTTAACATGTTGCATTTTAACATGATAAAATGTTTCATTTTAACATGTTGCATTTTAACATGTTACATTTTAATATGTTACATTTTAACATGTTGCATTTTAACATGATAAAATGTTACATTTTAACATGTTGCATTTTAACATGATAAAATGTTACATTTTAACATGTTGCATTTTAACATGATAAAATGTTACATTTTAACATGTTGCATTTTAACATGATAAAATGTTACATTTTAACATGTTGCATTTTAACATGATAAAATGTTACATTATAACATGTTTCATTTTAACATGATAAAATGTTACATTATAACATGTTTCATTTTAACATGATAAAATGTTACATTTTAACATGTTTCATTTTAAAATGTTACATTTTAAAATGTTACATTTTAAAATGTTACATTTTTATATGTTACATTTTAACATGTTGCATTTTAACATGATAAAATGTTACATTTTAACATGTTGCATTTTAACATGATAAAATGTTACATTTTAACATGTTTCATTTAAAAATGTTACATTTTAAAATGTTACATTTTAACATGTTACATTTTATTATGTAATATTTTAACATGTTGCATTTTAACATTGTAAAATGTTACATTTTAACATGTTGCATTTTAACATGATAAAATGTTACATTTTAACATGTTTCATTTTAACATGATAAAATGTTACATTTTAATATGTTTCATTTTAACATGATAAAATGTTACATTTTAACATGTTGCATTTTAACATGATAAAATGTTACATTTTAACATGTTTCATTTTAACATGATAAAATGTTACATTTTAACATGTTTCATTTTAACATGATAAAATGTTACATTTTAACATGTTTCATTTTAACATGATAAAATGTTACATTTTAACATGTTTCATTTTAACATGATAAAATCTTACATTTTAACATGATAAAATGTTACATTTTAACATGTTTCATTTTAACATGATAAAATGTTACATTTTAACATGTTGCATTTTAACATGATAAAATGTTACATTTTAACATGTTTCATTTTAACATGATAAAATGTTACATTTTAACATGTTTCATTTTAACATGATAAAATGTTACATTTTAACATGTTTTATTTTAACATGATAAAATGTTACATTTTAACATGTTTCATTTAAAAATGTTACATTAAAAAATGTTACATTTTAACATGTTACATTTTAATATGTTACATTTTAACATGTTGCATTTTAACATGATAAAATGTTACATTTTAACATGTTGCATTTTAACATGATAAAATGTTACATTTTAACATGTTTCATTTTAACATGATAAAATGTTACATTTTAACATGTTTCATTTTAACATGATAAAATGTTACATTTTAACGTTTCATTTTAACATGATAAAATGTTACATTTTAACATGTTTCATTTTAACATGTTACATTTTAACATGTTGCATTTTAACATGATAAAATGTTACATTTTAACATGTTGCATTTTAACATGATAAAAAATTACATTTTAACATGTTTCATTTTAACATGATAAAATGTTACATTTTAACATGTTGCATTTTAACATGATAAAATGTTACATTTTAACATGTTTCATTTTAACATGATAAAATGTTACATTTTAACATGTTTCATTTTAACATGATAAAATGTTACATTTTAACATGTTTTATTTTAACATGATAAAATGTTACATTTTAACATGTTTCATTTAAAAATGTTACATTAAAAAATGTTACATTTTAACATGTTACATTTTAATATGTTACATTTTAACATGTTGCATTTTAACATGATAAAATGTTACATTTTAACATGTTGCATTTTAACATGATAAAATGTTACATTTTAACATGTTGCATTTTAACATGATAAATGTTACATTTTAACATGTTTCATTTTAACATGATAAAATGTTACATTTTAACATGTTTCATTTTAAAATGTTACATTTTAAAATGTTACATTTTAACATGTTACATTTTTATATGTTACATTTTAACATGTTGCATTTTAACATGATAAAATGTTACATTTTAACATGTTGCATTTTAACATGATAAAATGTTACATTTTAACATGTTTCATTTAAAAATGTTACATTTTAAAATGTTACATTTTAACATGTTACATTTTAATATGTAATATTTTAACATGTTGCATTTTAACATTGTAAAATGTTACATTTTAACATGTTGCATTTTAACATGATAAAATGTTACATTTTAACATATTGCGATTTAACATGATAAAATGTTACATTTTAAAAAGTTTACATTTGAATATGTTACATTTATTATGTTACATTTTAACATGTTGCATTTTAACATGATAAAATGTTTCATTTTAACATGTTGCATTTTAACATGTTACATTTTAATATGTTACATTTTAACATGTTGCATTTTAACATGATAAAATGTTACATTTTAACATGTTGCATTTTAACATGATAAAATGTTACATTTTAACATGTTGCATTTTAACATGATAAAATGTTACATTTTAACATGTTGCATTTTAACATGATAAAATGTTACATTTTAACATGTTGCATTTTAACATGATAAAATGTTACATTATAACATGTTTCATTTTAACATGATAAAATGTTACATTATAACATGTTTCATTTTAACATGATAAAATGTTACATTTTAACATGTTTCATTTTAAAATGTTACATTTTAAAATGTTACATTTTAACATGTTAAATTTTTATATGTTACATTTTAACATGTTGCATTTTAACATGATAAAATGTTACATTTTAACATGTTGCATTTTAACATGATAAAATGTTACATTTTAACATGTTTCATTTAAAAATGTTACATTTTAAAATGTTACATTTTAACATGTTACATTTTATTATGTAATATTTTAACATGTTGCATTTTAACATTGTAAAATGTTACATTTTAACATGTTGCATTTTAACATGATAAAATGTTACATTTTAACATGTTTCATTTTAACATGATAAAATGTTACATTTTAATATGTTTCATTTTAACATGATAAAATGTTACATTTTAACATGTTGCATTTTAACATGATAAAATGTTACATTTTAACATGTTTCATTTTAACATGATAAAATGTTACATTTTAACATGTTTCATTTTAACATGATAAAATGTTACATTTTAACATGTTTCATTTTAACATGATAAAATCTTACATTTTAACATGATAAAATGTTACATTTTAACATGTTTCATTTTAACATGATAAAATGTTACATTTTAACATGTTGCATTTTAACATGATAAAATGTTACATTATAACATGTTTCATTTTAACATGATAAAATGTTACATTTTAACATGTTTCATTTTAAAATGTTACATTTTAAAATGTTACATTTTAACATGTTACATTTTTATATGTTACATTTTAACATGTTGCATTTTAACATGATAAAATGTTACATTTTAACATGTTGCATTTTAACATGATAAAATGTTACATTTTAACATGTTGCATTTTAACATGATAAAATGTTACATTTTAACATGTTTCATTTAAAAATGTTACATTTTAAAATGTTACATTTTAACATGTTACATTTTAATATGTAATATTTTAACATGTTGCATTTTAACATTGTAAAATGTTACATTTTAACATGTTGCATTTTAACATGATAAAATGTTACATTTTAACATATTGCGATTTAACATGATAAAATGTTACATTTTAAAAAGTTTACATTTGAATATGTTACATTTGTTATGTTACATTTTAACATGTTGCATTTTAACATGATAAAATGTTTCATTTTAACATGTTGCATTTTAACATGTTACATTTTAATATGTTACATTTTAACATGTTGCATTTTAACATGATAAAATGTTACATTTTAACATGTTGCATTTTAACATGATAAAATGTTACATTTTAACATGTTGCATTTTAACATGATAAAATGTTACATTTTAACATGTTGCATTTTAACATGATAAAATGTTACATTTTAACATGTTGCATTTTAACATGATAAAATGTTACATTATAACATGTTTCATTTTAACATGATAAAATGTTACATTATAACATGTTTCATTTTAACATGATAAAATGTTACATTTTAACATGTTTCATTTTAAAATGTTACATTTTAAAATGTTACATTTTAAAATGTTACATTTTTATATGTTACATTTTAACATGTTGCATTTTAACATGATAAAATGTTACATTTTAACATGTTGCATTTTAACATGATAAAATGTTACATTTTAACATGTTTCATTTAAAAATGTTACATTTTAAAATGTTACATTTTAACATGTTACATTTTATTATGTAATATTTTAACATGTTGCATTTTAACATTGTAAAAT
The DNA here is from genome assembly GCF_028750875.1 of Macrosteles quadrilineatus. Taxonomy (NCBI): domain Eukaryota; kingdom Metazoa; phylum Arthropoda; class Insecta; order Hemiptera; family Cicadellidae; genus Macrosteles; species Macrosteles quadrilineatus. Next base: position 474,474 of record NW_026542645.1, read on the forward strand.
GTTACATTTTAACATGTTGCATTTTAACATGATAAAATGTTACATTTTAACATGTTTCATTTTAACATGATAAAATGTTACATTTTAATATGTTTCATTTTAACATGATAAAATGTTACATTTTAACATGTTGCATTTTAACATGATAAAATGTTACATTTTAACATGTTTCATTTTAACATGATAAAATGTTACATTTTAACATGTTTCATTTTAACATTATAAAATGTTACATTTTAACATGTTTCATTTTAACATGATAAAATGTTACATTTTAACATGTTTCATTTTAACATGATAAAATCTTACATTTTAACATGATAAAATGTTACATTTTAACATGTTTCATTTTAACATGATAAAATGTTACATTTTAACATGTTGCATTTTAACATGATAAAATGTTACATTTTAACATGTTTCATTTTAACATGATAAAATGTTACATTTTAACATGTTGCATTTTAACATGATAAAATGTTACATTTTAACATGTTGCATTTTAACATGATAAAAAATTACATTTTAACATGTTTCATTTTAACATGATAAAATGTTACATTTTAACATGTTGCATTTTAACATGATAAAATGTTACATTTTAACATGTTTCATTTTAACATGATAAAATGTTACATTTTAACATGTTTCATTTTAACATGATAAAATGTTACATTTTAACATGTTTTATTTTAACATGATAAAATGTTACATTTTAACATGTTTCATTTAAAAATGTTACATTAAAAAATGTTACATTTTAACATGTTACATTTTAATATGTTACATTTTAACATGTTGCATTTTAACATGATAAAATGTTACATTTTAACATGTTGCATTTTAACATGATAAAATGTTACATTTTAACATGTTGCATTTTAACATGATAAATGTTACATTTTAACATGTTTCATTTTAACATGATAAAATGTTACATTTTAACATGTTTCATTTTAACATGATAAAATGTTACATTTTAACATGTTTCATTTTAAAATGTTACATTTTAAAATGTTACATTTTAACTTGTTACATTTTAATATGTTACATTTTAACATGTTGCATTTTAACATGATAAAATGTTACATTTTAACATGTTGCATTTTAACATGATAAAATGTTACATTTTAACATGTTTAATTTTAACATGATAAAATGTTACATTTTTACATGTTTCATTTAAACATGATAAAATGTTACATTTTAACATTTTTCATTTTAACATCATAAAATGTTACATTTTAACATGTTACATTTTAATATGTTACATTTTAACATGTTGCATTTTAACATGATAAAATGTTACATTTTAACATGTTGCATTTTAACATGAAAAAATGTTACATTTTAACATGTTGCATTTTAACATGATAAAATGTTACATTTTAACATGTTGCATTTTAACATGATAAAATGTTACATTTTAACATGTTGCATTTTAACATGATAAAATGTTACATTATAACATGTTTCATTTTAACATGATAAAATGTTACATTTTAACATGTTTCATTTTAAAATGTTACATTTTAAAATGTTACATTTTAACATGTTACATTTTTATATGTTACATTTTAACATGATAAAATGTTACATTTTAACATGTTGCATTTTAACATGATAAAATGTTACATTTTAACATGTTTCATTTAAAAATGTTACATTTAAAAATGTTACATTTTAACATGTTACATTTTAATATGTAATATTTTAACATGTTGCATTTTAACATTGTAAAATGTTACATTTTAACATGTTGCATTTTAACATGATAAAATGTTACATTTTAACATATTGCGATTTAACATGATAAAATGTTACATTTTAAAAAGTTTACATTTGAATATGTTACATTTATTATGTTACATTTTAACATGTTGCATTTTAACATGATAAAATGTTTCATTTTAACATGTTGCATTTTAACATGTTACATTTTAATATGTTACATTTTAACATGTTGCATTTTAACATGATAAAATGTAACATTTTAACATGTTGCATTTTAACATGATAAAATGTTACATTTTAACATGTTTCATTTTAACATGATAAAATGTTACATTTTAACATGTTTCATTTTAACATGATAAAATGTTACATTTTAACGTTTCATTTTAACATGATAAAATGTTACATTTTAACATGTTTCATTTTAACATGTTACAATTTAACATGTTGCATTTTAACATGATAAAATGTTACATTTTAACATGTTGCATTTTAACATGATAAAATGTTACATTTTAACATGTTTCATTTTAACATGATAAAATGTTACATTTTAACATGTTGCATTTTAACATGATAAAATGTTACATTTTAACATGTTTCATTTTAACATGATAAAATGTTACATTTTAACATGTTGCATTTTAACATGATAAAATGTTACATTTTAACATGTTTCATTTTAACATGATTCATTTTAACATGATAAAATCTTACATTTTAACATGTTTCATTTTAACATGATAAAATGTTACATTTTAACTTGTTTCATTTTAACATGATAAAATGTTACATTTTTACATGTTTCATTTAAAAATGTTACATAAAAAAATGTTACATTTTAACATGTTACATTTTAATATGTTACATTTTAACATGTTGCATTTTAACTTGATAAAATGTTACATTTTAACATGTTGCATTTTAACATGATAAAATGTTACATTTTAACATGTTTCATTTTAACATGATAAAATGTTACATTTTAATATGTTTAATTTTAACATGATAAAATGTTACATTTTAACATGTTTCATTTTAACATGATAAAATGTTACATTTTAACATGTTGCATTTTAACATGATAAAATGTTACATTTTAACATGTTTCATTTTAACATGATAAAATGTTACATTTTAACATGTTTCATTTTAACATGATAAAATCTTACATTTTAACATGATTCATTTTAACATGATAAAATGTTACATTTTAACATGTTTCATTTTAACATGATAAAATGTTACATTTTAACTTGTTTCATTTTAACATGATAAAATGTTACATTTTTACATGTTTCATTTAAAAATGTTACATTTTAACATGTTACATTTTAATATGTTACATTTTAACATGTTGCATTTTAACATGATAAAATGTTTCATTTTAACATGTTGCATTTTAACATGATAAAATGTTACATTTTAACATGTTGCATTTTAACATGATAAAATGTTACATTTTAACATGTTGCATTTTAACATGATAAAATGTTACATTTTAACATGTTTCATTTTAACATGATAAAATGTTACATTTAAAAATGTTACATTTTTACATGTTTCATTTAAACATGATAAAATGTTACATTTTAACATTTTTCATTTTAACATCATAAAATGTTACATTTTAACATGCTACATTTTAATATGTTACATTTAAACATGTTGAATTTTAACATGATAAAATGTTACATTTTAACATGTTGCATTTTAACATGATAAAATGTTACATTTTAACATGTTGCATTTTAACATAATAAAATGTTACATTTTACATGTTTCATTTTAACATGATAAAATGTTACATTTTAACATGTTTCATTTTAAAATGTTACATTTTAATATGTTACATTTTAACATGTTGCATTTTAACATGATAAAATGTTACATTTTAACATGTTTCATTTTAACATGATGAAATGTTACATTTTAACATGTTTCATTTTAACATCATAAAATGTTACATTTTAACATTATAAAATGTTACATTTTAACATGTTTAATTTTAACCTGATAAAATCTTACATTTTAACATGTTTCATTTTAACATGATAAAATGTTACATTTTAACATGTTACAATTTAATATGTTACATTTTAACATGTTGCATTTTAACATGATAAAATGTTACATTTTAACATGTTGCATTTTAACATGATAAAATGTTACATTTTAACATGTTTCATTTTAACATGTTAAAATGTTACATTTTAACATGTTTCATTTTAACATGATAAAATGTTACATTTTAACGTTTCATTTTAACATGATAAAATGTTACATTTTAACATGTTTCATTTTAACATGTTACATTTTAACATGTTGCATTTTAACATGATAAAATGTTACATTTTAACATGTTGCATTTTAACATGATAAAATGTTACATTTTAACATGTTTCATTTTAACATGATAAAATGTTACATTTTAACATGTTGCATTTTAACATGATAAAATGTTACATTTTAACATGTTTCATTTTAACATGTTTCATTTTAACATGATAAAATGTTACATTTTAACATGTTTCATTTTAACATGATAAAATGTTACATTTTAACATGTTTCATTTTAACATGATAAAATGTTACATTTTAACATGTTTTATTTTAACATGATAAAATGTTACATTTTAACATGTTTCATTTAAAAATGTTACATTAAAAAATGTTACATTTTAACATGTTACATTTTAATATATTACATTTTAACATGTTGCATTTTAACATGATAAAATGTTACATTTTAACATGTTGCATTTTAACATGATAAAATGTTACATTTTAAAATGTTTCATTTTAACATGATAAAATGTTACATTTTAACATGTTTCATTTTAACATGATAAAATGTTACATTTTAACGTTTCATTTTAACATGATAAAATGTTACATTTTAACATGTTTCATTTTAACATGTTACATTTTAACATGTTGCATTTTAACATGATAAAATGTTACATTTTAACATGTTGCATTTTAACATGATAAAAGGTTACATTTTAACATGTTTCATTTTAACATGATAAAATGTTACATTTTAACATGTTGCATTTTAACATGATAAAATGTTACATTTTAACATGTTTCATTTTAACATGATAAAATGTTACATTTTAACATGTTTTATTTTAACATGATAAAATGTTACATTTTAACATGTTGCATTTTAACATGATAAAATGTTACATTTTAACATGTTTCATTTTAACATGATAAAATGTTACATTTTAACATGTTGCATTTTAACATGATAAAATGTTACATTTTAACATGTTTCATTTTAACATGATAAAATGTTACATTTTAACATGATTCATTTTAACATGATAAAATCTTACATTTTAACATGTTTCATTTTAACATGATAAAATGTTACATTTTAACTTGTTTCATTTTAACATGATAAAATGTTACATTTTTACATGTTTCATTTAAAAATGTTACATAAAAAAATGTTACATTTTAACATGTTACATTTTAATATGTTACATTTTAACATGTTGCATTTTAACTTGATAAAATGTTACATTTTAACATGTTGCATTTTAACATGATAAAATGTTACATTTTAATATGTTTCATTTTAACATGATAAAATGTTACATTTTAACATGTTTCATTTTAACATGATAAAATGTTACATTTTAACATGTTTCATTTTAACATGATAAAATGTTACATTTTAACATGTTTCATTTTAACATGATAAAATGTTACATTTTAACATGTTTCATTTTAACATTATAAAATCTTACATTTTAACATGATTCATTTTAACATGATAAAATCTTACATTTTAACATGTTTCATTTTAACATGATAAAATGTTACATTTTAACTTGTTTCATTTTAACATGATAAAATGTTACATTTTTACATGTTTCATTTAAAAATGTTACATAAAAAAATGTTACATTTTAACATGTTACATTTTAATATGTTACATTTTAACATGTTGCATTTTAACTTGATAAAATGTTACATTTTAACATGTTGCATTTTAACATGATAAAATGTTACATTTTAACATGTTTCATTTTAACATGATGAAATGTTACATTTTAATATGTTTAATTTTAACATGATAAAATGTTACATTTTAACATGTTTCATTTTAACATGATAAAATGTTACATTTTAACATGTTTCATTTTAACATGATAAAATGTTACATTTTAACATGTTTCATTTTAACATGATAAAATGTTACATTTTAACATGTTTCATTTTAACATGATAAAATCTTACATTTTAACATGATTCATTTTAACATGATAAAATGTTACATTTTAACATGTTTCATTTTAACATGATAAAATGTTACATTTTAACATGTTGCATTTTAACATGATAAAATGTTACATTTTAACATGTTTCATTTTAACATGATAAAATGTTACATTTTAACATGTTGCATTTTAACATGATAAAATGTTACATTTTAACATGTTTCATTTTAACATGATAAAATGTTACATTTTAATATGTTTCATTTTAACATGATAAAATGTTACATTTTAACATGTTTCATTTTAACATGATAAAATGTTACATTTTAACATGTTTCATTTTAACATGATAAAATGTTACATTTTAACATGTTTCATTTTAACATGATAAAATGTTACATTTTAACATGTTTCATTTTAACATTATAAAATCTTACATTTTAACATGATTCATTTTAACATGATAAAATCTTACATTTTAACATGTTTCATTTTAACATGATAAAATGTTACATTTTAACTTGTTTCATTTTAACATGATAAAATGTTACATTTTTACATGTTTCATTTAAAAATGTTACATAAAAAAATGTTACATTTTAACATGTTACATTTTAATATGTTACATTTTAACATGTTGCATTTTAACTTGATAAAATGTTACATTTTAACATGTTGCATTTTAACATGATAAAATGTTACATTTTAACATGTTTCATTTTAACATGATGAAATGTTACATTTTAATATGTTTAATTTTAACATGATAAAATGTTACATTTTAACATGTTTCATTTTAACATGATAAAATGTTACATTTTAACATGTTTCATTTTAACATGATAAAATGTTACATTTTAACATGTTTCATTTTAACATGATAAAATGTTACATTTTAACATGTTTCATTTTAACATGATAAAATCTTACATTTTAACATGATTCATTTTAACATGATAAAATGTTACATTTTAACATGTTTCATTTTAACATGATAAAATGTTACATTTTAACTTGTTTCATTTTAACATGATAAAATGTTACATTTTTACATGTTTCATTTAAAAATGTTACATTTTAACATGTTACATTTTAATATGTTACATTTTAACATGTTGCATTTTAACATGATAAAATGTTTCATTTTAACATGTTGCATTTTAACATGATAAAATGTTACATTTTAACATGTTGCATTTTAACATGATAAAATGTTACATTTTAACATGTTTCATTTTAACATGATAAAATGTTACATTTAAAAATGTTACATTTTTACATGTTTCATTTAAACATGATAAAATGTTACATTTTAACATTTTTCATTTTAACATCATAAAATGTTACATTTTAACATGCTACATTTTAATATGTTACATTTAAACATGTTGAATTTTAACATGATAAAATGTTACATTTTAACATGTTGCATTTTAACATGATAAAATGTTACATTTTAACATGTTGCATTTTAACATAATAAAATGTTACATTTTACATGTTTCATTTTAACATGATAAAATGTTACATTTTAACATGTTTCATTTTAAAATGTTACATTTTAACATGTTGCATTTTAACATGATAAAATGTTACATTTTAACATGTTTCATTTTAACATGATAAAATGTTACATTTTAACATGTTTCATTTTAACATCATAAAATGTTACATTTTAACATCATAAAATGTTACATTTTAACATGATAAAATGTTACATTTTAACATGTTTAATTTTAACCTGATAAAATCTTACATTTTAACATGTTTCATTTTAACATGATAAAATGTTACATTTTAACATGTTACAATTTAATATGTTACATTTTAACATGTTACAATTTAATATGTTACATTTTAACATGTTGCATTTTAACATGATAAAATGTTACATTTTAACATGTTGCATTTTAACATGATAAAATGTTACATTTTAACATGTTTCATTTTAACATGATAAAATGTTACATTTTAACATGTTTCATTTTAACATGATAAAATGTTACATTTTAACGTTTCATTTTAACATGATAAAATGTTACATTTTAACATGTTTCATTTTAACATGTTACATTTTAACATGTTGCATTTTAACATGATAAAATGTTACATTTTAACATGTTGCATTTTAACATGATAAAATGTTACATTTTAACATGTTTCATTTTAACATGATAAAATGTTACATTTTAACATGTTGCATTTTAACATGATAAAATGTTACATTTTAACATGTTTCATTTTAACATGTTTCATTTTAACATGATAAAATGTTACATTTTAACATGTTTCATTTTAACATGATAAAATGTTACATTTTAACATGTTTCATTTTAACATGATAAAATGTTACATTTTAACATGTTTTATTTTAACATGATAAAATGTTACATTTTAACATGTTTTATTTAAAAATGTTACATTAAAAAATGTTACATTTTAACATGTTACATTTTAATATGTTACATTTTAACATGTTGCATTTTAACATGATAAAATGTTACATTTTAACATGTTGCATATTAACATGATAAAATGTTACATTTTAAAATGTTTCATTTTAACATGATAAAATGTTACATTTTAACATGTTTCATTTTAACATGATAAAATGTTACATTTTAACGTTTCATTTTAACATGATAAAATGTTACATTTTAACATGTTTCATTTTAACATGTTACATTTTAACATGTTGCATTTTAACATGATAAAATGTTACATTTTAACATGTTGCATTTTAACATGATAAAAGGTTACATTTTAACATGTTTCATTTTAACATGATAAAATGTTACATTTTAACATGTTGCATTTTAACATGATAAAATGTTACATTTTAACATGTTTCATTTTAACATGATAAAATGTTACATTTTAACATGTTTTATTTTAACATGATAAAATGTTACATTTTAACATGTTTCATTTAAAAATGTTACATTAAAAAATGTTACATTTTAACATGTTACATTTTAATATGTTACATTTTAACATGTTGCATTTTAACATGATAAAATGTTACATTTTAACATGTTGCATTTTAACATGATAAAATGTTACATTTTAACATGTTGCATTTTAACATGATAAATGTTACATTTTAACATGTTGCATTTTAACATGATAAAATGTTACATTTTAACATGTTTCATTTTAACATGATAAAATGTTACATTTAAAAATGTTACATTTTTACATGTTTCATTTAAACATGATAAAATGTTACATTTTAACATTTTTCATTTTAACATCATAAAATGTTACATTTTAATATGTTACATTTAAACATGTTGCATTTTAACATGATAAAATGTTACATTTTAACATGTTGCATTTTAACATGATAAAATGTTACATTTTAACATGATAAAATGTTACATTTTAACATGATAAAATGTTACATTTTAACATGTTTCATTTTAACATGATAAAACGTTACATTTTAACATGGTTCATTTTAACATCATAAAATGTTACATTTTAACATGTTTCATTTTAAAATGATAAAATGTTACATTTTAAAATGTTTCATTTTAACATGATAAAATCTTACATTTTAACATGTTTCATTTTAACATGATAAAATGTTACATTTTAACATGTTGCATTTTAACATGATAAAATGTTACATTTTAACATGTTGCATTTTAACATGATAAAATGTTACATTTTAACATGTTTCATTTTAACATGATAAAATGTTACATTTTAACATGTTTCATTTTAAAATGTTAAATTTTAAAATGTTACATTTTAACATGTTACATTTTAATATGTTACATTTTAACATGTTGCATTTTAACATGATAAAATGTTACATTTTAACATGTTTCATTTTAACATGATAAAATGTTACATTAAAAAATGTTACATTTTTACATGTTTCATTTAAACATGATAAAATGTTACATTTTAACATTTTTCATTTTAACATCATAAAATGTTACATTTTAACATGTTACATTTTAATATGTTACATTTTAACATGTTGCATTTTAACATGATAAAATGTTACATTTTAACATGTTGCATTTTAACATGATAAAATGTTACATTTTAACATGTTACATTTTAAAATGTTACATTTTAACATGTTACATTTTTATATGTTACATTTTAACATGTTGCATTTTAACATGATAAAATGTTACATTTTAACATGTTGCATTTTAACATGATAAAATGTTACATTTTAACATGTTGCATTTTAACATGATAAAATGTTACATTTTAACATGTTTCGTTTAAAAATGTTACATTTTAAAATGTTACATTTTAACATGTTTCATTTTAAAATGTTACATTTTAAAATGTTACATTTTAACATGTTACATTTTAATATGTTACATTTTAACATGTTGCATTTTAACATGATAAAATGTTACATTTTAACATGTTGCATTTTAACATGATAAAATGTTACATTTTAACATATTGCGATTTAACATGATAAAATGTTACATTTTAAAATGTTACATTTGAACATGTTACATTTTAATATGTTACATTTTAACATGTTGCATTTTAACATGATAAAATGTTACATTTTAACATGTTGCATTTTAACATGTTACATTTTAATATGTTACATTTTAACATGTTGCATTTTAACATGATAAAATGTTACATTTTAACATGTTGCATTTTAACATGATAAAATGTTACATTTTAACATGTTTCATTTTAACATGATAAAATGTTACATTTTAACATGTTGCATTTTAACATGATAAAATGTTACATTTTAACATGTTTCATTTTAACATGATAAAATGTTACATTTTAACATGTTGCATTTTAACATGATAAAATGTTACATTTTAACATGTTACATTTTTATATGTTACATTTTAACATGTTGCATTTTAACATGATAAAATGTTACATTTTAACATGTTGCATTTTAACATGATAAAAGGTTACATTTTAACATGTTTCATTTTAACATGATAAAATGTTACATTTTAACATGTTGCATTTTAACATGATAAAATGTTACATTTTAACATGTTTCATTTTAACATGATAAAATGTTACATTTTAACATGTTTCATTTTAACATGATAAAATGTTACATTTTAACATGTTTTATTTTAACATGATAAAATGTTACATTTTAACATGTTTCATTTAAAAATGTTACATTAAAAAATGTTACATTTTAACATGTTACATTTTAATATGTTACATTTTAACATGTTGCATTTTAACATGATAAAATGTTACATTTTAACATGTTGCATTTTAACATGATAAAATGTTACATTTTAACATGTTGCATTTTAACATGATAAATGTTACATTTTAACATGTTTCATTTAAAAATGTTACATTAAAAAATGTTACATTTTAACATGTTACATTTTAATATGTTACATTTTAACATGTTGCATTTTAACATGATAAAATGTTACATTTTAACATGTTGCATTTTAACATGATAAAATGTTACATTTTAACATGTTGCATTTTAACATGATAAATGTTACATTTTAACATGTTGCATTTTAACATGATAAAATGTTACATTTTAACATGTTTCATTTTAACATGATAAAATGTTACATTTAAAAATGTTACATTTTTACATGTTTCATTTAAACATGTTACATTAAAAAATGTTACATTTTAACATGTTACATTTTAATATGTTACATTTTAACATGTTGCATTTTAACATGATAAAATGTTACATTTTAACATGTTGCATTTTAACATGATAAAATGTTACATTTTAACATGTTGCATTTTAACATGATAAATGTTACATTTTAACATGTTTCATTTAAAAATGTTACATTAAAAAATGTTACATTTTAACATGTTACATTTTAATATGTTACATTTTAACATGTTGCATTTTAACATGATAAAATGTTACATTTTAACATGTTGCATTTTAACATGATAAAATGTTACATTTTAACATGTTGCATTTTAACATGATAAATGTTACATTTTAACATGTTGCATTTTAACATGATAAAATGTTACATTTTAACATGTTTCATTTTAACATGATAAAATGTTACATTTAAAAATGTTACATTTTTACATGTTTCATTTAAACATGATAAAATGTTACATTTTAACATTTTTCATTTTAACATCATAAAATGTTACATTTTAATATGTTACATTTAAACATGTTGCATTTTAACATGATAAAATGTTACATTTTAACATGTTGCATTTTAACATGATAAAATGTTACATTTTAACATGATAAAATGTTACATTTTAACATGTTTCATTTTAACATGATAAAACGTTACATTTTAACATGGTTCATTTTAACATCATAAAATGTTACATTTTAACATGTTTCATTTTAAAATGATAAAATGTTACATTTTAACATGTTTCATTTTAACATGATAAAATCTTACATTTTAACATGTTTCATTTTAACATGAAAAAATGTTACATTTTAACATGTTGCATTTTAACATGATAAAATGTTACATTTTAACATGTTGCATTTTAACATGATAAAATGTTACATTTTAACATGTTTCATTTTAACATGATAAAATGTTACATTTTAACATGTTTCATTTTAAAATGTTACATTTTAAAATGTTACATTTTAACATGTTACATTTTAATATGTTACATTTTAACATGTTGCATTTTAACATGATAAAATGTTACATTTTAACATGTTTCATTTTAACATGATAAAATGTTACATTTTAACATTTTTCATTTTAACATCATAAAATGTTACATTTTAACATGTTACATTTTAATATGTTACATTTTAACATGTTGCATTTTAACATGATAAAATGTTACATTTTAACATGTTGCATTTTAACATGATAAAATGTTACATTTTAACATGTTGCATTTTTACATGATAAAATGTTACATTTTAACATGTTGCATTTTAACATGATAAAATGTTACATTTTAACATGTTGCATTTTTACATGATAAAATGTTACATTTTAACATGTTGCATTTTAACATGATAAAATGTTACATTTTAACATGTTACATTTTAAAATGTTACATTTTAACATGTTACATTTTTATATGTTACATTTCAACATGTTGCATTTTAACATGATAAAATCTTACATTTTAACATGTTGCATTTTAACATGATAAAATCTTACATTTTAACATGTTGCATTTTAACATGATAAAATGTTACATTTTAACATGTTTCGTTTAAAAATGTTACATTTTAAAATGTTACATTTTAACATGTTTCATTTTAAAATGTTACATTTTAAAATGTTACATTTTAACATGTTACATTTTAATATGTTACATTTTAACATGTTGCATTTTAACATGATAAAATGTTACATTTTAACATGTTGCATTTTAACATGATAAAATGTTACATTTTAACATATTGCGATTTAACATGATAAAATGTTACATTTTAAAATGTTACATTTGAACATGTTACATTTTAATATGTTACATTTTAACATGTTGCATTTTAACATGATAAAATGTTACATTTTAACATGTTGCATTTTAACATGATAAAATGTTACATTTTAACATGTTGCATTTTAACATGTTACATTTTAATATGTTACATTTTAACATGTAGCATTTTAACATGATAAAATGTTACATTTTAACATGTTGCATTTTAACATGATAAAATGTTACATTTTAACATGTTTCATTTTAACATGATAAAATGTTACATTTTAACATGTTGCATTTTAACATGATAAAATGTTACATTTTAACATGTTTCATTTTAACATGATAAAATGTTACATTTTAACATGTTGCATTTTAACATGATAAAATGTTACATTTTAACATGTTACATTTTTATATGTTACATTTTAACATGTTGCATTTTAACATGATAAAATCTTACATTTTAACATGTTGCATTTTAACATGATAAAATGTTACATTTTAACATGTAGCATTTTAACATGATAAAATGTTACATTTTAACATGTTTCGTTTAAAAATGTTACATTTTAAAATGTTACATTTTAACATGTTTCATTTTAAAATGTTACATTTTAAAATGTTACATTTTAACATGTTACATTTTAATATGTTACATTTTAACATGTTGCATTTTAACATGATAAAATGTTACATTTTAACATGTTGCATTTTAACATGATAAAATGTTACATTTTAACATATTGCGATTTAACATGATAAAATGTTACATTTTAAAATGTTACATTTGAACATGTTACATTTTAATATGTTACATTTTAACACGTTGCATTTTAACATGATAAAATGTAACATTTTAACATGTTGCATTTTAACATGTTACATTTTAATATGTTACATTTTAACATGTTGCATTTTAACATGATAAAATGTTACATTTAAACATGTTGCATTTTAACATGATAAAATGTTACATTTTAACATGTTTCATTTTAACATGATAAAATGTTACATTTTAACATGTTGCATTTTAACATGATAAAATGTTACATTTTAACATGTTTCATTTTAACATGATAAAATGTTACATTTTAACATGTTTCATTTTAAAATGTTACATTTTAAAATGTTACATTTTAACATGTTACATTTTAATATGTTACATTTTAACATGTTGCATTTTAACATGATAAAATGTTACATTTTAACATGTTTCATTTTAACATGATAAAATGTTACATAAAAAAATGTTACATTTTTACATGTTTCATTTAAACATGATAAAATGTTACATTTTAACATTTTTCATTTTAACATCATAAAATGATACATTTTAACATGTTACATTTTAATATGTTACATTTTAACATGTTGCATTTTAACATGATAAAATGTTACATTTTAACATGTTGCATTTTAACATGATAAAATGTTACATTTTTACATGTTGCATTTTTACATGATAAAATGTTACATTTTAACATGTTGCATTTTAACATGATAAAATGTTACATTTTAACATGTTGCATTTTAACATGATAAAATGTTACATTTTAACATGTTGCATTTTAACATGATAAAATGTTACATTATAACATGTTTCATTTTAACATGATAAAATGTTACATTTTAACATGTTTCATTTAAAAATGTTACATTTTAACATGTTACATTTTTATATGTTACATTTTAACATGTTGCATTTTAACATGATAAAATGTTACATTTTAACATGTTGCATTTTAACATGATAAAATGTTACATTTTAACATGTTACATTTTAACATGCTACATTTTAATATGTTACATTTAAACATGTTGTATTTTAACATGATAAAATGTTACATTTTAACATGTTGCATTTTACATTTTAACATGTTTCATTTTAAAATGTTACATTTTAATATGTTACATTTTAACATGTTGCATTTTAACATGATAAAATGTTACATTTTAACATGTTTCATTTTAACATGATAAAATGTTACATTTTTACATGTTTCATTTTAACATCATAAAATGTTACATTTTTACATGTTTCATTTTAACATCATAAAATGTTACATTTTAACATGATAAAATGTTACATTTTAACATGTTTAATTTTAACCTGATAAAATCTTACATTTAACATGTTTCATTTTAACATGATAAAATGTTACATTTTAACATGTTACAATTTAATATGTTACATTTTAACATGTTGCATTTTAACATGATAAAATGTTACATTTTAACATGTTGCATTTTAACATGTTGCATTTTAACATGATAAAATGTTACATTTTAACATGTTTCATTTTAACATGATAAAATGTTACATTTTAACATGTTTCATTTTAACATGATAAAATGTTACATTTTAACATGTTTCATTTTAACATGATAAAATGTTACATTTTAACGTTTCATTTTAACATGATAAAATGTTACATTTTAACATGTTTCATTTTAACATGTTACATTTTAACATGTTGCATTTTAACATGATAAAATGTTACATTTTAACATGTTGCATTTTAACATGATAAAATGTTATATTTTAACATGTTCATTTTAACATGATAAAATGTTACATTTTAACATGTTTCATTTTAACATGATAAAATGTTACATTTTAATATGTTTCATTTTAACATGATAAAATGTTACATTTTAACATGTTTCATTTTAACATGATAAAATGTTACATTTTACCATGTTTCATTTTAAAATGATAAAATGTTACATTTTAACATGTTTCATTTTAACATGATAAAATGTTACATTTTAACATGTTTCATTTTAACATTATAAAATCTTACATTTTAACATGATTCATTTTAACATGATAAAATCTTACATTTTAACATGTTTCATTTTAACATGATAAAATGTTACATTTTAACTTGTTTCATTTTAACATGATAAAATGTTACATTTTTACATGTTTCATTTAAAAATGTTACATTAAAAAATGTTACATTTTAACATGTTACATTTTAATATGTTACATTTTAACATGTTGCATTTTAACATGATAAAATGTTACATTTTAACATGTTGCATTTTAACATGATAAAATGTTACATTTTAACATGTTTCATTTTAACATGATAAAATGTTACATTTTAATATGTTTCATTTTAACATGATAAAATGTTACATTTTAACATGTTTCATTTTAACATGATAAAATGTTACATTTTAACATGTTTCATTTTAACATGATAAAATGTTACATTTTAACATGTTTCATTTTAACATGATAAAATGTTACATTTTAACATGTTTCATTTTAACATGATAAAATCTTACATTTTAACATGATTCATTTTAACATGATAAAATGTTACATTTTAACATGTTTCATTTTAACATGATAAAATGTTACATTTTAACTTGTTTCATTTTAACATGATAAAATGTTACATTTTTACATGTTTCATTTAAAAATGTTACATTTTAACATGTTACATTTTAATATGTTACATTTTAACATGTTGCATTTTAACATGATAAAATGTTTCATTTTTACATGTTGCATTTTAACATGATAAAATGTTACATTTTAACATGTTGCATTTTAACATGATAAAATGTTACATTTTAACATGTTGCATTTTAACATGATAAAATGTTACATTTTAACATGTTTCATTTAAACATGATAAAATGTTACATTTTAACATTTTTCATTTTAACATCATAAAATGTTACATTTTAACATGCTACATTTTAATATGTTACATTTAAACATGTTGTATTTTAACATGATAAAATGTTACATTTTAACATGTTGCATTTTAACATGATAAAATGTTACATTTTAACATTTTGCATTTTAACATGTTGCATTTTAACATAATAAAATGTTACATTTTACATGTTTCATTTTAACATGATAAAATGTTACATTTTAACATGTTTCATTTTAAAATGTTACATTTTAATATGTTACATTTTAACATGTTGCATTTTAACATGATAAAATGTTACATTTTAACATGTTTCATTTTAACATGATAAAATGTTACATTTTAACATGTTTAATTTTAACCTGATAAAATCTTACATTTTAACATGTTTCATTTTAACATGATAAAATGTTACATTTTAACATGTTACAATTTAATATGTTACATTTTAACATGTTGCATTTTAACATGATAAAATGTTACATTTTAACATGTTTCATTTTAACATGATAAAATGTTACATTTTTACATGTTTCATTTTAACATCATAAAATGTTACATTTTTACATGTTTCATTTTAACATCATAAAATGTTACATTTTAACATGATAAAATGTTACATTTTAACATGTTTAATTTTAACCTGATAAAATCTTACATTTAACATGTTTCATTTTAACATGATAAAATGTTACATTTTAACATGTTACAATTTAATATGTTACATTTAAACATGTTGCATTTTAACATGATAAAATGTTACATTTTAACATGTTGCATTTTAACATGTTGCATTTTAACATGATAAAATGTTACATTTTAACATGTTTCATTTTAACATGATAAAATGTTACATTTTAACATGTTTCATTTTAACATGATAAAATGTTACATTTTAACATGTTTCATTTTAACATGATAAAATGTTACATTTTAACGTTTCATTTTAACATGATAAAATGTTACATTTTAACATGTTTCATTTTAACATGTTACATTTTAACATGTTGCATTTTAACATGATAAAATGTTACATTTTAACATGTTGCATTTTAACATGATAAAATGTTATATTTTAACATGTTCATTTTAACATGATAAAATGTTACATTTTAACATGTTTCATTTTAACATGATAAAATGTTACATTTTAATATGTTTCATTTTAACATGATAAAATGTTACATTTTAACATGTTTCATTTTAACATGATAAAATGTTACATTTTACCATGTTTCATTTTAAAATGATAAAATGTTACATTTTAACATGTTTCATTTTAACATGATAAAATGTTACATTTTAACATGTTTCATTTTAACATTATAAAATCTTACATTTTAACATGATTCATTTTAACATGATAAAATCTTACATTTTAACATGTTTCATTTTAACATGATAAAATGTTACATTTTAACTTGTTTCATTTTAACATGATAAAATGTTACATTTTTACATGTTTCATTTAAAAATGTTACATTAAAAAATGTTACATTTTAACATGTTACATTTTAATATGTTACATTTTAACATGTTGCATTTTAACATGATAAAATGTTACATTTTAACATGTTGCATTTTAACATGATAAAATGTTACATTTTAACATGTTTCATTTTAACATGATAAAATGTTACATTTTAATATGTTTCATTTTAACATGATAAAATGTTACATTTTAACATGTTTCATTTTAACATGATAAAATGTTACATAAAAAAATGTTACATTTTTACATGTTTCATTTAAACATGATAAAATGTTACATTTTAACATTTTTCATTTTAACATCATAAAATGATACATTTTAACATGTTACATTTTAATATGTTACATTTTAACATGTTGCATTTTAACATGATAAAATGTTACATTTTAACATGTTGCATTTTAACATGATAAAATGTTACATTTTTACATGTTGCATTTTTACATGATAAAATGTTACATTTTAACATGTTGCATTTTAACATGATAAAATGTTACATTTTAACATGTTGCATTTTAACATGATAAAATGTTACATTTTAACATGTTGCATTTTAACATGATAAAATGTTACATTATAACATGTTTCATTTTAACATGATAAAATGTTACATTTTAACATGTTTCATTTAAAAATGTTACATTTTAAAATGTTACATTTTAAAATGTTACATTTTAACATGTTACATTTTTATATGTTACATTTTAACATGTTGCATTTTAACATGATAAAATGTTACATTTTAACATGTTGCATTTTAACATGATAAAATGTTACATTTTAACATGTTACATTTTAACATGCTACATTTTAATATGTTACATTTAAACATGTTGTATTTTAACATGATAAAATGTTACATTTTAACATGTTGCATTTTACATTTTAACATGTTTCATTTTAAAATGTTACATTTTAATATGTTACATTTTAACATGTTGCATTTTAACATGATAAAATGTTACATTTTAACATGTTTCATTTTAACATGATAAAATGTTACATTTTTACATGTTTCATTTTAACATCATAAAATGTTACATTTTTACATGTTTCATTTTAACATCATAAAATGTTACATTTTAACATGATAAAATGTTACATTTTAACATGTTTAATTTTAACCTGATAAAATCTTACATTTAACATGTTTCATTTTAACATGATAAAATGTTACATTTTAACATGTTACAATTTAATATGTTACATTTAAACATGTTGCATTTTAACATGATAAAATGTTACATTTTAACATGTTGCATTTTAACATGTTGCATTTTAACATGATAAAATGTTACATTTTAACATGTTTCATTTTAACATGATAAAATGTTACATTTTAACATGTTTCATTTTAACATGATAAAATGTTACATTTTAACATGTTTCATTTTAACATGATAAAATGTTACATTTTAACGTTTCATTTTAACATGATAAAATGTTACATTTTAACATGTTTAATTTTAACCTGATAAAATCTTACATTTAACATGTTTCATTTTAACATGATAAAATGTTACATTTTAACATGTTACAATTTAATATGTTACATTTTAACATGTTGCATTTTAACATGATAAAATGTTACATTTTAACATGTTGCATTTTAACATGTTGCATTTTAACATGATAAAATGTTACATTTTAACATGTTTCATTTTAACATGATAAAATGTTACATTTTAACATGTTTCATTTTAACATGATAAAATGTTACATTTTAACATGTTTCATTTTAACATGATAAAATGTTACATTTTAACGTTTCATTTTAACATGATAAAATGTTACATTTTAACATGTTGCATTTTACATTTTAACATGTTTCATTTTAAAATGTTACATTTTAATATGTTACATTTTAACATGTTGCATTTTAACATGATAAAATGTTACATTTTAACATGTTTCATTTTAACATGATAAAATGTTACATTTTTACATGTTTCATTTTAACATCATAAAATGTTACATTTTTACATGTTTCATTTTAACATCATAAAATGTTACATTTTAACATGATAAAATGTTACATTTTAACATGTTTAATTTTAACCTGATAAAATCTTACATTTAACATGTTTCATTTTAACATGATAAAATGTTACATTTTAACATGTTACAATTTAATATGTTACATTTAAACATGTTGCATTTTAACATGATAAAATGTTACATTTTAACATGTTGCATTTTAACATGTTGCATTTTAACATGATAAAATGTTACATTTTAACATGTTTCATTTTAACATGATAAAATGTTACATTTTAACATGTTTCATTTTAACATGATAAAATGTTACATTTTAACATGTTTCATTTTAACATGATAAAATGTTACATTTTAACGTTTCATTTTAACATGATAAAATGTTACATTTTAACATGTTTAATTTTAACCTGATAAAATCTTACATTTAACATGTTTCATTTTAACATGATAAAATGTTACATTTTAACATGTTACAATTTAATATGTTACATTTTAACATGTTGCATTTTAACATGATAAAATGTTACATTTTAACATGTTGCATTTTAACATGTTGCATTTTAACATGATAAAATGTTACATTTTAACATGTTTCATTTTAACATGATAAAATGTTACATTTTAACATGTTTCATTTTAACATGATAAAATGTTACATTTTAACATGTTTCATTTTAACATGATAAAATGTTACATTTTAACGTTTCATTTTAACATGATAAAATGTTACATTTTAACATGTTTCATTTTAACATGTTACATTTTAACATGTTGCATTTTAACATGATAAAATGTTACATTTTAACATGTTGCATTTTAACATGATAAAATGTTATATTTTAACATGTTCATTTTAACATGATAAAATGTTACATTTTAACATGTTTCATTTTAACATGATAAAATGTTACATTTTAATATGTTTCATTTTAACATGATAAAATGTTACATTTTAACATGTTTCATTTTAACATGATAAAATGTTACATTTTACCATGTTTCATTTTAAAATGATAAAATGTTACATTTTAACATGTTTCATTTTAACATGATAAAATGTTACATTTTAACATGTTTCATTTTAACATTATAAAATCTTACATTTTAACATGATTCATTTTAACATGATAAAATCTTACATTTTAACATGTTTCATTTTAACATGATAAAATGTTACATTTTAACTTGTTTCATTTTAACATGATAAAATGTTACATTTTTACATGTTTCATTTAAAAATGTTACATTAAAAAATGTTACATTTTAACATGTTACATTTTAATATGTTACATTTTAACATGTTGCATTTTAACATGATAAAATGTTACATTTTAACATGTTGCATTTTAACATGATAAAATGTTACATTTTAACATGTTTCATTTTAACATGATAAAATGTTACATTTTAATATGTTTCATTTTAACATGATAAAATGTTACATTTTAACATGTTTCATTTTAACATGATAAAATGTTACATTTTAACATGTTTCATTTTAACATGATAAAATGTTACATTTTAACATGTTTCATTTTAACATGATAAAATGTTACATTTTAACATGTTTCATTTTAACATGATAAAATCTTACATTTTAACATGATTCATTTTAACATGATAAAATGTTACATTTTAACATGTTTCATTTTAACATGATAAAATGTTACATTTTAACTTGTTTCATTTTAACATGATAAAATGTTACATTTTTACATGTTTCATTTAAAAATGTTACATTTTAACATGTTACATTTTAATATGTTACATTTTAACATGTTGCATTTTAACATGATAAAATGTTTCATTTTTACATGTTGCATTTTAACATGATAAAATGTTACATTTTAACATGTTGCATTTTAACATGATAAAATGTTACATTTTAACATGTTGCATTTTAACATGATAAAATGTTACATTTTAACATGTTTCATTTAAACATGATAAAATGTTACATTTTAACATTTTTCATTTTAACATCATAAAATGTTACATTTTAACATGCTACATTTTAATATGTTACATTTAAACATGTTGTATTTTAACATGATAAAATGTTACATTTTAACATGTTGCATTTTAACATGATAAAATGTTACATTTTAACATTTTGCATTTTAACATGTTGCATTTTAACATAATAAAATGTTACATTTTACATGTTTCATTTTAACATGATAAAATGTTACATTTTAACATGTTTCATTTTAAAATGTTACATTTTAATATGTTACATTTTAACATGTTGCATTTTAACATGATAAAATGTTACATTTTAACATGTTTCATTTTAACATGATAAAATGTTACATTTTAACATGTTTAATTTTAACCTGATAAAATCTTACATTTTAACATGTTTCATTTTAACATGATAAAATGTTACATTTTAACATGTTACAATTTAATATGTTACATTTTAACATGTTGCATTTTAACATGATAAAATGTTACATTTTAACATGTTTCATTTTAACATGATAAAATGTTACATTTTTACATGTTTCATTTTAACATCATAAAATGTTACATTTTTACATGTTTCATTTTAACATCATAAAATGTTACATTTTAACATGATAAAATGTTACATTTTAACATGTTTAATTTTAACCTGATAAAATCTTACATTTAACATGTTTCATTTTAACATGATAAAATGTTACATTTTAACATGTTACAATTTAATATGTTACATTTAAACATGTTGCATTTTAACATGATAAAATGTTACATTTTAACATGTTGCATTTTAACATGTTGCATTTTAACATGATAAAATGTTACATTTTAACATGTTTCATTTTAACATGATAAAATGTTACATTTTAACATGTTTCATTTTAACATGATAAAATGTTACATTTTAACATGTTTCATTTTAACATGATAAAATGTTACATTTTAACGTTTCATTTTAACATGATAAAATGTTACATTTTAACATGTTTCATTTTAACATGTTACATTTTAACATGTTGCATTTTAACATGATAAAATGTTACATTTTAACATGTTGCATTTTAACATGATAAAATGTTATATTTTAACATGTTCATTTTAACATGATAAAATGTTACATTTTAACATGTTTCATTTTAACATGATAAAATGTTACATTTTAATATGTTTCATTTTAACATGATAAAATGTTACATTTTAACATGTTTCATTTTAACATGATAAAATGTTACATTTTACCATGTTTCATTTTAAAATGATAAAATGTTACATTTTAACATGTTTCATTTTAACATGATAAAATGTTACATTTTAACATGTTTCATTTTAACATTATAAAATCTTACATTTTAACATGATTCATTTTAACATGATAAAATCTTACATTTTAACATGTTTCATTTTAACATGATAAAATGTTACATTTTAACTTGTTTCATTTTAACATGATAAAATGTTACATTTTTACATGTTTCATTTAAAAATGTTACATTAAAAAATGTTACATTTTAACATGTTACATTTTAATATGTTACATTTTAACATGTTGCATTTTAACATGATAAAATGTTACATTTTAACATGTTGCATTTTAACATGATAAAATGTTACATTTTAACATGTTTCATTTTAACATGATAAAATGTTACATTTTAATATGTTTCATTTTAACATGATAAAATGTTACATTTTAACATGTTTCATTTTAACATGATAAAATGTTACATTTTAACATGTTTCATTTTAACATGATAAAATGTTACATTTTAACATGTTTCATTTTAACATGATAAAATGTTACATTTTAACATGTTTCATTTTAACATGATAAAATCTTACATTTTAACATGATTCATTTTAACATGATAAAATGTTACATTTTAACATGTTTCATTTTAACATGATAAAATGTTACATTTTAACTTGTTTCATTTTAACATGATAAAATGTTACATTTTTACATGTTTCATTTAAAAATGTTACATTTTAACATGTTACATTTTAATATGTTACATTTTAACATGTTGCATTTTAACATGATAAAATGTTTCATTTTTACATGTTGCATTTTAACATGATAAAATGTTACATTTTAACATGTTGCATTTTAACATGATAAAATGTTACATTTTAACATGTTGCATTTTAACATGATAAAATGTTACATTTTAACATGTTTCATTTAAACATGATAAAATGTTACATTTTAACATTTTTCATTTTAACATCATAAAATGTTACATTTTAACATGCTACATTTTAATATGTTACATTTAAACATGTTGTATTTTAACATGATAAAATGTTACATTTTAACATGTTGCATTTTAACATGATAAAATGTTACATTTTAACATTTTGCATTTTAACATGTTGCATTTTAACATAATAAAATGTTACATTTTACATGTTTCATTTTAACATGATAAAATGTTACATTTTAACATGTTTCATTTTAAAATGTTACATTTTAATATGTTACATTTTAACATGTTGCATTTTAACATGATAAAATGTTACATTTTAACATGTTTCATTTTAACATGATAAAATGTTACATTTTAACATGTTTAATTTTAACCTGATAAAATCTTACATTTTAACATGTTTCATTTTAACATGATAAAATGTTACATTTTAACATGATAAAATGTTACATTTTAACATGTTTAATTTTAACCTGATAAAATCTTACATTTAACATGTTTCATTTTAACATGATAAAATGTTACATTTTAACATGTTACAATTTAATATGTTACATTTTAACATGTTACATTTTAACATGATAAAATGTTACATTTTAACATGTTGCATTTTAACATGTTGCATTTTAACATGATAAAATGTTACATTTTAACATGTTTCATTTTAACATGATAAAATGTTACATTTTAACATGTTTCATTTTAACATGATAAAATGTTACATTTTAACATGTTTCATTTTAACATGATAAAATGTTACATTTTAACGTTTCATTTTAACATGATAAAATGTTACATTTTAACATGTTTCATTTTAACATGTTACATTTTAACATGTTGCATTTTAACATGATAAAATGTTACATTTTAACATGTTGCATTTTAACATGATAAAATGTTATATTTTAACATGTTCATTTTAACATGATAAAATGTTACATTTTAACATGTTTCATTTTAACATGATAAAATGTTACATTTTAATATGTTTCATTTTAACATGATAAAATGTTACATTTTAACATGTTTCATTTTAACATGATAAAATGTTACATTTTACCATGTTTCATTTTAAAATGATAAAATGTTACATTTTAACATGATAAAATGTTACATTTTAACATGTTTCATTTTAACATTATAAAATCTTACATTTTAACATGATTCATTTTAACATGATAAAATCTTACATTTTAACATGTTTCATTTTAACATGATAAAATGTTACATTTTAACTTGTTTCATTTTAACATGATAAAATGTTACATTTTTACATGTTTCATTTAAAAATGTTACATTAAAAAATGTTACATTTTAACATGTTACATTTTAATATGTTACATTTTAACATGTTGCATTTTAACATGATAAAATGTTACATTTTAACATGTTGCATTTTAACATGATAAAATGTTACATTTTAACATGTTTCATTTTAACATGATAAAATGTTACATTTTAATATGTTTCATTTTAACATGATAAAATGTTACATTTTAACATGTTTCATTTTAACATGATAAAATGTTACATTTTAACATGTTTCATTTTAACATGATAAAATGTTACATTTTAACATGTTTCATTTTAACATGATAAAATGTTACATTTTAACATGTTTCATTTTAACATGATAAAATCTTACATTTTAACATGATTCATTTTAACATGATAAAATGTTACATTTTAACATGTTTCATTTTAACATGATAAAATGTTACATTTTAACTTGTTTCATTTTAACATGATAAAATGTTACATTTTTACATGTTTCATTTAAAAATGTTACATTTTAACATGTTACATTTTAATATGTTACATTTTAACATGTTGCATTTTAACATGATAAAATGTTTCATTTTTACATGTTGCATTTTAACATGATAAAATGTTACATTTTAACATGTTGCATTTTAACATGATAAAATGTTACATTTTAACATGTTGCATTTTAACATGATAAAATGTTACATTTTAACATGTTTCATTTAAACATGATAAAATGTTACATTTTAACATTTTTCATTTTAACATCATAAAATGTTACATTTTAACATGCTACATTTTAATATGTTACATTTAAACATGTTGTATTTTAACATGATAAAATGTTACATTTTAACATGTTGCATTTTAACATGATAAAATGTTACATTTTAACATTTTGCATTTTAACATGTTGCATTTTAACATAATAAAATGTTACATTTTACATGTTTCATTTTAACATGATAAAATGTTACATTTTAACATGTTTCATTTTAAAATGTTACATTTTAATATGTTACATTTTAACATGTTGCATTTTAACATGATAAAATGTTACATTTTAACATGTTTCATTTTAACATGATAAAATGTTACATTTTAACATGTTTAATTTTAACCTGATAAAATCTTACATTTTAACATGTTTCATTTTAACATGATAAAATGTTACATTTTAACATGTTACAATTTAATATGTTACATTTTAACATGTTGCATTTTAACATGATAAAATGTTACATTTTAACATGTTGCATTTTAACATGTTGCATTTTAACATGATAAAATGTTTTATTTTAACATGTTTCATTTTAACATGATAAAATGTTACATTTTAACATGTTTCATTTTAACATGATAAAATGTTACATTTTAACATGTTTCATTTTAACATGATAAAATGTTACATTTTAACGTTTCATTTTAACATGATAAAATGTTACATTTTAACATGATAAAATGTTACATTTAAACATGTTGCATTTTAACATGATAAAATGTTACATTTTAACATGTTTCATTTTAACATGATAAAATGTTACATTTTAACATGTTGCATTTTAACATGATAAAATGTTACATTTTAACATGTTTCATTTTAACATGTTTCATTTTAACATGATAAAATGTTACATTTTAACATGTTTCATTTTAACATGATAAAATGTTACATTTTAACATGTTTTATTTTAACATGATAAAATGTTACATTTTAACATGTTTCATTTTAACATGATAAAATGTTACATTTTAACATGTTTCATTTTAACATGATAAAATGTTACATTTTAACGTTTCATTTTAACATGATAAAATGTTACATTTTAACATGTTTCATTTTAACATGTTACATTTTAACATGTTGCATTTTAACATGATAAAATGTTACATTTTAACATGTTGCATTTTAACATGATAAAAGGTTACATTTTAACATGTTTCATTTTAACATGATAAAATGTTACATTTTAACATGTTACATTTTGATATGTTACATTTTAACATGTTGCATTTTAACATGATAAAATGTTACATTTTAACATGTTGCATTTTAACATGATAAAATGTTACATTTTAACATGTTGCATTTTAACATGATAAATGTTACATTTTAACATGTTGCATTTTAACATGATAAAATGTTACATTTTAACATGTTTAATTTTAACATGATAAAATGTTACATTTAAAAATGTTACATTTTTACATGTTTCATTTAAACATGATAAAATGTTACATTTTAACATTTTTCATTTAAACATCATAAAATGTTACATTTTAACATGTTACATTTTAATATGTTACATTTAAACATGTTGCATTTTAACATGATAAAATGTTACATTTTAACATGTTGCATTTTAACATGATAAAATGTTACATTTTAACATGTTTCATTTTAACATGATAAAATGTTACATTTTAACATGGTTCATTTTAACATCATAAAATGTTACATTTTAACATGTTTCATTTTAACATGATAAAATGTTACATTTTAACATGTTTCATTTTAACATGATAAAATCTTACATTTTAACATGTTTCATTTTAACATGATAAAATGTTACATTTTAACATGTTGCATTTTAACATGATAAAATGTTACATTTTAACATGTTGCATTTTAACATGATAAAATGTTACATTTTAACATGTTTCATTTTAACATGATAAAATGTTACATTTTAACATGTTTCATTTTAAAATGTTACATTTTAAAATGTTACATTTTAACATGTTACATTTTAATATGTTACATTTTAACATGTTGCATTTTAACATGATAAAATGTTACATTTTAACATGTTTCATTTTAACATGATAAAATGTTACATTAAAAAATGTTACATTTTTACATGTTTCATTTAAACATGATAAAATGTTACATTTTAACATTTTTCATTTTAACATCATAAAATGTTACATTTTAACATGTTACATTTTAATATGTTACATTTTAACATGTTACATTTTTATATGTTACATTTTAACATGTTGCATTTTAACATGTTGCATTTTAACATAATAAAATGTTACATTTTACATGTTTCATTTTAACATGATAAAATGTTACATTTTAACATGTTTCATTTTAAAATGTTACATTTTAATATGTTACATTTTAACATGTTGCATTTTAACATGATAAAATGTTACATTTTAACATGTTTCATTTTAACATGTTTCATTTTAACATGATAAAATGTTACATTTTAACATGTTTCATTTTAACATCATAAAATGTTACATTTTAACATGTTTCATTTTAACATGATAAAATTTTACATTTTAACATGTTTCATTTTAACATGTTACATTTTAACATGTTGCATTTTAACATGATAAAATGTTACATTTTAATATGTTGCATTTTAACATGATAAAATGTTACATTTTAACATGTTGCATTTTAACATGATAAAATGTTACATTTTAACATGTTGCATTTTAACATGATAAAATGTTACATTTTAACATGTTGCATTTTAACATGATAAAATGTTACATTTTAACATGTTGCATTTCAACATGATAAAATGTTACATTTTAACATGTTGCATTTTAACATGATAAAATGTTACATTATAACATGTTTCATTTTAACATGATAAAATGTTACATTTTAACATGTTTCATTTAAAAATGTTACATTTAAATGTTACATTTTATAATGTTACATTTTAACATGTTACATTTTTATATGTTACATTTTAACATGTTGCATTTTAACATGATAAAATGTTACATTTTAACATGTTGCATTTTAACATGATAAAATGTTACATTTTAACATGTTGCATTTTTACATGATAAAATGTTACATTTTAACATGTTGCATTTTAACATGATAAAATGTTACATTTTAACATGTTGCATTTTAACATGATAAAATGTTACATTTTAACATGTTGCATTTTAACATGATAAAATGTTACATTATAACATGTTTCATTTTAACATGATAAAATGTTACATTTTAACATGTTTCATTTAAAAATGTTACATTTTAAAATGTTACATTTTAAAATGTTACATTTTAACATGTTACATTTTTATATGTTACATTTTAACATGTTGCATTTTAACATGATAAAATGTTACATTTTAACATGTTGCATTTTAACATGATAAAATGTTACATTTTAACATGTTGCATTTTAACATGATAAAATGTTACATTTTAACATGTTTCATTTTAACATGATAAAATATTACATTTTAACATGTTTCATTTTAACATGATAAAATATTACATTTTAACATGTTTCGTTTAAAAATGTTACATTTTAAAATGTTACATTTTAACATGTTACATTTTAATATGTTACATTTTAACATGTTACATTTTAACATGTTACATTTTATTATGTTACATTTTAACATGTTGCATTTTAACATGATAAAATGTTACATTTTAACATGTTGCATTTTAACATGATAAAATGGTACATTTTAACATGTTTCATTTTAACATGATAAAATGTTACATTTTAACATGTTTTATTTTAACATGATAAAATGTTACATTTTAACGTTTCATTTTAACATGATAAAATGTTACATTTTAACATGTTTCATTTTAACATGTTACATTTTAACATGTTGCATTTTAACATGATAAAATGTTACATTTTAAAATGTTGCATTTTAACATGATAAAATGTTACATTTTAACATGTTGCATTTTAACATGATAAAATGTTACATTTTAACATGTTGCATTTTAACATGATAAAATGTTACATTTTAACATGTTGCATTTTAACATGATAAAATGTTACATTTTAACATGTTGCATTTCAACATGATAAAATGTTACATTTTAACATGTTGCATTTTAACATGATAAAATGTTACATTATAACATGTTTCATTTTAACATGATAAAATGTTACATTTTAACATGTTTCATTTAAAAATGTTACATTTAAATGTTACATTTTAAAATGTTACATTTTAACATGTTACATTTTTATATGTTACATTTTAACATGTTGCATTTTAACATGATAAAATGTTACATTTTAACATGTTGCATTTTAACATGATAAAATGTTACATTTTAACATGTTGCATTTTTACATGATAAAATGTTACATTTTAACATGTTGCATTTTAACATGATAAAATGTTACATTTTAACATGTTGCATTTTAACATGATAAAATGTTACATTTTAACATGTTGCATTTTAACATGATAAAATGTTACATTATAACATGTTTCATTTTAACATGATAAAATGTTACATTTTAACACGTTTCATTTAAAAATGTTACATTTTAAAATGTTACATTTTAAAATGTTACATTTTAACATGTTACATTTTTATATGTTACATTTTAACATGTTGCATTTTAACATGATAAAATGTTACATTTTAACATGTTGCATTTTAACATGATAAAATGTTACATTTTAACATGTTGCATTTTAACATGATAAAATGTTACATTTTAACATGTTTCATTTTAACATGATAAAATATTACATTTTAACATGTTTCGTTTAAAAATGTTACATTTTAAAATGTTACATTTTAACATGTTACATTTTAATATGTTACATTTTAACATGTTGCATTTTAACATTGTAAAATGTTACATTTTAACATGTTGCATTTTAACATGATAAAATGTTACATTTTAACATATTGCGATTTAACATGATAAAATGTTACATTTTAAAATGTTACATTTGAACATGTTACATTTTAATATGTTACATTTTAACATGTTGCATTTTAACATGATAAAATGTTACATTTTAACATGTTTCATTTTAACATGATAAAATGTTACATTTTAACATGTTTCATTTTAACATGATAAAATGTTACATTTTAACATGTTTCATTTTAACATGCTACAATTTAACATGTTGCATTTTAACATGATTCATTTTAACATGATAAAATGTTACATTTTAACATGTTGCATTTTAACATGATAAAATGTTACATTTTAACATGTTTCATTTTAACATGATAAAATGTTACATTTTAACATGTTGCATTTTAACATAATAAAATGTTACATTTTACATGTTTCATTTTAACATGATAAAATGTTACATTTTAACATGTTTCATTTTAAAATGTTACATTTTAATATGTTACATTTTAACATGTTGCATTTTAACATGATAAAATGTTACATTTTAACATGTTTCATTTTAACATGTTTCATTTTAACATGATAAAATGTTACATTTTAACATGTTTCATTTTAACATCATAAAATGTTACATTTTAACATGTTTCATTTTAACATGATAAAATGTTACATTTTAACATGTTTCATTTTAACATGATAAAATCTTACATTTTAACATGTTTCATTTTAACATGATAAAATGTTACATTTTAACATGTTACATTTTATTATGTTACATTTTAACATGTTGCATTTTAACATGATAAAATGTTACATTTTAACATGTTGCATTTTAACATGATAAAATGGTACATTTTAACATGTTTCATTTTAACATGATAAAATGTTACATTTTAACATGTTTTATTTTAACATGATAAAATGTTACATTTTAACGTTTCATTTTAACATGATAAAATGTTACATTTTAACATGTTTCATTTTAACATGTTACATTTTAACATGTTGCATTTTAACATGATAAAATGTTACATTTTAATATGTTGCATTTTAACATGATAAAATGTTACATTTTAACATGTTGCATTTTAACATGATAAAATGTTACATTTTAACATGTTGCATTTTAACATGATAAAATGTTACATTTTAACATGTTGCATTTTAACATGATAAAATGTTACATTTTAACATGTTGCATTTTAACATGATAAAATGTTACATTTTAACATGTTGCATTTCAACATGATAAAATGTTACATTTTAACATGTTGCATTTTAACATGTTGCATTTTAACATGATAAAATGTTACATTATAACATGTTTCATTTTAACATGATAAAATGTTACATTTTAACATGTTTCATTTAAAAATGTTAAATTTAAATGTTACATTTTAAAATGTTACATTTTAACATGTTACATTTTTATATGTTACATTTTAACATGTTGCATTTTAACATGATAAAATGTTACATTTTAACATGTTGCATTTTAACATGATAAAATGTTACATTTTAACATGTTGCATTTTAACATGATAAAATGTTACATTTTAACATGTTTCATTTTAACATGATAAAATATTACATTTTAACATGTTTCGTTTAAAAATGTAACATTTTAAAATGTTCATTTTAACATGTTACATTTTAATATGTTACATTTTAACATGTTGCATTTTAACATTGTAAAATGTTACATTTTAACATATTGCGACTTAACATGATAAAATGTTACATTTCAAAATGTTACATTTGAACATGTTACATTTTAATATGTTACATTTTAACATGTTGCATTTTAACATGATAAAATGTTACATTTTAACATGTTGCATTTTAACATGTTACATTTTAACATGTTGCATTTTAACATGATAAAATGTTACATTTTAACATGTTGCATTTTAACAAGATAAAATGTTACATTTTAACATGTTTCATTTTAACATGATAAAATGTTACATTTTAACATGTTTCATTTTAACATGATAAAATGTTACATTTTAACATGTTTCATTTTAACATGTTACAATTTAACATGTTGCATTTTAACATGATTCATTTTAACATGATAAAATGTTACATTTTAACATGTTGCATTTTAACATGATAAAATGTTACATTTTAACATGTTTCATTTTAACATGATAAAATGTTACATTTTAACATGTTGCATTTTAACATGTTGCATTTTAACATAATAAAATGTTACATTTTACATGTTTCATTTTAACATGATAAAATGTTACATTTTAACATGTTTCATTTTAAAATGTTACATTTTAATATGTTACATTTTAACATGTTGCATTTTAACATGATAAAATGTTACATTTTAACATGTTTCATTTTAACATGTTTCATTTTAACATGATAAAATGTTACATTTTAACATGTTTCATTTTAACATCATAAAATGTTACATTTTAACATGTTTCATTTTAACATGATAAAATGTTACATTTTAACATGTTTCATTTTAACATGATAAAATCTTACATTTTAACATGTTTCATTTTAACATGATAAAATGTTACATTTTAACATGTTACATTTTATTATGTTACATTTTAACATGTTGCATTTTAACATGATAAAATGTTACATTTTAACATGTTGCATTTTAACATGATAAAATGTTACATTTTAACATGTTTCATTTTAACATGATAAAATGTTACATTTTAACATGTTTTATTTTAACATGAAAAATGTTACATTTTAACGTTTCATTTTAACATGATAAAATGTTACATTTTAACATGTTTCATTTTAACATGTTACATTTTAACATGTTGCATTTTAACATGATAAAATGTTACATTTTAACATGTTGCATTTTAACATGATAAAATGTTACATTTTAACATGTTGCATTTTAACATGATAAAATGTTACATTATAACATGTTTCATTTTAACATGATAAAATGTTACATTTTAACATGTTTCATTTAAAAATGTTACATTTTAAAATGTTACATTTTAAAATGTTACATTTTAACATGTTACATTTTTATATGTTACATTTTAACATGTTGCATTTTAACATGATAAAATGTTACATTTTAACATGTTGCATTTTAACATGATAAAATGTTACATTTTAACATGTTGCATTTTAACATGATAAAATGTTACATTTTAACATGTTTCATTTTAACATGATAAAATATTACATTTTAACATGTTTCGTTTAAAAATGTTACATTTTAAAATGTTACATTTTAACATGTTACATTTTAATATGTTACATTTTAACATGTTGCATTTTAACATTGTAAAATGTTACATTTTAACATGTTGCATTTTAACATGATAAAATGTTACATTTTAACATATTGCGATTTAACATGATAAAATGTTACATTTTAAAATGTTACATTTGAACATGTTACATTTTAATATGTTACATTTTAACATGTTGCATTTTAACATGATAAAATGTTACATTTTAACATGTTGCATTTTAACATGTTACATTTTAATATGTTACATTTTAACATGTTGCATTTTAACATGATAAAATGTTACATTTTAACATGTTGCATTTTAACATGATAAAATGTTACATTTTAACATGTTTCATTTTAACATGATAAAATGTTACATTTTAACATGTTTCATTTTAACATGATAAAATGTTACATTTTAACATGTTTCATTTTAACATGTTACAATTTAACATGTTGCATTTTAACATGATTCATTTTAACATGATAAAATGTTACATTTTAATATGTTGCATTTTAACATGATAAAATGTTACATTTTAACATGTTTCATTTTAACATGATAAAATGTTACATTTTAACATGTTGCATTTTAACATGTTGCATTTTAACATAATAAAATGTTACATTTTACATGTTTCATTTTAACATGATAAAATGTTACATTTTAACATGTTTCATTTTAAAATGTTACATTTTACTATGTTACATTTTAACATGTTGCATTTTAACATGATAAAATGTTACATTTTAACATGTTTCATTTTAACATGTTTCATTTTAACATGATAAAATGTTACATTTTAACATGTTTCATTTTAACATCATAAAATGTTACATTTTAACATGTTTCATTTTAACATGATAAAATGTTACATTTTAACATGTTTCATTTTAACATGATAAAATCTTACATTTTAACATGTTTCATTTTAACATGATAAAATGTTACATTTTAACATGTTACATTTTATTATGTTACATTTTAACATGTTGCATTTTAACATGATAAAATGTTACATTTTAACATGTTGCATTTTAACATGATAAAATGTTACATTTTAACATGTTTCATTTTAACATGATAAAATGTTACATTTTAACATGTTTTATTTTAACATGATAAAATGTTACATTTTAACGTTTCATTTTAACAAGATAAAATGTTACATTTTAACATGTTTCATTTTAACATGTTACATTTTAACATGTTGCATTTTAACATGATAAAATGTTACATTTTAACATGTTGCATTTTAACATGATAAAATGTTACATTTTAACATGTTTCATTTTAACATGATAAAATGTAACATTTTAACATGTTGCATTTTAACATGATAAAATGTTACATTTTAACATGTTTCATTTTAACATGATAAAATGTTACATTTTAACATGTTTAATTTTAACATGATAAAATGTTACATTTTAACATGTTTTATTTTAACATAATAAAATGTTACATTTTAACATGTTTCATTTAAAAATGTTACATTAAAAAATGTTACATTTTAACATGTTACATTTTAATATGTTACATTTTAACATGTTGCATTTAAACATGATAAAATGTTACATTTAAACATGTTGCATTTTAACATGATAAAATGTTACATTTTAACATGTTGCATTTTAACATGATAAAATGTTACATTTTAACATGTTGCATTTTGACATGTTGCATTTTAACATGATAAAATGTTACATTTAAAAATGTTACATTTTTACATGTTTCATTTAAACATGATAAAATGTTACATTTTAACATGTTTCATTTTAAAATGTTACATTTTAATATGTTACATTTTAACATGTTGCATTTTAACATGATAAAATGTTACATTTTAACATTTTTCATTGTAACATGATAAAATGTTACATTTTAACATGTTTCATTTTAACATCATAAAATGTTACATTTTAACATGTTACATTTTAATATGATACATTTTAACATGTTGCATTTTAACATGATAAAATGTTACATTTTAACATGTTGCATTTTAACATGATAAAATGTTACATTTTAACATGTTGCATTTTTACATGATAAAATGTTACATTTTAACATGTTGCACTTTAACATGATAAAATGTTACATTTTAACATGTTGAATTTTAACATGATAAAATGTTACATTTTAACATGTTGCATTTTAACATGATAAAATGTTACATTATAACATGTTTCATTTTAACATGATAAAATGTTACATTTTAACATGTTGCTTTTTAACATGATAAAATGTTACATTTTAACATGTTGCATTTTAACATGTTACATTTTAATATGTTACATTTTAACATGTTGCATTTTAACATGATAAAATGTTACATTTTAACGTTTCATTTTAACATGATATAATGTTACATTTTAACGTTTCATTTTAGAATGTTACATTTTAACATGTTGCATTTTAACATGATAAAATGTTACATTTTAACATGTTGCATTTTAACATGATAAAATGTTACATTTTAACATGTTTCATTTTAACATGTTAAAATGTAACATTTTTTAATGTAACATTTTTAAATGAAACATGTAAAAATGTAACATTTTATCATGTTAAAATGAAACAAGTTAAAATGTAACATTTTATTACGTTAAAATGCAACATATTAAAATGTAACATTTTATCATGTTAAAATGAAACATGTTAAAATGTAAGATTTTATTATGTTAAAATAAAACATGTAAAAATGTAACATTTTATCATGTTAAAATGAAACATGTTAAAATGTAACATTTTATCATGTTAAAATGAAACATGTTAAAATGTAACATTTTATCATGTTAAAATGAAACATGTTAAAATGTAACATTTTATCATGTTAAAATGAAACATGTTAAAATGTAACATTTTATCATGTTAAAATGCAACATATTAAAATGTAACATTTTATCATGTTAAAATGAAACATGTTAAAATGTAAGATTTTATCATGTTAAAATAAAACATGTAAAAATGTAACATTTTATCATGTTAAAATGAAACATGTTAAAATGTAACATTTTATCATGTTAAAATGAAACATGTTAAAATGTAACATTTTATCATGTTAAAATGAAACATGTTAAAATGTAACATTTTATCATGTTAAAATGAAACATGTTAAAATGTAACATTTTATCATGTTAAAATGCAACATATGTTTCATATTAACATGATAAAATGTTACATTTTAACATGTTTCATTTTAACATGATAAAATGTTACATTTTAACATGTTTCATTTTAACATGATAAAATGTTACATTTTAACATGTTTCATTTTAACATGATAAAATGTTACATTTTAACATGTTTCATTTTAACATGATAAAATGTTACATTTTAACATGTTTTATTTAAAAATGTTACATTTTAAAATGTTACATTTTAACATGTTGCATTTTAACATGATAAAATGTTACATTTAAAAATGTTACATTTTTACATGTTTCATTTAAACATGATAAAATGTTACATTTTAACATTTTTCATTTTAACATCATAAAATGTTACATTTTAACATGTTGCATTTTAACATGATAAAATGTTACATTTTAACATGTTGCATTTTAACATGATAAAATGTTACATTTTAACATGTTGCATTTTAACATGATAAAATGTTACATTTTACATGTTTCATTATAACATGATAAAATGTTACATTTTAAC
Organism: Macrosteles quadrilineatus; assembly: GCF_028750875.1. Taxonomy (NCBI): domain Eukaryota; kingdom Metazoa; phylum Arthropoda; class Insecta; order Hemiptera; family Cicadellidae; genus Macrosteles; species Macrosteles quadrilineatus. The sequence continues at coordinate 512,978 of NW_026542645.1, forward strand.
ATGTTTCATTTTAAAATGTTACATTTTAATATGTTACATTTTAACATGTTGCATTTTAACATGATAAAATGTTACATTTTAACATGTTTTATTTTAACATGATAAAATGTTACATTTTAACATGTTTCATTTTAACATGATAAAATGTTACATTTTAACATGTTTCATTTTAACATGTTAAAATGTAACATTTTTTAATGTAACATTTTTAAATGAAACATGTAAAAATGTAACATTTTATCATGTTAAAATGAAACAAGTTAAAATGTAACATTTTATTACGTTAAAATGCAACATATTAAAATGTAACATTTTATAATGTTAAAATGAAACATGTTAAAATGTAAGATTTTATCATGTTAAAATAAAACATGTAAAAATGTAACATTTTATCATGTTAAAATGAAACATGTTAAAATGTAACATTTTATCATGTTAAAATGAAACATGTTAAAATGTAACATTTTATCATGTTAAAATGAAACATGTTAAAATGTAACATTTTATCATGTTAAAATGAAACATGTTAAAATGTAACATTTTATCATGTTAAAATGCAACATATGTTTCATATTAACATGATAAAATGTTACATTTTAACATGCTTCATTTTAACATGATAAAATGTTACATTTTAACATGTTTCATTTTAACATGATAAAATGTTACATTTTAACATGTTTCATTTTAACATGATAAAATGTTACATTTTAACATGTTTCATTTTAACATGATAAAATGTTACATTTTAACATGTTTTATTTAAAAATGTTATATTTTAAAATGTTACATTTTAACATGTTGCATTTTAACATGATAAAATGTTACATTTAAAAATGTTACATTTTTACATGTTTCATTTAAACATGATAAAATGTTACATTTTAACATTTTTCATTTTAACATCATAAAATGTTACATTTTAACATGTTGCATTTTAACATGATAAAATGTTACATTTTAACATGTTGCATTTTAACATGATAAAATGTTACATTTTAACATGTTGCATTTTAACATGATAAAATGTTACATTTTACATGTTTCATTATAACATGATAAAATGTTACATTTTAACATGTTTCATTTTAAAATGTTACATTTTAATATGTTACATTTTAACATGTTGCATTTTAACATGATAAAATGTTACATTTTAACATGTTTCATTTTAACATGATAAAATGTTACATTTTAACATGTTTCATTTTAACATCATAAAATGTTACATTTTAACATGTTTCATTTTAACATGATAAAATGTTACATTTTAACGTTTCATTTTAACATGATAAAATCTTACATTTTAACATGTTTCATTATTTACATGATAAAATGTTACATTTTAACATGTTGCATTTTAACATGATAAAATGTTACATTTTAACATGTTGCATTTTAACATGATAAAATGTTACATTTTAACATGTTTCATTTTAACATGATAAAATGTTACATTTTAACATGTTTCATTTTAAAATGTTACATTTTAAAATGTTACATTTTAACATGTTACATTTTAATATGTTACATTTTAACATGTTGCATTTAACATGATAAAATGTTACATTTTTACATGTTTCATTTTAACATGATAAAATGTTACATTATAAATGTTACATTTTTACATGTTTCATTTAAACATGATAAAATGTTACATTTTAACATTTTTCATTTTAACATCATAAAATGTTACATTTTAACATGTTACATTTTAATATGTTACATTTTAACATGTTGCATTTTAACATGATAAAATGTTACATTTTAACATGTTGCATTTTAACATGATAAAATGTTACATTTTAACATGTTGCATTTTAACATGATAAAATGTTACATTTTAACATGTTGCATTTAAACATGATAAAATGTTACATTTTAACATGTTTCATTTTAACATGACAAAATGTTACATTTAAAAATGTTACATTTTTACATGTTTCATTTAAACATGATAAAATGTTACATTTTAACATTTTTCATTTTACATCATAACGTAACATCATAATGAAACATGTTAAAATGTAACATTTTATGATGTTAAAATGAAACATGTTAAAATGTAACATTTTATCATGTTAAAATGAAACATGTTAAAATGTAACATTTTATCATGTTAAAATGCAACATGTTAAAATGTAACATATTAAAATGTAACATTTTAAAATGAAACATGTTAAAATGTAACATTTTATCATGTTATAATGAAACATGTAAAATGTAACATTTTATCATGTTAAAATGCAACATGTTAAAATGTAACATTTTATCATGTTAAAATGCAACATGTTAAAATGTAACATTTTATCATGTTAAAATGCAACATGTTAAAATGTAACATTTTATGATGTTAAAATGAAAAATGTTAAAATGTAACATTTTATCATGTTTAAATGAAACATGTAAAAATGTAACATTTTTAAATGTAACATTTTATCATGTTAAAATGCAACATGTTAAAATGTAACATTTTAAAATGTAACATTTTTAAATAAAACATGTTAAAATGTAACATTTTATCATGTTAAAATGAAACATGTTAAAATGTAACATTTTATCATGTTAAAATGAAACATGTTAAAATGTAACATTTTATCATGTTAAAATGAAACATGTTAAAATGTAACATTTTATCATGTTAAAATGAAACATGTTAAAATGTAACATTTTATCATGTTAATATGAAACATATGTTGCATTTTAACATGATAAAATGTTACATTTTAACATGTTTCATTTTAACATGATAAAATGTTACATTTTAACATGTTTCATTTTAACATGATAAAATGTTACATTTTAACATGTTTCATTTTAACATGATAAAATGTTACATTTTAACATGTTTCATTTTAACATGATAAAATGTTACATTTTAACATGTTTCATTTTAACATGATAAAATGTTACATTTTTACATGTTTTATTTTAACATGATAAAATCTTACATTTTAACATGTTTCATTTTAACATGATAAAATGTTACATTTTAATATGTTGCATTTTAACGTAATCAAATGTTACATTTTAACTTGTTTCATTTTAACATGATAAAATGTTACATTTTTACATGTTTCATTTAAAAATGTTACATTAAAAAATGTTACATTTTAACATGTTAAAATGAAACATGTTAAAATGTTACATTTTATCATGTTAAAATGCAACATGTTAAAATGTAACATTTTATCATGTTAAAATGCAACATGTTAAAATGTAACATTTTATCATGTTAAAATGAAACATGTTAAAATGTAACATTTTATAATGTTAAAATGCAACATGTTAAAATTTAACATTTTATCATGTTAAAATGCAACATGTTAAAATGTAACATATTAAAATGTAACATGTTAAAATGCAACATGTTAAAATGTAACATTTTATCATGTTAAAAAGCAACATGTTAAAATGTAACATTTTATCATGTTAAAATGAAACATGTTATAATGTAACATTTTATCATGTTAAAATGCAACATGTTAAAATGTAACATTTTATCATGTTAAAATGAAACATGTTAAAATGTAACATTTTATCATGTTAAAATGAAACATGTTAAAATGTAACATTTTATCATGTTAAAATGCAACATATGTTTCATATTAACATGATAAAATGTTACATTTTAACATGTTTCATTTTAACATGATAAAATGTTACATTTTAACATGTTTCATTTTAACATGATAAAATGTTACATTTTAACATGTTTCATTTTAACATGATAAAATGTTACATTTTAACATGTTTCATTTTAACATGATAAAATGTTACATTTTAACATGTTTTATTTAAAAATGTTACATTTTAAAATGTTACATTTTAACATGTTGCATTTTAACATGATAAAATGTTACATTTAAAAATGTTACATTTTTACATGTTTCATTTAAACATGATAAAATGTTACATTTTAACATTTTTCATTTTAACATCATAAAATGTTACATTTTAACATGTTGCATTTTAACATGATAAAATGTTACATTTTAACATGTTGCATTTTAACATGATAAAATGTTACATTTTAACATGTTGCATTTTAACATGATAAAATGTTACATTTTACATGTTTCATTATAACATGATAAAATGTTACATTTTAACATGTTTCATTTTAAAATGTTACATTTTAATATGTTACATTTTAACATGTTGCATTTTAACATGATAAAATGTTACATTTTAACATGTTTCATTTTAACATGATAAAATGTTACATTTTAACATGTTTCATTTTAACATCATAAAATGTTACATTTTAACATGTTTCATTTTAACATGATAAAATGTTACATTTTAACGTTTCATTTTAACATGATAAAATCTTACATTTTAACATGTTTCATTATTTACATGATAAAATGTTACATTTTAACATGTTGCATTTTAACATGATAAAATGTTACATTTTAACATGTTGCATTTTAACATGATAAAATGTTACATTTTAACATGTTTCATTTTAACATGATAAAATGTTACATTTTAACATGTTACATTTTAATATGTTACATTTTAACATGTTGCATTTTAACATAGTAAAATGTTACATTTTAACATGTTGCATTTTAACATGATAAAATGTTACATTTTAACATATTGCGATTTAACATGATAAAATGTTACATTTTAAAATGTTACATTTTAACATGTTACATTTTAATATGTTACATTTTAACATGTTGCATTTAACATGATAAAATGTTACATTTTTACATGTTTCATTTTAACATGATAAAATGTTACATTATAAATGTTACATTTTTACATGTTTCATTTAAACATGATAAAATGGTACATTTTAACATTTTTCATTTTAACATCATAAAATGTTACATTTTAACATGTTACATTTTAATATGTTACATTTTAACATGTTGCATTTTAACATGATAAAATGTTACATTTTAACATGTTGCATTTTAACATGATAAAATGTTACATTTTAACATGTTGCATTTTAACATGATAAAATGTTACATTTTAACATGTTGCATTTAAACATGATAAAATGTTACATTTTAACATGTTTCATTTTAACATGATAAAATGTTACATTTAAAAATGTTACATTTTTACATGTTTCATTTAAACATGATAAAATGTTACATTTTAACATTTTTCATTTTACATCATAAAATGTTACATTTTAACATGTTACATTTTAATATGTTACATTTAAACATGTTGCATTTTAACATGATTAAATGTTACATTTTAACATGTTGCATTTTAACATGATAAATGTTACATTTTAACATGTTGCATTTTAACATGATAAAATGTTACATTTACATGTTTCATTTTAACATGATAAAATGTTACATTTAAAAATGTTACATTTTTACATGTTTCATATAAACATGATAAAATGTTACATTTTAACATTTTTCATTTTAACATCATAAAATGTTACATTTTAACATGTTACATTTTAATATGTTACATTTAAACATGTTGCATTTTAACATGATTAAATGTTACATTTTAACATGTTGCATTTTAACATGATAAAATGTTACATTTTAACATGGTTCATTTTAACATCATAAAATGTTACATTTTAACATGTTTCATTTTAACATGATAAAATGTTACATTTTAACATGTTTCATTTTAACATGATAAAATCTTACATTTTAACATGTTTCATTTTAACATGATAAAATGTTACATTTTAACATGTTGCATTTTAACATGATAAAATGTTACATTTTAACATGTTGCATTTTAACATTATAAAATGTTACATTTTAACATGTTTCATTTTAACATGATAAAATGTTACATTTTAACATGTTTCATTTTAAAATGTTACATTTTAACATGTTACATTTTAATATGTTACATTTTAACATGTTTCATTTAAACATGATAAAATGTTACATTTTAACATTTTTCATTTTAACATCATAAAATGTTACATTTAAACATGTTACATTTTAATATGTTACATTTTAACATGTTGCATTTTAACATGATAAAATGTTACATTTTAACATGTTGCATTTTAACATGATAAAATGTTACATTTTAACATGTTGCATTTTTAACATGATAAAATGTTACATTTTAACATGTTGCATTTTGACATGATAAAATGTTACATTTTAACATGTTGCATTTTAACATGATAAAATGTTACATTTTAACATGTTGCATTTTAACATGATAAAATGTTACATTTTAACATGTTGCATTTTAACATGATAAAATGTTACATTATAACATGTTTCATTTTAACATGATAAAATGTTACATTTTAACATGTTTCATTTAAAAATGTTACATTTTAAAATGTTACATTTAAAAATGTTACATTTTAACATGTTACATTTTTATATGTTACATTTTAACATGTTGCATTTTAACATGATAAAATGTTACATTTTAACATGTTGCATTTTAACATGATAAAATGTTACATTTTAACATGTTTCATTTTAACATGATAAAATGTTACATTTTAACATGTTTTGTTTAAAAATGTTACATTTTAAAATGTTACATTTTAACATGTTACATTTTAATATGTTACATTTTAAAATGTTGCATTTAAACATTGTAAAATGTTACATTTTAACATGTTGCATTTTAACATGATAAAATGTTACATTTTAACATATTGCGATTTAACATGATAAAATGTTACATTTTAAAATGTTACATTTGAACATGTTACATTTTAATATGTTACATTTTAACATGTTGCATTTTAACATGATAAAATGTTACATTTTAACATGTTGCATTTTAACATGTTACATTTTAATTTGTTACATTTTAACATGTTGCATTTTAACATGATAAAATGTTACATTTTAACATGTTAAAATGCAACATGTTAAAATGTAACATTTTATGATGTTAAAATGAAAAATGTTAAAATGTAACATTTTATCATGTTTAAATGAAACATGTAAAAATGTAACATTTTTAAATGTAACATTTTATCATGTTAAAATGCAACATGTTAAAATGTAACATTTTATCATGTTAAAATGCAACATGTTAAAATGTAACATTTTATGATGTTAAAATGAAAAATGTTAAAATGTAACATTTTATCATGTTTAAATGAAACATGTAAAAATGTAACATTTTTAAATGTAACATTTTATCATGTTAAAATGCAACATGTTAAAATGTAACATTTTAAAATGTAACATTTTTAAATAAAACATGTTAAAATGTAACATTTTATCATGTTAAAATGAAACATGTTAAAATGTAACATTTTATCATGTTAAAATGAAACATGTTAAAATGTAACATTTTATCATGTTAAAATGAAACATGTTAAAATGTAACATTTTATCATGTTAAAATGAAACATGTTAAAATGTAACATTTTATCATGTTAATATGAAACATATGTTGCATTTTAACATGATAAAATGTTACATTTTAACATGTTTCATTTTAACATGATAAAATGTTACATTTTAACATGTTTCATTTTAACATGATAAAATGTTACATTTTAACATGTTTCATTTTAACATGATGTTACATTAAAAAATGTTACATTTTAACATGTTAAAATGAAACATGTTAAAATGTTACATTTTATCATGTTAAAATGCAACATGTTAAAATGTAACATTTTATCATGTTAAAATGCAACATGTTAAAATGTAACATTTTATCATGTTAAAATGAAACATGTTAAAATGTAACATTTTATAATGTTAAAATGCAACATGTTAAAATTTAACATTTTATCATGTTAAAATGCAACATGTTAAAATGTAACATATTAAAATGTAACATGTTAACGTGATAAAATGTTACATTTTAACATGTTGCATTTTAACATGATAAAATGTTACATTTTAACATGTTTCATTTTAACATGATAAAATGTTACATTTTAACATGTTTCATTTTAACATGATAAAATGTTACATTTTAACATGTTTCATTTTAACATGATAAAATGTTACATTTTAACTGTTTCATTTTAACATGATAAAATGTTACATTTTAACATGTTTCATTTTAACATGTTACAATTTAACATGTTGCATTTTAACATGATTCATTTTAACATGATAAAATGTTACATTTTAACATGTTGCATTTTAACATGATAAAATGTTACATTTTAACATGTTTCATTTTAACATGATAAAATGTTACATTTTAACATGTTGCATTTTAACATGTTGCATTTTAACATAATAAAATGTTACATTTTACATGTTTCATTTTAACATGATAAAATGTTACATTTTAACATGTTTCATTTTAAAATGTTACATTTTAATATGTTACATTTTAACATGTTGCATTTTAACATGATAAAATGTTACATTTTAACATGTTTCATTTTAACATGATAAAATCTTACATTTTAACATGTTTCATTTTAACATGATAAAATGTTACATTTTAACATGTTGCATTTTAACATGATAAAATGTTACATTTTAACATGTTGCATTTTAACATTATAAAATGTTACATTTTAACATGTTTCATTTTAACATGATAAAATGTTACATTTTAACATGTTTCATTTTAAAATGTTACATTTTAAAATGTTACATTTTAACAAGTTACATTTTAATATGTTACATTTTAACATGTTGCATTTTAACATGATAAAATGTTACATTTTAACATGTTTCATTTTAACATGATAAAATGTTACATTAAAAAATGTTACATTTTTACATGTTTCATTTAAACATGATAAAATGTTACATTTTAACATTTTTCATTTTAACATCATAAAATGTTACATTTTAACATGTTATATTTTAATATGTTACATTTTAACATGTTGCATTTTAACATGATAAAATGTTACATTTTAACATGTTGCATTTTAACATGATAAAATGTTACATTTTAACATGTTGCATTTTTACATGATAAAATGTTACATTTTCACATGTTGCATTTTAACATGATAAAATGTTACATTTTAACATGTTGCATTTTAACATGATAAAATGTTACATTTTAACATGTTGCATTTTAACATGATAAAATGTTACATTATAACATGTTTCATTTTAACATGATAAAATGTTACATTTAAACATGTTTCATTTTAACATGATAAAATGTTACATTTTAACATGTTTCGTTTAAAAATGTTACATTTTAAAATGTTACATTTTAACATGTTACATTTTAATATGTTACATTTTAACATGTTGCATTTTAACATTGTAAAATGTTACATTTTAACATGTTGCATTTTAACATGATAAAATGTTACATATTAACATATTGCGATTTAACATGATAAAATGTTACATTTTAAAATGTTACATTTGAACATGTTACATTTTAATATGTTACATTTTAACATGTTGCATTTTAACATGATAAAATGTTACATTTTAACATGTTGCATTTTAACATGTTACATTTTAATATGTTACATTTTAACATGTTGCATTTTAACATGGTAAAATGTTACATTTTAACATGTTTCGTTTAAAAATGTTACATTTTAAAATGTTACATTTTAACATGTTACATTTTAATATGTTACATTTTAACATGTTGCATTTTAACATTGTAAAATGTTACATTTTAACATGTTGCATTTTAACATGATAAAATGTTACATTTTAACATGTTTCATTTTAACATGATAAAAAGTTACATTTTAACATGTTTCATTTTAACATGATAAAATGTTACATTTTAACATGTTTCATTTTAACATGATAAAATGTTACATTTTAACTGTTTCATTTTAACATGATAAAATGTTACATTTTAACATGTTTCATTTTAACATGTTACAATTTAACATGTTGCATTTTAACATGATTCATTTTAACATGATAAAATGTTACATTTTAACATGTTGCATTTTAACATGATAAAATGTTACATTTTAACATGTTTCATTTTAACATGATAAAATGTTACATTTTAACATGTTGCATTTTAACATGTTGCATTTTAACATAATAAAATGTTACATTTTACATGTTTCATTTTAACATGATAAAATGTCACATTTTTACATGTTTCATTTTAAAATGTTACATTTAATATGTTACATTTTAACATGTTGCATTTTAACATGATAAAATGTTACATTTTAAAATGTTTCATTTTAACATGTTTCATTTTAACATGATAAAATGTTACATTTTAACATGTTTCATTTTAACATCATAAAATGTTACATTTTAACATGTTTCATTTTAACATGATAAAATGTTACATTTTAACATGTTTCATTTTAACATGTTTCATTTTAACATGATAAAATCTTACATTTTAACATGTTTCATTTTAACATGATAAAATGTTACATTTTAACATGTTACATTTTATTATGTTACATTTTAACATGTTGCATTTTAACATGATAAAATGTTACATTTTAACATGTTGTTGCATTTTAACATGATAAAATGTTACATTTTAACATGTTTCATTTTAACATGATAAAATGTTACATTTTAACATGTTTTATTTTAACATGATAAAATGTTACATTTTAACGTTTCATTTTAACATGATAAAATGTTACATTTTAACATGTTTCATTTTAACATGTTACATTTTAACATGTTGCATTTTAACATGATAAAATGTTACATTTTAACATGTTTCATTTTAACATGATAAAATGTTACATTTTAACATGTTTCATTTTAACATGATAAAATGTTACATTTTAACATGTTGCATTTTAACATGATAAAATGTTACATTTTAACATGTTTCATTTTAACATGATAAAATGTTACATTTTAACATGTTTCATTTTAACATGATAAAATGTTACATTTTAACATGTTTTATTTTAACATAATAAAATGTTACATTTTAACATGTTTCATTTAAAAATGTTACATTAAAAAATGTTACATTTTAACATGTTACATTTTAATATGTTACATTTTAACATGTTGCATTTAAACATGATAAAATGTTACATTTTAACATGTTGCATTTTAACATGATAAAATGTTACATTTTAACATGTTGCATTTTAACATGATAAAATGTTACATTTTAACATGTTGCATTTTAATATGATAAAATGTTACATTTTAACATGTTTCATTTTAACATGATAAAATGTTACATTTAAAAATGTTACATTTTTACATGTTGCATTTTAATATGATAAAATGTTACATTTTAATATGTTACATTTAAACATGTTGCATTTTAACATGATAAAATGTTACATTTTAACATGTTGCATTTTAACATGATAAAATGTTACATTTTAACATGTTGCATTTTGACATGTTGCATTTTAACATGATAAAATGTTACATTTTACATGTTTCATTTTAACATGATAAAATGTTACATTTTAACATGTTTCATTTTAAAATGTTACATTTTAATATGTTACATTTTAACATGTTGCATTTTAACATGATAAAATGTTACATTTTAACATTTTTCATTGTAACATGATAAAATGTTACATTTTAACATGTTTCATTTTAACATCATAAAATGTTACATTTTAACATGTTACATTTTAATATGATACATTTTAACATGTTGCATTTTAACATGATAAAATGTTACATTTTAACATGTTGCATTTTAACATGATAAAATGTTACATTTTAACATGTTTCATTTTAACATGATAAAATGTTACATTTTAACATGTTTCATTTTAACATGATAAAATGTTACATTTTAACATGTTTCATTTTAACATGATAAAATGTTACATTTTAACATGTTTCATTTTAACATGATAAAATCTTATATTTTAACATGTTTCATTTTACATTTTACATGTTTCATTTTAACATGATAAAATGTTACATTTTAACATGTTTCATTTTAAAATGTTAGATTTTAATATGTTACATTTTAACATGTTGCATTTTAACATGATAAAATGTTACATTTTAACATGTTGCATTTTAACATGATAAAATGTTACATTTTAACATGTTGCATTTTAACATGATAAAATGTTACATTTTAACATGTTTCATTTTAACATGATAAAATGTTACATTTAAAAATGTTACATTTTTACATGTTTCATTTAAACATGATAAAATGTTACATTTTAACATTTTTCATTTTACATCATAAAATTTTACATTTTAACATGTTACATTTTAATATGTTACATTTAAACATGTTGCATTTTAACAAGATAAAATGTTACATTTTAACATGTTGCATTTTAACATGATAAAATGTTACATTTTAACATGTTGCATTTTAACATGATAAAATGTTACATTTTACATGTTTCATTTTAACATGATAAAATGTTACATTTTAACATGTTTTTTATTTTAAAATGTTACATTTTAATATGTTACATTTTAACATGTTGCATTTTAACATGATAAAATGTTACATTTTAACATGTTTCATTTTAACATGATAAAATGTTACATTTTAACATGTTTCATTTTAACATCATAAAATGTTACATTTTAACATGTTTCATTTTAACATGATAAAATGTTACATTTTAACATGTTTCATTTTAACATGATAAAATCTTACATTTTAACATGTTTCATTTTAACATGATAAAATGTTACATTTTAACATGATACATTTTAATATGTTACATTATAACATGTTGCATTTTAACATGATAAAATGTTACATTTTAACATGTTATATTTTAACATGATAAAATGTTACATTTTAACATGTTTCATTTTAACATGATAAAATGTTACATTTTTACATGTTTCATTTAAACATGATAAAATGTTACATTTTAATATGTTACATTTAAACATGTTGCATTTTAACATGATAAAATGTTACATTTTAACATGTTGCATTTTAACATGATAAAATGTTACATTTTAACATGTTGCATTTTGACATGTTGCATTTTAACATGATAAAATGTTACATTTTACATGTTTCATTTTAACATGATAAAATGTTACATTTTAACATGTTTCATTTTAAAATGTTACATTTTAATATGTTACATTTTAACATGTTGCATTTTAACATGATAAAATGTTACATTTTAACATTTTTCATTGTAACATGATAAAATGTTACATTTTAACATGTTTCATTTTAACATCATAAAATGTTACATTTTAACATGTTACATTTTAATATGATACATTTTAACATGTTGCATTTTAACATGATAAAATGTTACATTTTAACATGTTGCATTTTAACATGATAAAATGTTACAATTTAACATGTTTCATTTTAACATGATAAAATGTTACATTTAAACATGTTTCATTTTAACATGATAAAATGTTACATTTTAACATGTTTCATTTTAACATGATAAAATGTTACATTTTAACATGTTTCATTTTAACATGATAAAATCTTATATTTTAACATGTTTCATTTTACATTTTACATGTTTCATTTTAACATGATAAAATGTTACATTTTAACATGTTTCATTTTAAAATGTTAGATTTTAATATGTTACATTTTAACATGTTGCATTTTAACATGATAAAATGTTACATTTTAACATGTTGCATTTTAACATGATAAAATGTTACATTTTAACATGTTGCATTTTAACATGATAAAATGTTACATTTTAACATGTTTCATTTTAACATGATAAAATGTTACATTTTAACATTTTTCATTTTACATCATAAAATTTTACATTTTAACATGTTACATTTTAATATGTTACATTTAAACATGTTGCATTTTAACAAGATAAAATGTTACATTTTAACATGATAAAATGTTACATTTTAACATGTTGCATTTTAACATGATAAAATGTTACATTTTTACATGTTTCATTTAAACATGATAAAATGTTACATTTTAACATTTTTCATTTTACATCATAAAATTTTACATTTTAACATGTTACATTTTAATATGTTACATTTAAACATGTTGCATTTTAACAAGATAAAATGTTACATTTTAACATGATAAAATGTTACATTTTAACATGTTGCATTTTAACATGATAAAATGTTACATTTTACATGTTTCATTTTAACATGATAAAATGTTACATTTTAACATGTTTTTTATTTTAAAATGTTACATTTTAATATGTTACATTTTAACATGTTGCATTTTAACATGATAAAATGTTACATTTTAACATGTTTCATTTTAACATGATAAAATGTTACATTTTAACATGTTTCATTTTAACATCATAAAATGTTACATTTTAACATGTTTCATTTTAACATGATAAAATGTTACATTTTAACATGTTTCATTTTAACATGATAAAATCTTACATTTTAACATGTTTCATTTTAACATGATAAAATGTTACATTTTAACATGATACATTTTAATATGTTACATTATAACATGTTGCATTTTAACATGATAAAATGTTACATTTTAACATGTTATATTTTAACATGATAAAATGTTACATTTTAACATGTTTCATTTTAACATGATAAAATGTTACATTTTAACATGTTGCATTTTAACATGATAAAATGTTACATTTTAACATGTTTCATTTTAACATGATAAAATGTTACATTTTAACATGTTTCATTTTAACATGATAAAATGTTACATTTTAACATGTTTTATTTTAACATGATAAAATGTTACATTTAAACATGTTTCATTTTAACATGATAAAATGTTACATTTTACATGTTTCATTTTAACATGATAAAATCTTACATTTTAACATGTTTTATTTTAACATGATAAAATGTTACATTTTAACATGTTTCATTTTAACATGTTTCATTTTAACATGATAAAATGTTACATTTTAACATGTTGCATTTTAACATGATAAAATTTTACATTTTAATATGTTTCATTTTAAAATGTTAGATTTTAATATGTTACATTTTAACATGTTGCATTTTAACATGATAAAATGTTACATTTTAACATGTTGCATTTTAACATGATAAAATGTTACATTTTAACATGTTGCATTTTAACATGATAAAATGTTACATTTTAACATGTTTCATTTTAACATGATAAAATGTTACATTTAAAAATGTTACATTTTTACATGTTTCATTTAAACATGTTTCATTTAAACATGATAAAATGTTACATTTTAACATTTTTCATTTTACATCATAAAATTTTACATTTTAACATGTTACATTTTAATATGTTACATTTAAACATGTTGCATTTTAACAAGATAAAATGTTACATTTTAACATGTTGCATTTTAACATGATACAATGTTACATTTTAACATGTTGCATTTTAACATGATAAAATGTTACATTTTACATGTTTCATTTTAACATGATAAAATGTTACATTTTAACATGTTTTTTATTTTAAAATGTTACATTTTAATATGTTACATTTTAACATGTTGCATTTTAACATGATAAAATGTTACATTTTAACATGTTTCATTTTAACATGATAAAATGTTACATTTTAACATGTTTCATTTTAACATCATAAAATGTTACATTTTAACATGTTTCATTTTAACATGATAAAATGTTACATTTTAACATGTTTCATTTTAACATGATAAAATCTTACATTTTAACATGTTTCATTTTAACATGATAAAATGTTACATTTTAACATGATACATTTTAATATGTTACATTATAACATGTTACATTTTAACATGATAAAATGTTACATTTTAACATGTTATATTTTAATATGATAAAATGTTACATTTTAACATGTTTCATTTTAACATGATTAAATGTTACATTTTAACATGTTGCATTTTAACATGATAAAATGTTACATTTTAACATGTTTCATTTTAACATGATAAAATGTTACATTTTAACATGTTTCATTTTAACATGATAAAATGTTACATTTTAACATGTTTTATTTTAACATGATAAAATGTTACATTTAAACATGTTTCATTTTAACATGATAAAATGTTACATTTTACATGTTTCATTTTAACATGATAAAATCTTACATTTTAACATGTTTTATTTTAACATGATAAAATGTTACATTTTAACATGTTTCATTTTAACATGTTTCATTTTAACATGATAAAATGTTACATTTTAACATGTTGCATTTTAACATGATAAAATTTTACATTTTAACTTGTTTCATTTTAACATGATAAAATGTTACATTTTAACATGTTGCATTTTAACATGATAAAATGTTACATTTTAACTTGTTTCATTTTAACATGATAAAATGTTACATTTTAACATGTTTCATTTTAAAATGTTACATTAAAAAATGTTACATTTTAACATGTTACATTTTAATATGTTACATTTTAGCATGTTGCATTTTAACATGATAAAATGTTACATTTTAACATGTTTCGTTTAAAAATGTTACATTTTAAAATGTTACATTTTAACATGTTACATTTTAATATGTTACATTTTAACATGTTGCATTTTAACATTGTAAAATGTTACATTTTAACATGTTGCATTTTAACATGATAAAATGTTACATATTAACATATTGCGATTTAACATGATAAAATGTTACATTTTAAAATGTTACATTTGAACATGTTACATTTTAATATGTTACATTTTAACATGTTGCATTTTAACATGATAAAATGTTACATTTTAACGTTTCATTTTAACATGATAAAATGTTACATTTTAACATGTTTCATTTTAACATGTTACATTTTAACATGTTGCATTTTAACATGATAAAATGTTACATTTTAACATGTTTCATTTTAACATGATAAAATGTTACATTTTAACATGTTTCATTTTAACATGATAAAATGTTACATTTTAACATGTTGCATTTTAACATGATAAAATGTTACATTTTAACATGTTTCATTTTAACATGATAAAATGTTACATTTTAACATGTTTCATTTTAACATGATAAAATGTTACATTTTAACATGTTTTATTTTAACATAATAAAATGTTACATTTTAACATGTTTCATTTAAAAATGTTACATTAAAAAATGTTACATTTTAACATGTTACATTTTAATATGTTACATTTTAACATGTTGCATTTAAACATGATAAAATGTTACATTTTAACATGTTGCATTTTAACATGATAAAATGTTACATTTTAACATGTTGCATTTTAACATGATAAAATGTTACATTTTAACATGTTGCATTTTAATATGATAAAATGTTACATTTTAACATGTTTCATTTTAACATGATAAAATGTTACATTTAAAAATGTTACATTTTTACATGTTGCATTTTAATATGATAAAATGTTACATTTTAATATGTTACATTTAAACATGTTGCATTTTAACATGATAAAATGTTACATTTTAACATGTTGCATTTTAACATGATAAAATGTTACATTTTAACATGTTGCATTTTGACATGTTGCATTTTAACATGATAAAATGTTACATTTTACATGTTTCATTTTAACATGATAAAATGTTACATTTTAACATGTTTCATTTTAAAATGTTACATTTTAATATGTTACATTTTAACATGTTGCATTTTAACATGATAAAATGTTACATTTTAACATTTTTCATTGTAACATGATAAAATGTTACATTTTAACATGTTTCATTTTAACATCATAAAATGTTACATTTTAACATGTTACATTTTAATATGATACATTTTAACATGTTGCATTTTAACATGATAAAATGTTACATTTTAACATGTTGCATTTTAACATGATAAAATGTTACATTTTAACATGTTTCATTTTAACATGATAAAATGTTACATTTTAACATGTTTCATTTTAACATGATAAAATGTTACATTTTAACATGTTTCATTTTAACATGATAAAATGTTACATTTTAACATGTTTCATTTTAACATGATAAAATCTTATATTTTAACATGTTTCATTTTACATTTTACATGTTTCATTTTAACATGATAAAATGTTACATTTTAACATGTTTCATTTTAAAATGTTAGATTTTAATATGTTACATTTTAACATGTTGCATTTTAACATGATAAAATGTTACATTTTAACATGTTGCATTTTAACATGATAAAATGTTACATTTTAACATGTTGCATTTTAACATGATAAAATGTTACATTTTAACATGTTTCATTTTAACATGATAAAATGTTACATTTAAAAATGTTACATTTTTACATGTTTCATTTAAACATGATAAAATGTTACATTTTAACATTTTTCATTTTACATCATAAAATTTTACATTTTAACATGTTACATTTTAATATGTTACATTTAAACATGTTGCATTTTAACAAGATAAAATGTTACATTTTAACATGTTGCATTTTAACATGATAAAATGTTACATTTTAACATGTTGCATTTTAACATGATAAAATGTTACATTTTACATGTTTCATTTTAACATGATAAAATGTTACATTTTAACATGTTTTTTATTTTAAAATGTTACATTTTAATATGTTACATTTTAACATGTTGCATTTTAACATGATAAAATGTTACATTTTAACATGTTTCATTTTAACATGATAAAATGTTACATTTTAACATGTTTCATTTTAACATCATAAAATGTTACATTTTAACATGTTTCATTTTAACATGATAAAATGTTACATTTTAACATGTTTCATTTTAACATGATAAAATCTTACATTTTAACATGTTTCATTTTAACATGATAAAATGTTACATTTTAACATGATACATTTTAATATGTTACATTATAACATGTTGCATTTTAACATGATAAAATGTTACATTTTAACATGTTATATTTTAACATGATAAAATGTTACATTTTAACATGTTTCATTTTAACATGATAAAATGTTACATTTTTACATGTTTCATTTAAACATGATAAAATGTTACATTTTAATATGTTACATTTAAACATGTTGCATTTTAACATGATAAAATGTTACATTTTAACATGTTGCATTTTAACATGATAAAATGTTACATTTTAACATGTTGCATTTTGACATGTTGCATTTTAACATGATAAAATGTTACATTTTACATGTTTCATTTTAACATGATAAAATGTTACATTTTAACATGTTTCATTTTAAAATGTTACATTTTAATATGTTACATTTTAACATGTTGCATTTTAACATGATAAAATGTTACATTTTAACATTTTTCATTGTAACATGATAAAATGTTACATTTTAACATGTTTCATTTTAACATCATAAAATGTTACATTTTAACATGTTACATTTTAATATGATACATTTTAACATGTTGCATTTTAACATGATAAAATGTTACATTTTAACATGTTGCATTTTAACATGATAAAATGTTACAATTTAACATGTTTCATTTTAACATGATAAAATGTTACATTTAAACATGTTTCATTTTAACATGATAAAATGTTACATTTTAACATGTTTCATTTTAACATGATAAAATGTTACATTTTAACATGTTTCATTTTAACATGATAAAATCTTATATTTTAACATGTTTCATTTTACATTTTACATGTTTCATTTTAACATGATAAAATGTTACATTTTAACATGTTTCATTTTAAAATGTTAGATTTTAATATGTTACATTTTAACATGTTGCATTTTAACATGATAAAATGTTACATTTTAACATGTTGCATTTTAACATGATAAAATGTTACATTTTAACATGTTGCATTTTAACATGATAAAATGTTACATTTTAACATGTTTCATTTTAACATGATAAAATGTTACATTTTAACATTTTTCATTTTACATCATAAAATTTTACATTTTAACATGTTACATTTTAATATGTTACATTTAAACATGTTGCATTTTAACAAGATAAAATGTTACATTTTAACATGATAAAATGTTACATTTTAACATGTTGCATTTTAACATGATAAAATGTTACATTTTTACATGTTTCATTTAAACATGATAAAATGTTACATTTTAACATTTTTCATTTTACATCATAAAATTTTACATTTTAACATGTTACATTTTAATATGTTACATTTAAACATGTTGCATTTTAACAAGATAAAATGTTACATTTTAACATGATAAAATGTTACATTTTAACATGTTGCATTTTAACATGATAAAATGTTACATTTTACATGTTTCATTTTAACATGATAAAATGTTACATTTTAACATGTTTTTTATTTTAAAATGTTACATTTTAATATGTTACATTTTAACATGTTGCATTTTAACATGATAAAATGTTACATTTTAACATGTTTCATTTTAACATGATAAAATGTTACATTTTAACATGTTTCATTTTAACATCATAAAATGTTACATTTTAACATGTTTCATTTTAACATGATAAAATGTTACATTTTAACATGTTTCATTTTAACATGATAAAATCTTACATTTTAACATGTTTCATTTTAACATGATAAAATGTTACATTTTAACATGATACATTTTAATATGTTACATTATAACATGTTGCATTTTAACATGATAAAATGTTACATTTTAACATGTTATATTTTAACATGATAAAATGTTACATTTTAACATGTTTCATTTTAACATGATAAAATGTTACATTTTAACATGTTGCATTTTAACATGATAAAATGTTACATTTTAACATGTTTCATTTTAACATGATAAAATGTTACATTTTAACATGTTTCATTTTAACATGATAAAATGTTACATTTTAACATGTTTTATTTTAACATGATAAAATGTTACATTTAAACATGTTTCATTTTAACATGATAAAATGTTACATTTTACATGTTTCATTTTAACATGATAAAATCTTACATTTTAACATGTTTTATTTTAACATGATAAAATGTTACATTTTAACATGTTTCATTTTAACATGTTTCATTTTAACATGATAAAATGTTACATTTTAACATGTTGCATTTTAACATGATAAAATTTTACATTTTAATATGTTTCATTTTAAAATGTTAGATTTTAATATGTTACATTTTAACATGTTGCATTTTAACATGATAAAATGTTACATTTTAACATGTTGCATTTTAACATGATAAAATGTTACATTTTAACATGTTGCATTTTAACATGATAAAATGTTACATTTTAACATGTTTCATTTTAACATGATAAAATGTTACATTTAAAAATGTTACATTTTTACATGTTTCATTTAAACATGTTTCATTTAAACATGATAAAATGTTACATTTTAACATTTTTCATTTTACATCATAAAATTTTACATTTTAACATGTTACATTTTAATATGTTACATTTAAACATGTTGCATTTTAACAAGATAAAATGTTACATTTTAACATGTTGCATTTTAACATGATACAATGTTACATTTTAACATGTTGCATTTTAACATGATAAAATGTTACATTTTACATGTTTCATTTTAACATGATAAAATGTTACATTTTAACATGTTTTTTATTTTAAAATGTTACATTTTAATATGTTACATTTTAACATGTTGCATTTTAACATGATAAAATGTTACATTTTAACATGTTTCATTTTAACATGATAAAATGTTACATTTTAACATGTTTCATTTTAACATCATAAAATGTTACATTTTAACATGTTTCATTTTAACATGATAAAATGTTACATTTTAACATGTTTCATTTTAACATGATAAAATCTTACATTTTAACATGTTTCATTTTAACATGATAAAATGTTACATTTTAACATGATACATTTTAATATGTTACATTATAACATGTTACATTTTAACATGATAAAATGTTACATTTTAACATGTTATATTTTAATATGATAAAATGTTACATTTTAACATGTTTCATTTTAACATGATTAAATGTTACATTTTAACATGTTGCATTTTAACATGATAAAATGTTACATTTTAACATGTTTCATTTTAACATGATAAAATGTTACATTTTAACATGTTTCATTTTAACATGATAAAATGTTACATTTTAACATGTTTTATTTTAACATGATAAAATGTTACATTTAAACATGTTTCATTTTAACATGATAAAATGTTACATTTTACATGTTTCATTTTAACATGATAAAATCTTACATTTTAACATGTTTTATTTTAACATGATAAAATGTTACATTTTAACATGTTTCATTTTAACATGTTTCATTTTAACATGATAAAATGTTACATTTTAACATGTTGCATTTTAACATGATAAAATTTTACATTTTAACTTGTTTCATTTTAACATGATAAAATGTTACATTTTAACATGTTGCATTTTAACATGATAAAATGTTACATTTTAACTTGTTTCATTTTAACATGATAAAATGTTACATTTTAACATGTTTCATTTTAAAATGTTACATTAAAAAATGTTACATTTTAACATGTTACATTTTAATATGTTACATTTTAGCATGTTGCATTTTAACATGATAAAATGTTACATTTTAACATGTTTCGTTTAAAAATGTTACATTTTAAAATGTTACATTTTAACATGTTACATTTTAATATGTTACATTTTAACATGTTGCATTTTAACATTGTAAAATGTTACATTTTAACATGTTGCATTTTAACATGATAAAATGTTACATATTAACATATTGCGATTTAACATGATAAAATGTTACATTTTAAAATGTTACATTTGAACATGTTACATTTTAATATGTTACATTTTAACATGTTGCATTTTAACATGATAAAATGTTACATTTTAACATGTTACATTTTAACATGTTGCATTTTAACATGATAAAATGTTACATTTTAACATGTTGCATTTTAACATGATAAAATGTTACATTTTAACATGTTTCATTTTAACATGATAAAATGTTACATTTTAACATGTTTCATTTTAACATGATAAAATGTTACATTTTAACATGTTTCATTTTAACATGATAAAATGTTACATTTTAACTGTTTCATTTTAACATGATAAAATGTTACATTTTAACATGTTTCATTTTAACATGTTACAATTTAACATGTTGCATTTTAACATGATTCATTTTAACATGATAAAATGTTACATTTTAACATGTTTCATTTTAACATGATAAAATGTTACATTTTAACATGTTGCATTTTAACATGTTGCATTTTACCATAAAAAAATGTTACATTTTACATGTTTCATTTTAACATGATAAAATGTTACATTTTACATGTTTCATTTTAACATGATAAAATGTTACATTTTAACATGTTTCATTTTAAAATGTTACATTTTAATATGTTACATTTTAACATGTTGCATTTTAACATGATAAAATGTTACATTTTAACATGTTTCATTTTAACATGTTTCATTTTAACATGATAAAATGTTACATTTTAACATGTTTCATTTTAACATCATAAAATGTTACATTTTAACATGTTTCATTTTAACATGATAAAATGTTACATTTTAACATGTTTCATTTTAACATGATAAAATCTTACATTTTAACATATTTCATTTTAACATGATAAAATGTTACATTTTAACATGTTACATTTTATTATGTTACATTTTAACATGTTGCATTTTAACATGATAAAATGTTACATTTTAACATGTTGCATTTTAACATGATAAAATGTTACATTTTAACATGTTTCATTTTAACATGATAAAATGTTACATTTTAACATGTTTTATTTTAACATGATAAAATGTTACATTTTAACGTTTCATTTTAACATGATAAAATGTTACATTTTAACATGTTTCATTTTAACATGTTACATTTTAACATGTTGCATTTTAACATGATAAAATGTTACATTTTAACATGTTGCATTTTAACATGATAAAATGTTACATTTTAACATGTTTCATTTTAACATGATAAAATGTTACATTTTAACATGTTGCATTTTAACATGATAAAATGTTACATTTTAATATGTTTCATTATAACATGATAAAATGTTACATTTTAGCATGTTTCATTTTAACATGATAAAATGTTACATTTTAACATGTTTTATTTTAACATAATAAAATGTTACATTTTAACATGTTTCATTTAAAAATGTTACATTAAAAAATGTTACATTTTAACATGTTACATTTTAATATGTTACATTTTAACATGTTGCATTTATACATGATAAAATGTTACATTTTAACATGTTGCATTTTAACATGATAAAATGTTACATTTTAACATGTTGCATTTTAACATGATAAAATGTAACATTTTAACATGTTGCATTTTAATATGATAAAATGTTACATTTTAACATGTTTCATTTTAACATGATAAAATGTTACATTTAAAAATGTTACATTTTTACATGTTTCATTTAAACATGATAAAATGTTACATTTTAATATGTTACATTTAAACATGTTGCATTTTAACATGATAAAATGTTACATTTTAACATGTTGCATTTTAACATGATAAAATGTTACATTTTAACATGTTGCATTTTGACATGTTGCATTTTAACATGATAAAATGTTACATTTTACATGTTTCATTTTAACATGATAAAATGTTACATTTTAACATGTTTCATTTTAAAATGTTACATTTTAATATGTTACATTTTAACATGTTGCATTTTAACATGATAAAATGTTACATTTTAACATTTTTCATTGTAACATGATAAAATGTTACATTTTAACATGTTTCATTTTAACATCATAAAATGTTACATTTTAACATGTTACATTTTATTATGATACATTTTAACATGTTGCATTTTAACATGATAAAATGTTACATTTTAACATGTTGCATTTTTACATGATAAAATGTTACATTTTAACATGTTGCATTTTTACATGATAAAATGTTACATTTTAACAGGTTGCACTTTAACATGATAAAATGTTACATTTTAACATGTTGAATTTTAACATGATAAAATGTTACATTTTAACATGTTGCATTTTAACATGATAAAATGTTACATTATAACATGTTTCATTTTAACATGATAAAATGTTACATTTTAACATGTTGCATTTTAACATGATAAAATGTTACATTTTAACATTTTTCATTGTAACATGATAAAATGTTACATTTTAACATGTTTCATTTTAACATCATAAAATGTTACATTTTAACATGTTACATTTTATTATGATACATTTTAACATGTTGCATTTTAACATGATAAAATGTTACATTTTAACATGTTGCATTTTTACATGATAAAATGTTACATTTTAACATGTTGCACTTTAACATGATAAAATGTTACATTTTAACATGTTGAATTTTAACATGATAAAATGTTACATTTTAACATGTTGCATTTTAACATGATAAAATGTTACATTATAACATGTTTCATTTTAACATGATAAAATGTTACATTTTAACATGTTGCTTTTTAACATGATAAAATGTTACATTTTAACATGTTGCATTTTAACATGTTACATTTTAATATGTTACATTTTAACATGATAAAATGTTACATTTTAACATGTTTCATTTTAACATGTTAAAATGTAACATTTTATCATGTTAAAATGCAACATGTTAAAATTTAACATTTTATCATGTTAAAATGCAACATGTTAAAATGTAACATGTTTCATTTTAACATGATAAAATGTTACATTTTAACATGTTTCATTTTAACATGATAAAATGTTACATTTTAACATGTTTCATTTTAACATGATAAAATGTTACATTTTAACATGTTTCATTTTAACATGATAAAATGTTACATTTTAACATGTTTCATTTTAACATGATAAAATCTTACATTTTAACATGTTTCATTTTACATTTTACATGTTTCATTTTAACATGATAAAATGTTACATTTTACATGTTTCATTTTAACATGATAAAATGTTACATTTTAACATGTTTCATTTTAATATGTTACATTTTAACATGTTGCAACATGATAAAATGTTACATTATAACATGTTTCATTTTAACATGATAAAATGTTACATTTTAACATGTTGCATTTTAACATGATAAAATGTTACATTATAACGTGTTTCATTTTAACATGATAAAATGTTACATTTTAACATGTTTTATTTTAACATGATAAAATGTTACATTTTAACATGTTTCATTTTAAAATGTTACATTTTAAAATGTTACATATTAACATGTTAAATTTTAATATGTTACATATTTACATGTTGCATTTTAACATGATAAAATGTTACATTTTAACATGTTGCATTTTAACATGATAAAATGTTACATTTTAACATGTTTAATTTTAACATGATAAAATGTTACATTTAAAAATGTTACATTTTTACATGTTTCATTTAAACATGATAAAATGTTACATTTTAACATTTTTCATTTTAACATCATAAAATGTTACATTTTAACATGTTACATTTTAATATGTTACATTTTAACATGTTGCATTTTAACATGATAAAATGTTACATTTTAACATGTTGCATTTTAACATGATAAAATGTTACATTTTTAACATGTTGCATTTTAACATGATAAAATGTTACATTTTAACATGTTGCATTTTAACATGATAAAATGTTACATTAAAACATGTTTCATTTTAACATGATAAAATGTTACATTTTAACATGTTTCATTTTAAAATGTTACATTTTAAAATGTTACATTTTAACATGTTACATTTTAATATGTTACATTTTAACATGTTGCATTTTAACATGATAAAATGTTACATTTTAACATGTTGCATTTTAACATGATAAAATGTTACATTTTAACATATTGCGATTTAACATGATAAAATGTTACATTTTAAAATGTTACATTTGAACATGTTACATTTTAATATGTTACATTTTAACATTTTTCATTTTAACATCATAAAATGTTACATTTTAACATGTTACATTTTAATATGTTACATTTTAACATGTTGCATTTTAACATGATAAAATGTTACATTTTAACATGTTGCATTTTAACATGATAAAATGTTACATTTTAACATATTGCGATTTAACATGATAAAATGTTACATTTTAAAATGTTACATTTGAACATGTTACATTTTAATATGTTACATTTTAACATGTTGCATTTTAACATGATAAAATGTTACATTTTAACATGTTGCATTTTAACATGTTACATTTTAATATGTTACATTTTAACATGTTGCATTTTAACATGATAAAATGTTACATTTTAACATGTTGCATTTTAACATGTTGCATTTTAACATAAAAAAAAGTTACATTTTAACATGTTGCATTTTAACATGATAAAATGTTACATTATAACATGTTGCATTTTAACATGATAAAATGTTACATTTTAACATAATTCATTTTAAAATGTTACATTTTAAAATGTTAAATTTTAACATGTTACATTTTAATATGTTACATTTTAACATGTTGCATTTTAACATGATAAAATGTTACATTTTAATATGTTGCATTTTAACATGATAAAATGTTACATTTTAACATATTGTATTTTAACAAGATAAAATGTTACATTTTACATGTTGCATTTTAACATGATAAAATGTTACATTATAACGTGTTTCATTTTAACATGATAAAATGTTACATTTTAACAAGTTTCATTTTAACATGATAAAATGTTACATTTTAACATGTTTCATTTTAAAATGTTACATTTTAAAATGTTACATTTTAACTTGTTACATTTTAATATGTTACATTTTAACATGTTGCATTTTAACATGATAAAATTTTACATTTTAACATGTTGCATTTTAACATGATAAAATGTTACATTTTAACATGTTTAATTTTAACATGATAAAATGTTACATTTAAAAATGTTACATTTTTACATGTTTCATTTAAACATGATAAAATGTTACATTTTAACATTTTTCATTTTAACATCATAAAATGTTACATTTTAACATGTTACATTTTAATATGTTACATTTTAACATGTTGCATTTTAACATGATAAAATGTTACATTTTAACATGTTGCATTTTAACATGATAAAATGTTACATTTTAACATGTTGCATTTTAACATGATAAAATGTTACATTTTAACATGTTGCATTTTAACATGATAAAATGTTACATTTTAACATGTTGCATTTTAACATGATAAAATGTTACATTTTAACATGTTGCATTTTAACATGATAAAATGTTTCATTTTAACATGTTGCATTTTAACATGATAAAATGTTACATTTTAACATGTTTCATTTTAACATGATAAAATGTTACATTTTAACATGTTTTATTTAAAAATGTTACATTTTAAAATGTTACATTTTAACATGTTACATTTTAATATGTAACATTTTAACATGTTGCATTTTAAAATGATAAAATGTTACATTTTAACATGTTGCATTTTAACATGATAAAATGTTACATTTTAACATGTTGCATTTTAACATGATAAAATGTTACATTTTAACATGTTGCATTTTAACATGATAAAATGTTTCATTTTAACATGTTGCATTTCAACATGATAAAATGTTACATTTTAACATGTTTCATTTTAACATGATAAAATGTTACATTTTAACATGTTTTATTTAAAAATGTTACATTTTAAAATGTTACATTTTAACATGTTACATTTTAATATGTTACATTTTAACATGTTGCATTTTAAAATGATAAAATGTTACATTTTAACATGTTGCATTTTAACATGATAAAATGTTACATTTTAACATGTTTCATTTTAACATGATAAAATGTTACATTTTAACATGTTGCATTTTAACATGATAAAATGTTACATTTTAACATGTTGCATTTTAACATGATAAAATGTTACATTTTAACATGTTTCATTTTAACATGATAAAATGTTACATTTTAACATGTTTCATTTTAAAATGTTACATTTTAAAATGTTACATTTTAAAATGTTACATTTTAACATGTTACATTTTAATATGTTACATTTTAACATGTTGCATTTTAACATGATAAAATGTTACATTTTAACATGTTTCATTTTAACATGATAAAATGTTACATTAAAAAATGTTACATTTTTACATGTTTCATTTAAACATGATAAAATGTTACATTTTAACATTTTTTATTTTAACATGATAAAATGTTACATTTTAACATGTTTCATTTTAAAATGTTACATTTTAAAATGTTACATTTTAACATGTTACATTTTAATATGTTACATTTTAACATGTTTCATTTTAACATGATAAAATGTTACATTTTAACGTTTCATTTTAACATGATAAAATGTTACATTTTAACATGTTGCATTTTAACATGATAAAATGTTACATTATAACATGTTGCATTTTAACATGATAAAATGTTACATTTTAACATGTTTCATTTTAAAATGTTACATTTTAACATGTTTCATTTTAAAATGTTACATTTTAAAATGTTAAATTTTAACATGTTACATTTTAATATGTTACATTTTAACATGTTGCATTTTAACATGATAAAATGTTACATTTTAATATGTTGCATTTTAACATGATAAAATGTTACATTTTAACATGTTACATTTTAACATGTTGCATTTTAACATGATAAAATGTTTCATTTTAACATGTTGCATTTTAACATGATAAAATGTTACATTTTAACATGTTGCATTTTAACATGATAAAATGTTACATTTTAACATGTTTCATTTTAAAATGTTACATTTTAAAATGTTACATTTTAACATGTTACATTTTAATATGTTATATTTTAACATGTTGCATTTTAACATGATAAAATGTTACATTTTAACATGTTGCATTTTAACATGATAAAATGTTACATTTTAACATGTTTAATTTTAACATGATAAAATGTTACATTTAAAAATGTTACATTTTTACATGTTTCATTTAAACATGATAAAATGTTACATTTTAACATTTTTCATTTTAACATCATAAAATGTTACATTTTAACATGTTACATTTTAATATGTTACATATTAACATGTTGCATTTTAACATGATAAAATGTTACATTTTAACATGTTGCATTTTAACATGATAAAATGTTACATTTTAACATGTTGCATTTTAACATGATAAAATGTTACATTTTAACATGTTACATTTTAACATGTTGCATTTTAACATGATAAAATGTTTCATTTTAACATGTTGCATTTTAACATGATAAAATGTTACATTTTAACATGTTTCATTTTAACATGATAAAATGTTACATTTTTACATGTTTTATTTAAAAATGTTACATTTTAAAATGTTACATTTTAACATGTTACATTTTAATATGTTACATTTTAACATGTTGCATTTTAAAATGATAAAATGTTACATTTTAACATGTTGCATTTTAACATGATAAAATGTTACATTTTAACATGTTGCATTTTAACATGATAAAATGTTACATTTTAACATGTTGCATTTTAACATGTTGCATTTTAACATGATAAAATGTTACATTTTACATGTTTCATTTTAACATGATAAAATGTTACATTTTAACATGTTTCATTTTAAAATGTTACATTTTAATATGTTACATTTTAACATGTTTTATTTTAACATCATAAAATGTTACATTTTAACATGTTTCATTTTAACATGGTAAAATGTTACATTTTAACATGTTTCATTTTAACATGATAAAATCTTACATTTTAACATGTTTCATTTTAACATGATAAAATGTTACATTTTAACATGTTGCATTTTAACATGATAAAATGTTACATTTTAACATGTTGCATTTTAACATGATAAAATGTTACATTTTAACATGTTGCATTTTAACATGATAAAATGTTACATTATAACATGTTTCATTTTAACATGATAAAATCTTACATTTTAACATGATTCATTTTAACATGATAAAATGTTACATTTTAACATGTTGCATTTTAACATGATAAAATGTTACATTTTAACATGTTGCACTTTAAAATGATAAAATGTTACATTTTAACATGTTGCATTTTAACATGATAAAATGTTACATTTTAACATGTTACATTTTAATATGTTACATTTAAACATGTTGCATTTTAACATGATAAAATGTTACATTTTAACATGTTGCATTTTAACATGTTGCATTTTAACATGATAAAATGTTACATTTTAACATGTTTCATTTTAACATCATAAAATGTTACATTTTAACATGTTTCATTTTAACATGATAAAATGTTACATTTTAACATGTTTCATTTTAACATGATAAAATCGTACATTTTAACATGTTTCATTTTAACATGATAAAATGTTACATTTTAACATGTTGCATTTTAACATGATAAAATGTTACATTTTAACATGTTGCATTTTAACATGATAAAATGTTACATTTTAACATGTTGCATTTTAACATGATAAAATGTTACATTTTAACATGTTTCATTTTAAAATGTTACATTTTAAAATTTTACATTTTAATATGTTACATTTTAACATGTTGCATTTTAACATGATAAAATGTTACATTTTAACATGTTTCATTTTAACATGATAAAATGTTACATTAAAAAATGTTACATTTTTACATGTTTCATTTAAACATGATAAAATGTTACATTTTAACATTTTTCATTTTAACATCATAAAATGTTACATTTTAACATGTTACATTTTAATATGTTACATTTTAACATGTTGCATTTTTACATGATAAAATGTTACATTTTAACATGTTGCATTTTAACATGATAAACTGTTACATTTTAACATGTTGCATTTTAACATGTTGCATTTTAACATGTTGCATTTTAACATAATAAAATGTTACATTTTAACATGTTGCATTTTAACATGATAAAATGTTACATTATAATATGTTTCATTTTAACATGATAAAATGTTACATTTTAACATATTACATTTTTATATGGTACATTTTAACATGTTGCATTTTAACATGATAAAATGTTACATTTTAACATGTTTCATTTTAACATGATAAAATGTTACATTTTAACATGTTTCATTTTAACATGATAAAATGTTACATTTTAACATGTTGCATTTTAACATGATAAAATGTTACATTTTTACATGTTGCATTTTAACATGATAAAAATGTTACATTTTAACATGTTTCATTTTAACATGATAAAATGTTACATTTTAACATGTTTCATTTAAAAATGTTACATTTTAAAATGTTACATTTTAACATGTTACATTTTTATATGTTACATTTTAACATGTTGCATTTTAACATGATAAAATGTTACATTTTAACATGTTTCATTTTAACATGATAAAATGTTACATTTTAACATGTTTCATTTTAACATGATAAAATGTTACATTTTAACATGATTCATTTTAACATGATAAAATGTTACATTTTAACATGTTGCATTTTAACATGATAAAATGTTACATTTTAACATGTTGCACTTTAAAATGATAAAATGTTACATTTTAACATGTTGCATTTTAACATGATAAAATGTTACATTTTAACATGTTACATTTTAATATGTTACATTTAAACATGTTGCATTTTAACATGATAAAATGTTACATTTTAACATGTTGCATTTTAACATGTTGCATTTTAACATGATAAAATGTTACATTTTAACATGTTTCATTTTAACATCATAAAATGTTACATTTTAACATGTTTCATTTTAACATGATAAAATGTTACATTTTAACATGTTTCATTTTAACATGATAAAATCGTACATTTTAACATGTTTCATTTTAACATGATAAAATGTTACATTTTAACATGTTGCATTTTAACATGATAAAATGTTACATTTTAACATGTTGCATTTTAACATGATAAAATGTTACATTTAAACATGTTTCATTTTAACATGATAAAATGTTACATTTTAACATGTTTCATTTTAAAATGTTACATTTTAAAATTTTACATTTTAATATGTTACATTTTAACATGTTGCATTTTAACATGATAAAATGTTACATTTTAACATGTTTCATTTTAACATGATAAAATGTTACATTAAAAAATGTTACATTTTTACATGTTTCATTTAAACATGATAAAATGTTACATTTTAACATTTTTCATTTTAACATCATAAAATGTTACATTTTAACATGTTACATTTTAATATGTTACATTTTAACATGTTGCATTTTTACATGATAAAATGTTACATTTTAACATGTTGCATTTTAACATGATAAACTGTTACATTTTAACATGTTGCATTTTAACATGTTGCATTTTAACATGATAAAATGTTACATTTTAACATGTTGCATTTTAACATAATAAAATGTTACATTTTAACATGTTGCATTTTAACATGATAAAATGTTACATTATAATATGTTTCATTTTAACATGATAAAATGTTACATTTTAACATGTTACATTTTTATATGGTACATTTTAACATGTTGCATTTTAACATGATAAAATGTTACATTTTAACATGTTTCATTTTAACATGATAAAATGTTACATTTTAACATGTTTCATTTTAACATGATAAAATGTTACATTTTAACATGTTGCATTTTAACATGATAAAATGTTACATTTTAACATGTTGCATTTTAACATGATAAAATGTTACATTTTAACATGTTGCATTTTAACATGATAAAATGTTACATTTTAAAATGTTACTTTTTAAATTGTTACATTTTAAAATGTTACATTTTAACATGTTACATTTTAATACGTTACATTTTAACATGTTGCATTTTAACATGATAAAATGTTACATTTTAACATGTTGCATTTTAACATGATAAAATGTTACATTTTAACATGTTTCATTTTAACATGATAAAATGTTACATTTTAACATGTTTCATTTTAACATGATAAAATGTTACATTTTAACATGTTGCATTTTAACATGATAAAATGTTACATTTTTACATGTTGCATTTTAACATGATAAAAATGTTACATTTTAACATGTTGCATTTTAACATGATAAAATGTTACATTTTAAAATGTTACATTTGAACATGTTACATTTTAATATGTTACATTTTAACATTTTGCATTTTAACATGATAAAATGTTACATTTTAACATGTTGCATTTTAACATGATAAAATGTTACATTTTAACATGTTACAATTTAATATGTTACATTTTAACATGTTGCATTTTAACATGATAAAATGTTACATTTTAACATGTTGCATTTTAACATGATAAAATGTTACATTTTAACATGTTGCATTTTAACATGATTAAATGTTACATTTTAACATGTTTCATTTTAACATGATAAAATGTTACATTTTAACATGTTTCATTTAAAAATGTTACAATTTAAAATGTTACATTTTAACATGTTACATTTTAATATGTTACATTTTAACATGCTGCATTTTAACATGATAAAATGTTCATTTTAACATGTTGCATTTTAACATGATAAATGTTACATTTTAACATGTTTCATTTTAACATGATAAAATGTTACATTTTAACATGTTTCATTTTAACATGTTTCATTTTAACATGATAAAATGTTACATTTTAACATGTTGCATTTTAACATGATAAAATGTTACATTTTAACATGTTTAATTTTAAAATGTTACATTTTAAAATGTAACATTTTAACATGTTACATTTTAATATGTTACATTTTAACATGTTTCATTTTAACATAATAAAATGTTACATTTTAACATGTTGCATTTTAACATGATAAAATGTTACATTTTAACATGTTGCATTTTAACATGATAAAATGTTACATTTTAACATGTTGCATTTAACATGATAAAATGTTACATTTTAACTCATTGCAGCATAGTGTTACAGTAAATGTAACACCAAATGTTTGTCCATTGTTTCACAGTGTTACACTTTGTGTAACACCACATGTTTTATTTTTTTCCAACCAGACACACAGCGCTATTACTTCGGAACTTTTTCCCTGTAGTTCAACACATCACCACTAGATAGGGTACGTGGGTATTTGAAGGAAACCTATTTATTTATTGTGTTCAGAGACGTTCACATGTGATCGTGTTGGTGTTTACTGTTATCATTGATACTTTCATGATTATTGAGGTAAGTTTATTACTGATTATACTTATTCTAAATGGAAAATGAACTTATGGTTTCGTTATACAATATAAAGTTGTTTTCCCATAATTTATTTAAGTTAGACGTTGCTAGGTGATAGGTCAAAACAATTAAAAATAAGCATTTTTGCATTTGTCATAGTTCCGTGCAACATGGGGTCACAGAACTAGGGATGGTTCCGTGCAGCAAAGAGTTAACATGTTGCATTTTAACATGATAAAATGTTACATTTTAACATGTTTTATTTTAACATGATAAAATGTTACATTTTAACATGTTTTATTTTAACATGATAAAATGTTACATTTAAAAATGTTACATTTTTACATGTTGCATTTTAACATGATAAAATGTTACATTTTAACATGTTTCATTTTAACATGATAAATGTTACATTTTAACATGTTTCATTTTAACATGATATAATGTTACATTTTAACATGTTTCATTTTAACATGATAAAATGTTACAATTTAACATGTTTCATTTTAACATGATAAAACGTTACATTTTAACATGTTTCATTTTAACATGATAAAATGTTACATTTTAACATGTTTCATTTAAGCATGATAAAATGTTACATTTTAACATGTTGCATTTTAACATGATAAAATGTTACATTTTAACATGTTTAATTTTAAAATGTTACATTTTAAAATGTAACATTTTAACATGTTACATTTTAATATGTTACATTTTAACATGTTTCAATTTACATCATAAAATGTTACATTTTAACATGTTGCATTTTAACATCATAAAATGTTACATTTTAACATGATAAAATGTTACATTTTAACATGTTGCATTTAACATGATAAAATGTTACATTTTAACATGTTGCATTTAACATGATAAAATGTTACATTTTAACATGTTGCATTTAACATGATAAAATGTTACATTTTAACATGTTGCATTTTAACATGATAAAATGTTACATTTTTACATGTTGCATTTTAACATGATAAAATGTTACATTTTAACATGTTTCATTTTAACATGATATAATGTTACATTTTAACATGTTTCATTTTAACATGATAAAATGTTATATTTTAACATGTTTTATTTTAACATGATAAAATGTTACATTTTAACATGTTTCATTTTAACATGATAAAATGGTACATTTTAACATGTTTCATTTTAACATGATAAAATGTTACATTTTAACATGTTGCATTTTAACATGATAAAATGTTACATTTTAACATGTTTCATTTTAAATTGTTACATTTTAAAATGTAACATTTTAACATGTTACATTTTAATATGTTACATTTTAACATGTTTCATTTTAACATAATAAAATGTTACATTTTAACATGTTTCATTTTAACATGATAAAATGTTACATTTTAACGTTTCATTTTAACATGATAAAATGTTACATTATAACATGTTTCATTTTAACATGATAAAATGTTACATTTTAACATGTTTCATTTTAACATGATAAAATGTTACATATTAACATGTTGCATTTTAACATGATAAAATGTTACATTTTAACATGTTTCATTTTAACATAATAAAATGTTACATTTTAACATGTTTCATTTTAACATGATAAAATGTTACATTTTAACGTTTCATTTTAACATGATAAAATGTTACATTTTAACATGTTGCATTTTAACATGATAAAATGTTTCATTTTAACATGTTGCATTTTAACATGTTTCATTTTAACATGATAAAATGTTACATTTTAACATGTTGCATTTTAACATGATAAAATGTTACATTTCAACATGTTTAATTTTAAAATGTTACATTTTAAAATGTAACATTTTAACATGTTACATTTAATATGTTACATTTTAACATGTTTCATTTAAACATAATAAAATGTTACATTTTAACATGTTGCATTTTAACATCATAAAATGTTACATTTTAACATGTTGCATTTTAACATCATAAAATGTTACATTTTAACATGTTGCATTTTAACATGATAAAATGTTACATTTTAACATGTTTCATTTTAACATGATATAATGTTACATTTTAACATGTTTCATTTTAACATGATAAAATGTTATATTTTAACATGTTTTATTTTAACATGATAAAATGTTACATTTTAACATGTTTCATTTTAACATGATAAAATGGTACATTTTAACATGATAAAATGTTACATTTTAACATGTTGCATTTTAACATGATAAAATGTTACATTTTAACATGTTTCATTTTAAATTGTTACATTTTAAAATGTAACATTTTAACATGTTACATTTTAATATGTTACATTTTAACATGTTTCATTTTAACATAATAAAATGTTACATTTTAACGTGTTTCATTTTAACATGATAAAATGTTACATTTTAACGTTTCATTTTAACATGATAAAATGTTACATTATAACATGTTTCATTTTAACATGATAAAATGATACATTTTAACATGTTTCATTTTAACATGATGAAATGTTACATATTAACATGTTACATTTTAACATGTTTCATTTTAACATGATAAAATGTTACTTTTTAACGTTGCATTTTAACATGATAAAATGTTACATTTTAACATGTTTCATTTTAACATGATAAAATGTTACATTTAAAAATGTTACATTTTTACATGTTACATTTTAAAATGTAACATTTTAACATGTTACATTTTAATATGTTACATTTTAACATGTTTCATTTTAACATAATAAAATGTTACATTTTAAGATGTTGCATTTTAACATGATAAAATGTTACATTTTAACATGTTGCATTTTAACATGATAAAATGTTACATTTTAACATGTTGCATTTTAACATGATAAAATGTTACATTTTAACATGTTGCATTTTAACATGATAAAATGTTACATTTTAACATGTTGCATTTTAACATGATAAAATGTTACATTTTAAAATGTTACATTTTAAATTGTTACATTTTAAAATGTTACATTTTAACATGTTACATTTTAATACGTTACATTTTAACATGTTGCATTTTAACATGACAAAATGTTACATTTTAACATGTTGCATTTTAACATGATAAAATGTTACATTTTTACATGTTGCATTTTAACATGATAAAATGTTACATTTTAACATGTTTCATTTTAACATGATATAATGTTACATTTTAACATGTTTCATTTTAACATGATAAAATGTTATATTTTAACATGTTTTATTTTAACATGATAAAATGTTACATTTTAACATGTTTCATTTTAACATGATAAAATGGTACATTTTAACATGTTTCATTTTAACATGATAAAATGTTACATTTTAACATGTTGCATTTTAACATGATAAAATGTTACATTTTAACATGTTGCATTTTAACATGATAAAATGTTACATTTTAACATGTTGCATTTAACATGATAAAATGTTACATTTTAACTCATTGCAGCATAGTGTTACAGTAAATGTAACACCAAATGTTTGTCCATTGTTTCACAGTGTTACACTTTGTGTAACACCACATGTTTTATTTTTTTCCAACCAGACACACAGCGCTATTACTTCGGAACTTTTTCCCTGTAGTTCAACACATCACCACTAGATAGGGTACGTGGGTATTTGAAGGAAACCTATTTATTTATTGTGTTCAGAGACGTTCACATGTGATCGTGTTGGTGTTTACTGTTATCATTGATACTTTCATGATTATTGAGGTAAGTTTATTACTGATTATACTTATTCTAAATGGAAAATGAACTTATGGTTTCGTTATACAATATAAAGTTGTTTTCCCATAATTTATTTAAGTTAGACGTTGCTAGGTGATAGGTCAAAACAATTAAAAATAAGCATTTTTGCATTTGTCATAGTTCCGTGCAACATGGGGTCACAGAACTAGGGATGGTTCCGTGCAGCAAAGAGTTAACATGTTGCATTTTAACATGATAAAATGTTACATTTTAACATGTTTTATTTTAACATGATAAAATGTTACATTTTAACATGTTTTATTTTAACATGATAAAATGTTACATTTAAAAATGTTACATTTTTACATGTTGCATTTTAACATGATAAAATGTTACATTTTAACATGTTTCATTTTAACATGATAAATGTTACATTTTAACATGTTTCATTTTAACATGATATAATGTTACATTTTAACATGTTTCATTTTAACATGATAAAATGTTACAATTTAACATGTTTCATTTTAACATGATAAAACGTTACATTTTAACATGTTTCATTTTAACATGATAAAATGTTACATTTTAAC
The DNA here is from genome assembly GCF_028750875.1 of Macrosteles quadrilineatus. Classification (NCBI taxonomy): domain Eukaryota; kingdom Metazoa; phylum Arthropoda; class Insecta; order Hemiptera; family Cicadellidae; genus Macrosteles; species Macrosteles quadrilineatus. Next base: position 551,983 of record NW_026542645.1, read on the forward strand.
ATGTTTCATTTAAGCATGATAAAATGTTACATTTTAACATGTTGCATTTTAACATGATAAAATGTTACATTTTAACATGTTTAATTTTAAAATGTTACATTTTAAAATGTAACATTTTAACATGTTACATTTTAATATGTTACATTTTAACATGTTTCAATTTACATCATAAAATGTTCCATTTTAACATGTTGCATTTTAACATCATAAAATGTTACATTTTAACATGATAAAATGTTACATTTTAACATGTTGCATTTAACATGATAAAATGTTACATTTTAACATGTTGCATTTAACATGATAAAATGTTACATTTTAACATGTTGCATTTAACATGATAAAATGTTACATTTTAACATGTTGCATTTTAACATGATAAAATGTTACATTTTTACATGTTGCATTTTAACATGATAAAATGTTACATTTTAACATGTTTCATTTTAACATGATATAATGTTACATTTTAACATGTTTCATTTTAACATGATAAAATGTTATATTTTAACATGTTTTATTTTAACATGATAAAATGTTACATTTTAACATGTTTCATTTTAACATGATAAAATGGTACATTTTAACATGTTTCATTTTAACATGATAAAATGTTACATTTTAACATGTTGCATTTTAACATGATAAAATGTTACATTTTAACATGTTTCATTTTAAATTGTTACATTTTAAAATGTAACATTTTAACATGTTACATTTTAATATGTTACATTTTAACATGTTTCATTTTAACATAATAAAATGTTACATTTTAACATGTTTCATTTTAACATGATAAAATGTTACATTTTAACGTTTCATTTTAACATGATAAAATGTTACATTATAACATGTTTCATTTTAACATGATAAAATGTTACATTTTAACATGTTTCATTTTAACATGATAAAATGTTACATATTAACATGTTGCATTTTAACATGATAAAATGTTACATTTTAACATGTTTCATTTTAACATAATAAAATGTTACATTTTAACATGTTTCATTTTAACATGATAAAATGTTACATTTTAACGTTTCATTTTAACATGATAAAATGTTACATTTTAACATGTTGCATTTTAACATGATAAAATGTTTCATTTTAACATGTTGCATTTTAACATGTTTCATTTTAACATGATAAAATGTTACATTTTAACATGTTGCATTTTAACATGATAAAATGTTACATTTCAACATGTTTAATTTTAAAATGTTACATTTTAAAATGTAACATTTTAACATGTTACATTTAATATGTTACATTTTAACATGTTTCATTTAAACATAATAAAATGTTACATTTTAACATGTTGCATTTTAACATCATAAAATGTTACATTTTAACATGTTGCATTTTAACATCATAAAATGTTACATTTTAACATGTTGCATTTTAACATGATAAAATGTTACATTTTAACATGTTTCATTTTAACATGATATAATGTTACATTTTAACATGTTTCATTTTAACATGATAAAATGTTATATTTTAACATGTTTTATTTTAACATGATAAAATGTTACATTTTAACATGTTTCATTTTAACATGATAAAATGGTACATTTTAACATGATAAAATGTTACATTATAACATGTTTCATTTTAACATGATAAAATGATACATTTTAACATGTTTCATTTTAACATGATGAAATGTTACATATTAACATGTTACATTTTAACATGTTTCATTTTAACATGATAAAATGTTACTTTTTAACGTTGCATTTTAACATGATAAAATGTTACATTTTAACATGTTTCATTTTAACATGATAAAATGTTACATTTAAAAATGTTACATTTTTACATGTTACATTTTAAAATGTAACATTTTAACATGTTACATTTTAATATGTTACATTTTAACATGTTTCATTTTAACATAATAAAATGTTACATTTTAAGATGTTGCATTTTAACATGATAAAATGTTACATTTTAACATGTTGCATTTTAACATGATAAAATGTTACATTTTAACATGTTGCATTTTAACATGATAAAATGTTACATTTTAACATGTTGCATTTTAACATGATAAAATGTTACATTTTAAAATGTTACATTTTAAATTGTTACATTTTAAAATGTTACATTTTAACATGTTACATTTTAATACGTTACATTTTAACATGTTGCATTTTAACATGACAAAATGTTACATTTTAACATGTTGCATTTTAACATGATAAAATGTTACATTTTAACATGTTTCATTTTAACATGATAAAATGTTACATTTTAACATGTTTCATTTTAACATGATAAAATGTTACATTTTAACATGTTGCATTTTAACATGATAAAATGTTACATTTTTACATGTTGCATTTTAACATGATAAAAATGTTACATTTTAACATGTTGCATTTTAACATGATAAAATGTTACATTTTAACGTTTCATTTTAACATGATAAAATGTTACATTTTAACATGTTTCATTTTAACATGATAAAATGTTTCATTTTAACATGTTGCATTTTAACATGATAAAATGTTACATTTAAAAATGTTACATTTTTACATGTTACATTTTAAAATGTAACATTTTAACATGTTACATTTTAATATGTTACATTTTAACATGTTTCATTTTAACATAATAAAATGTTACATTTTAAGATGTTGCATTTTAACATGATAAAATGTTACATTTTAACATGTTGCATTTTAACATGATAAAATGTTACATTTTAACATGTTGCATTTTAACATGATAAAATGTTACATTTTAACATGTTGCATTTTAACATGATAAAATGTTACATTTTAACATGTTGCATTTTAACATGATAAAATGTTACATTTTAACATGTTGCATTTTAACATGATAAAATGTTACATTCTAAAATGTTACTTTTTAAATTGTTACATTTTAAAATGTTACATTTTAACATGTTACATTTTAATACGTTACATTTTAACATGTTGCATTTTAACATGATAAAATGTTACATTTTAACATGTTGCATTTTAACATGATATAATGTTACATTTTAACATGTTTCATTTTAACATGATAAAATGTTACATTTTAACATGTTTCATTTTAACATGATAAAATGTTACATTTTAACATGTTGCATTTTAACATGATAAAATGTTACATTTTTACATGTTGCATTTTAACATGATAAAAATGTTACATTTTAACATGTTGCATTTTAACATGATAAAATGTTACATTTTAAAATGTTACATTTGAACATGTTACATTTTAATATGTTACATTTTAACATTTTGCATTTTAACATGATAAAATGTTACATTTTAACATGTTGCATTTTAACATGATAAAATGTTACATTTTAACATGTTACAATTTAATATGTTACATTTTAACATGTTGCATTTTAACATGATAAAATTTTACATTTTAACATGTTGCATTTTAACATGATAAAATGTTACATTTTAACATGTTGCATTTTAACATGATTAAATGTTACATTTTAACATGTTTCATTTTAACATGATAAAATGTTACATTTTAACATGTTTCATTTAAAAATGTTACAATTTAAAATGTTACATTTTAATATGTTACATTTTAATATGTTACATTTTAACATGCTGCATTTTAACATGATAAAATGTTACATTTTAACATGTTGCATTTTAACATGATAAATGTTACATTTTAACATGTTTCATTTTAACATGATAAAATGTTACATTTTAACATGTTTCATTTTAACATGTTTCATTTTAACATGTTTCATTTTAACATGATAAAATGTTACATTTTAACATGTTGCATTTTAACATGATAAAATGTTACATTTTAACATGTTTAATTTTAAAATGTTACATTTTAACATGTTTCATTTTAACATAATAAAATGTTACATTTTAACATGTTGCATTTTAACATGATAAAATGTTACATTTTAACATGTTGCATTTTAACATGATAAAATGTTACATTTTAACATGTTGCATTTAACATGATAAAATGTTACATTTTAACATGTTTCATTTTAACATGATAAAATGTTACATTTTAACATGTTTTATTTTAACATGATAAAATGTTACATTTAAAAATGTTACATTTTTACATGTTGCATTTTAACATGATAAAATGTTACATTTTAACATGTTTCATTTTAACATGATAAATGTTACATTTTAACATGTTTCATTTTAACATGATATAATGTTACATTTTAACATGTTTCATTTTAACATGATAAAATGTTACATTTTAACATGTTTCATTTTAACATGATAAAACGTTACATTTTAACATGTTTCATTTTAACATGATAAAATGTTACATTTTAACATGTTTCATTTTAACATGATAAAATGTTACATTTTAACATGTTTCATTTTAACATGATAAAATGTTACATTTTAACATGTTGCATTTTAACATGATAAAATGTTACATTTTAACATGTTTAATTTTAAAATGTTACATTTTTAAATGTAACATTTTAACATGTTACATTTTAATATGTTACATTTTAACATGTTTCAATTTAACATAATAAAATGTTACATTTTAACATGTTGCATTTTAACATGATAAAATGTTACATTTTAACATGTTGCATTTTAACATGATAAAGTGTTACATTTTAACATGTTGCATTTAACATGATAAAATGTTACATTTTAACATGTTTCATTTTAACATAATAAAATGTTACATTTTAACATGTTGCATTTTAACATGATAAAATGTTACATTTTAACATGTTGCATTTTAACATGATAAAATGTTACATTTTAACATGTTGCATTTAACATGATAAAATGTTACATTTTAACATGTTGCATTTTAACATGATAAAATGTTACATTTAAACATGTTTTATTTTAACATGATAAAATGTTACATTTAAAAATGTTACATTTTTACATGTTGCATTTTAACATGATAAAATGTTACATTTTAACATGTTTCATTTTAACATGATATAATGTTACATTTTAACATGTTTCATTTTAACATGATAAAATGTTACATTTTAACGTTTCATTTTAACATGATAAAATGTTACATTTTAACATGTTTCATTTTAACATGATAAAATGTTACATTTTAACATGTTTCATTTTAACATGATAAAATGTTACATTTTAACATGTTTCATTTTAACATGATAAAATGTTACATTTTAACATGTTGCATTTTAACATGATAAAATGTTACATTTTAACATGTTTCATTTTAAATTGTTACATTTTAAAATGTAACATTTTAACATGTTACATTTTAATATGTTACATTTTAACATGTGTCATTTTAACATAATAAAATGTTACATTTTAACATGTTTCATTTTAACATGATAAAATGTTACATTTTAACGTTTCATTTTAACATGATAAAATGTTACATTTTAACATGTTGCATTTTAACATGATAAAATGTTACATTTTTACATGTTTCATTTTAACATTATAAAATGTTACATTTTAACGTTTCATTTTAACATGATAAAATGTTACATTTTAACATGACAAAATGTTACATTTTAACATGTTTCATTTTAACATGATAAAATGTTACAATATTAACATGTTGCATTTTAACATGATAAAATGTTACATTTTAACATGTTTCATTTTACATTTTAATATGTTACATTTTAACATGTTTTATTTTAACATGATAAAATGTTACATTTTAACGTTTCATTTTAACATGATAAAATGTTACATTTTAACATGTTGCATTTTAACATGATAAAATGTTTCATTTTAACATGTTGCATTTTAACATGATAAAATGTTACATTTTAACAAGTTTCATTTTAACATGATAAAATGTTACATTTAAAAATGTTACATTTTTACATGTTTCATTTAAACATGATAAAATGTTACATTATAACATTTTTCATTTTAACATGATAAAATGTTACATTTTAACATGTTGCATTTTAACATGATAAAATGTTACATTTTAACATGTTGCATTTTAACATGATAAAATGTTACATTTTTACATGTTTCATTTTAACATGATATAATGTTACATTTTAACATGTTTCATTTTAACATGATAAAATGTTACATTTTAACATGTTTCATTTTAACATGATAAAACGTTACATTTTAACATGTTTCATTTTAACATGATAAAATGTTACATTTTAACATGTTTCATTTTAACATGATAAAATGTTACATTTTAACATGTTTCATTTTAACATGATAAAATGTTACATTTTAACATGTTGCATTTTAACATGATAAAATGTTACATTTTAACATGTTTAATTTTAAAATGTTACATTTTAAAATGTAACATTTTAACATGTTACATTTTAATATGTTACATTTTAACATGTTTCAATTTAACATAATAAAATGTTACATTTTAACATGTTGCATTTTAACATGATAAAATGTTACATTTTAACATGTTGCATTTTAACATGATAAAGTGTTACATTTTAACATGTTGCATTTAACATGATAAAATGTTACATTTTAACATGTTTCATTTTAACATAATAAAATGTTACATTTTAACATGTTGCATTTTAACATGATAAAATGTTACATTTTAACATGTTGCATTTTAACATGATAAAATGTTACATTTTAACATGTTGCATTTAACATGATAAAATGTTACATTTTAACATGTTGCATTTTAACATGATAAAATGTTACATTTAAACATGTTTTATTTTAACATGATAAAATGTTACATTTAAAAATGTTACATTTTTACATGTTGCATTTTAACATGATAAAATGTTACATTTTAACATGTTTCATTTTAACATGATATAATGTTACATTTTAACATGTTTCATTTTAACATGATAAAATGTTACATTTTAACATGTTGCATTTTAACATGATAAAATGTTACATTTTAACATGTTTAATTATAAAATGTTACATTTTAAAATGTAACATTTTAACATGTTACATTTTAATATGTTACATTTTAACATGTTTCAATTTAACATAATAAAATGTTACATTTTAACATGTTGCATTTTAACATGATAAAATGTTTCATTTTAACATGTTGCATTTTAACATGATAAAGTGTTACATTTTAACATGTTGCATTTAACATGATAAAATGTTACATTTTAACATGTTTCATTTTAACATAATAAAATGTTACATTTTAACATGTTGCATTTTAACATGATAAAATGTTACATTTTAACATGTTGCATTTTAACATGATAAAATGTTACATTTTAACATGTTGCATTTAACATGATAAAATGTTACATTTTAACATGTTGCATTTTAACATGATAAAATGTTACATTTAAACATGTTTTATTTTAACATGATAAAATGTTACATTTAAAAATGTTACATTTTTACATGTTGCATTTTAACATGATAAAATGTTACATTTTAACATGTTTCATTTTAACATGATATAATGTTACATTTTAACATGTTTCATTTTAACATGATAAAATGTTACATTTTAACGTTTCATTTTAACATGATAAAATGTTACATTTTAACATGTTTCATTTTAACATGATAAAATGTTACATTTTAACATGTTTCATTTTAACATGATAAAATGTTACATTTTAACATGTTTCATTTTAACATGATAAAATGTTACATTTTAACATGTTTCATTTTAACATGATAAAATGTTACATTTTAACATGTTGCATTTTAACATGATAAAATGTTACATTTTAACATGTTTCATTTTAAATTGTTACATTTTAAAATGTAACATTTTAACATGTTACATTTTAATATGTTACATTTTAACATGTGTCATTTTAACATAATAAAATGTTACATTTTAACATGTTTCATTTTAACATGATAAAATGTTACATTTTAACGTTTCATTTTATCATGATAAAATGTTACATTTTAACATGTTGCATTTTAACATGATAAAATGTTACATTTTTACATGTTTCATTTTAACATTATAAAATGTTACATTTTAACGTTTCATTTTAACATGATAAAATGTTACATTTTAACATGACAAAATGTTACATTTTAACATGTTTCATTTTAACATGATAAAATGTTACAATATTAACATGTTGCATTTTAACATGATAAAATGTTACATTTTAACATGTTTCATTTTACATTTTAATATGTTACATTTTAACATGTTTTATTTTAACATGATAAAATGTTACATTTTAACGTTTCATTTTAACATGATAAAATGTTACATTTTAACATGTTGCATTTTAACATGATAAAATGTTTCATTTTAACATGTTGCATTTTAACATGATAAAATGTTACATTTTAACAAGTTTCATTTTAACATGATAAAATGTTACATTTAAAAATGTTACATTTTTACATGTTTCATTTAAACATGATAAAATGTTACATTATAACATTTTTCATTTTAACATGATAAAATGTTACATTTTAACATGATAAAATGTTACATTTTAACATGTTGCATTTTAACATGATAAAATGTTACATTTTAACATGTTTCATTTTAAAATGTTACATTTTAAAATGTTACATTTAAAAATGTTAAATTTTAAAATGTTACATTTTAACATGTTACATTTTAATACGTTACATTTTAACATGTTGCATTTTAACATGATAAAATGTTACATTTTAACATGTTGCATTTTAACATGATAAAATGTTACATTTTAACATGTTGCATTTTAACATGATAAAATGTTACATTTTAACATGTTGCATTTTAACATGATAAAATGTTACATTTTAACATGTTTCATTTTAAATTGTTACATTTTAAAATGTAACATTTTAACATGTTACATTTTAATATGTTACATTTTAACATGTGTCATTTTAACATAATAAAATGTTACATTTTAACATGTTTCATTTTAACATGATAAAATGTTACATTTTAACGTTTCATTTTAACATGATAAAATGTTACATTTTAACATGTTGCATTTTAACATGATAAAATGTTACATTTTTACATGTTTCATTTTAACATGATAAAATGTTACATTTTAACGTTTCATTTTAACATGATAAAATGTTACATTTTAACATGACAAAATGTTACATTTTAACATGTTTCATTTTAACATGATAAAATGTTACAATATTAACATGTTGCATTTTAACATGATAAAATGTTACATTTTAACATGTTTCATTTTAAAATGTTACATTTTCAAATGTAACATTTTAACATGTTACATTTTAATATGTTACTCTTTAACATGTTTCATTTTAACATGATAAAATGTTACATTTTAACGTTTCATTTTAACATGATAAAATGTTACATTTTAACGTTTCATTTTAACATGATAAAATGTTACATTTTAACATGTTGTATTTTAACATGATAAAATGTTACATTTTTACATGTTTCATTTTAACATTATAAAATGTTACATTTTAACGTTTCATTTTAACATGATAAAATGTTACATTTTAACATGACAAAATGTTACATTTTAACATGTTTCATTTTAACATGATAAAATGTTACAATATTAACATGTTGCATTTTAACATGATAAAATGTTACATTTTAACATGTTTCATTTTACATTTTAATATGTTACATTTTAACATGTTTTATTTTAACATGATAAAATGTTACATTTTAACGTTTCATTTTAACATGATAAAATGTTACATTTTAACATGTTGCATTTTAACATGATAAAATGTTTCATTTTAACATGTTGCATTTTAACATGATAAAATGTTACATTTTAACAAGTTTCATTTTAACATGATAAAATGTTACATTTAAAAATGTTACATTTTTACATGTTTCATTTAAACATGATAAAATGTTACATTATAACATTTTTCATTTTAACATGATAAAATGTTACATTTTAACATGTTGCATTTTAACATGATAAAATGTTACATTTTAACATGTTGCATTTTAACATGATAAAATGTTACATTTTAACATGTTTCATTTTAACATGATATAATGTTACATTTTAACATGTTTCATTTTAACATGATATAATGTTACATTTTAACATGTTTCATTTTAACATGATAAAATGTAACATTTTAACATGTTTCATTTTAACATGATAAAATGTTACATTTTAACATGATAAAATGTTACATTTTAACATGTTGCATTTTAACATGATAAAATGTTACATTTTAACATGTTTCATTTTAAAATGTTACATTTTAAAATGTTACATTTAAAAATGTTAAATTTTAAAATGTTACATTTTAACATGTTACATTTTAATACGTTACATTTTAACATGTTGCATTTTAACATGATAAAATGTTACATTTTAACATGTTGCATTTTAACATGATAAAATGTTACATTTTAACATGTTGCATTTTAACATGATAAAATGTTACATTTTAACATGTTTCATTTTAAATTGTTACATTTTAAAATGTAACATTTTAACATGTTACATTTTAATATGTTACATTTTAACATGTGTCATTTTAACATAATAAAATGTTACATTTTAACATGTTTCATTTTAACATGATAAAATGTTACATTTTAACGTTTCATTTTAACATGATAAAATGTTACATTTTAACATGTTGCATTTTAACATGATAAAATGTTACATTTTTACATGTTTCATTTTAACATGATAAAATGTTACATTTTAACGTTTCATTTTAACATGATAAAATGTTACATTTTAACATGACAAAATGTTACATTTTAACATGTTTCATTTTAACATGATAAAATGTTACAATATTAACATGTTGCATTTTAACATGATAAAATGTTACATTTTAACATGTTTCATTTTAACATGATATAATGTTACATTTTAACATGTTTCATTTTAACATGATATAATGTTACATTTTAATATGTTTCATTTTAACATGATAAAATGTAACATTTTAACATGTTTCATTTTAACATGATAAAATGTTACATTTTAACATGATAAAATGTTACATTTTAACATGTTGCATTTTAACATGATAAAATGTTACATTTTAACATGTTGCATTTTAACATGATAAAATGTTACATTTTAACATGTTTCATTTTAAAATGTTACATTTTAAAATGTTACATTTAAAAATGTTAAATTTTAAAATGTTACATTTTAACATGTTGCATTTTAACATGATAAAATGTTACATTTTAAAATGTTAAATTTTAACATGATAAAATGTTACATTTTAACATGTTTCATTTTAACATGATAAAATGTTACATTTTAACATGTTTCATTTTAACATGATAAAATGTTACATTTTAACATGTTGCATTTTAACATGATAAAATGTTACATTTTTACATGTTGCATTTTAACATGATATAAATGTTACATTTTAACATGTTGCATTTTAACATGATAAAATGTTACATTTTAAAATGTTACATTTGAACATGTTACATATTAATATGTTACATTTTAACATGTTGCATTTTAACATGATAAAATGTAACATTTTAACATGTTTCATTTTAAAATGTTACATTTTAACATGTTACATTTTAATATGTTACATTTTAACATGTTGCATTTTAACATGATAAAATGTTACATTTTAACATGTTGCATTTTAACATGATAAAATGTTACATTGTAACATATTGCGATTTAACATGATAAAATGTTACATTTTAAAATGTTACATTTGAACATGTTACATTTTAATATGTTACATTTTAACATGTTGCATTTTAACATGATAAAATGTTACATTTTAACATGTTGCATTTTAACATGATAAAATGTTACATTTTAACATGTTTCATTTTAACATGATAAAATGTTACATTTTAACATGTTTCATTTTAACATGATAAAATGTTACATTTTAACGTTTCATTTTAACATGATAAAATGTTACATTTTAACATGTTGCATTTTAACATGATAAAATGTTACATTTTAACATGTTTCATTTTAACATGATATAATGTTACATTTTAACATGTTTCATTTTAACATGATATAATGTTACATTTTAACATGTTTCATTTTAACATGATAAAATGTAACATTTTAACATGTTTCATTTTAACATGATAAAATGTTAAATTTTAACATGATAAAATGTTACATTTTAACATGTTGCATTTTAACATGATAAAATGTTACATTTTAACATGTTTCATTTTAAAATGTTACATTTTAAAATGTTACATTTAAAAATGTTAAATTTTAAAATGTTACATTGTAACATGTTACATTTTAATACGTTACATTTTAACATGTTGCATTTTAACATGATAAAATGTTACATTTTAACATGTTGCATTTTAACATGATAAAATGTTACATTTTAACATGTTGCATTTTAACATGATAAAATGTTACATTTTAACATGTTTCATTTTAAATTGTTACATTTTAAAATGTAACATTTTAACATGTTACATTTTAATATGTTACATTTTAACATGTGTCATTTTAACATAATAAAATGTTACATTTTAACATGTTTCATTTTAACATGATAAAATGTTACATTTTAACGTTTCATTTTAACATGATAAAATGTTACATTTTAACATGTTGCATTTTAACATGATAAAATGTTACATTTTTACATGTTTCATTTTAACATGATAAAATGTTACATTTTAACGTTTCATTTTAACATGATAAAATGTTACATTTTAACATGACAAAATGTTACATTTTAACATGTTTCATTTTAACATGATAAAATGTTACAATATTAACATGTTGCATTTTAACATGATAAAATGTTACATTTTAACATGTTTCATTTTAAAATGTTACATTTTCAAATGTAACATTTTAACATGTTACATTTTAATATGTTACATTTTAACATGTTTCATTTTAACATGATAAAATGTTACATTTTAACGTTTCATTTTAACATGATAAAATGTTACATTTTAACATGTTGCATTTTAACATGATAAAATGTTTCATTTTAACATGTTGCATTTTAACATGATAAAATGTTACATTTTAACATGTTTCATTTTAACATGATAAAATGTTACATTTATAAATATTACATTTTTACATGTTTCATTTAAACATGATAAAATGTTACATTATTACATTTTTCATTTTAACATGATAAAATGTTACATTTTAACATGTTGCATTTTAACATGATAAAATGTTACATTTTAACATGTTGCATTTTAACATGATAAAATGTTACATTTTAACATGTTTCATTTTAACATGATATAATGTTACATTTTAACATGTTTCATTTTAACATGATATAATGTTACATTTTAATATGTTTCATTTTAACATGATAAAATGTAACATTTTAACATGTTTCATTTTAACATGATAAAATGTTACATTTTAACATGATAAAATGTTACATTTTAACATGTTGCATTTTAACATGATAAAATGTTACATTTTAACATGTTTCATTTTAAAATGTTACATTTTAAAATGTTACATTTAAAAATGTTAAATTTTAAAATGTTACATTTTAACATGTTACATTTTAATACGTTACATTTTAACATGTTGCATTTTAACATGATAAAATGTTACATTTTAACATGTTGCATTTTAACATGATAAAATGTTACATTTTAAAATGTTAAATTTTAACATGATAAAATGTTACATTTTAACATGTTTCATTTTAACATGATAAAATGTTACATTTTAACATGTTTCATTTTAACATGATAAAATGTTACATTTTAACATCTTGCATTTTAACATGATAAAATGTTACATTTTAACATCTTGCATTTTAACATGATATAAATGTTACATTTTAACATGTTGCATTTTAACATGATAAAATGTTTCATTTTAACATGTTGCATTTTAACATGATAAAATGTTACATTTTAACATGTTTCATTTTAACATGATAAAATGTTACATTTATAAATATTACATTTTTACATGTTTCATTTAAACATGATAAAATGTTACATTATTACATTTTTCATTTTAACATGATAAAATGTTACATTTTAACATGTTGCATTTTAACATGATAAAATGTTACATTTTAACATGTTGCATTTTAACATGATAAAATGTTACATTTTAACATGTTTCATTTTAACATGATATAATGTTACATTTTAACATGTTTCATTTTAACATGATATAATGTTACATTTTAATATGTTTCATTTTAACATGATAAAATGTAACATTTTAACATGTTTCATTTTAACATGATAAAATGTTACATTTTAACATGATAAAATGTTACATTTTAACATGTTGCATTTTAACATGATAAAATGTTACATTTTAACATGTTTCATTTTAAAATGTTACATTTTAAAATGTTACATTTAAAAATGTTAAATTTTAAAATGTTACATTTTAACATGTTACATTTTAATACGTTACATTTTAACATGTTGCATTTTAACATGATAAAATGTTACATTTTACATGTTGCATTTTAACATGATAAAATGTTACATTTTAAAATGTTAAATTTTAACATGATAAAATGTTACATTTTAACATGTTTCATTTTAACATGATAAAATGTTACATTTTAACATGTTTCATTTTAACATGATAAAATGTTACATTTTAACATGTTGCATTTTAACATGATAAAATGTAACATTTTAACATGTTTCATTTTAAAATGTTACATTTTAACATGTTACATTTTAATATGTTACATTTTAACATGTTGCATTTTAACATGATAAAATGTTACATTTTAACATGTTGCATTTCAACATGATAAAATGTTACATTTTAACATGTTGCATTTTAACATGATAAAATGTTACATTTTAACATGTTTCATTTAAAAATGTTACAATTTAAAATGTTACATTTTAACATGTTACATTTTAATATGTTACATTTTAACATGTTGCATTTTAACATGATAAAATGTTACATTTTAACATGTTGCATTTTAACATGATAAAATGTTACATTTTAACATATTGCGATTTAACATGATAAAATGTTACATTTTAAAATGTTACATTTGAACATGTTACATTTTAATATGTTACATTTTAACATGTTGCATTTTAACATGATAAAATGTTACATTTTAACATGTTGCATTTTAACATGATAAAATGTTACATTTTAACATGTTTCATTTTAACATGATAAAATGTTACATTTTAACATGTTTCATTTTAACATGATAAAATGTTACATTTTAACGTTTCATTTTAACATGATAAAATGTTACATTTTAACATGTTGCATTTTAACATGATAAAATGTTACATTTTAACATGTTGCATTTTAACATGATAAAATGTTACATTTTAACATGTATCATTTTAACATGATAAAATGTTACATTTTAACATGTTGCATTTTAACATGATAAAATGTTACATTTTAACATGTTGCATTTTAACATGATAAAATGTTACATTTTAACATGTTGCATTTAACATGATAAAATGTTACATTTTAACATGTTGCATTTTAACATGATAAAATGTTACATTTTAACATGTTTTATTTTAACATGATAAAATGTTACATTTAAAAATGTTACATTTTTACATGTTGCATTTTAACATGATAAAATGTTACATTTTAACATGTTTCATTTTAACATGATATAATGTTACATTTTAACATGTTTCATTTTAACATGATAAAATGTTACATTTTAACATGTTTCATTTTAACATGATAAAATGTTACATTTTAACATGTTTCATTTTAACATGATAAAACGTTACATTTTAACATGTTTCATTTTAACATGATAAAATGTTACATTTTAACATGATAAAATGTTACATTTTAACATGTTGCATTTTAACATGATAAAATGTTACATTTTAACATGTTGCATTTTAACATGATAAAATGTTACATTTTAACATGTTGCATTTAACATGATAAAATGTTACATTTTAACATGATAAAATGTTACATTTAAAAATGTTACATTTTTACATGTTGCATTTTAACATGATAAAATGTTACATTTTAACATGTTTCATTTTAACATGATATAATGTTACATTTTAACATGTTTCATTTTAACATGATAAAATGTTACATTTTAACATGTTTCATTTTAACATGATAAAATGTTACATTTTAACATGTTTCATTTTAACATGTTTCATTTTAACATAATAAAATGTTACATTTTAACATGTTGCATTTTAACATGATAAAATGTTACATTTTAACATGTTGCATTTTAACATGATAAAATGTTACATTTTAACATGTTGCATTTAACATGATAAAATGTTACATTTTAACATGATAAAATGTTACATTTAAAAATGTTACATTTTTACATGTTGCATTTTAACATGATAAAATGTTACATTTTAACATGTTTCATTTTAACATGATATAATGTTACATTTTAACATGTTTCATTTTAACATGATAAAATGTTACATTTTAACATGTTTCATTTTAACATGATAAAATGTTACATTTTAACATGTTTCATTTTAACATGATTAAATGTTACTTTTAACATGTTTCATTTTAACATGATAAAATGTTACATTTTAACATGTTTCATTTTAACATGATAAAATGTTACATTTTAACATGTTGCATTTTAACATGTTTAAATGTTACATTTTAACATGTTTCATTTTAAATTGTTACATTTTAAAATGTAACATTTTAACATGTTACATTTTAATATGTTACATTTTAACATGTGTCATTTTAACATAATAAAATGTTACATTATAACATGTTTCATTTTAACATGATAAAATGTTACATTTTAACGTTTCATTTTAACATGATAAAATGTTACATTTTAACATGTTGCATTTTAACATGATAAAATGTTACATTTTAACATGTTTCATTTTAACATGATAAAATGTTACATTTTAACGTTTCATTTTAACATGATAAAATGTTACATTTTAACATGTTTTATTTTAACATGATAAAATGTTACATATTAACATGTTGCATTTTAACATGATAAAATGTTACATTTTAACATGTTTCATTTTAAAATGTTACATTTTAAAATGTAACATTTTAACATGTTAC
The DNA here is from genome assembly GCF_028750875.1 of Macrosteles quadrilineatus. NCBI lineage: Eukaryota > Metazoa > Arthropoda > Insecta > Hemiptera > Cicadellidae > Macrosteles > Macrosteles quadrilineatus. Next base: position 568,907 of record NW_026542645.1, read on the forward strand.
ATTTTAATATGTTACATTTTAACATGTTTCATTTTAACATGATAAAATGTTACATTTTAACGTTTCATTTTAACATGATAAAATGTTACATTTTAACGTTTCATTTTAACATGATAAAATGTTACATTTTAACATGTTGCATTTTAACATGATAAAATGTTTCATTTTAACATGTTGCATTTTAACATGATAAAATGTTACATTTTAACATGTTTCATTTTAACATGATAAAATGTTACATTTTAACATGTTTCATTTTAACATGATAAAATGTTACATTTAAAAATGTTACATTTTTACATGTTTCATTTAAACATGATAAAATGTAACATTTTAACATTTTTCATTTTAACATGATAAAATGTTACATTTTAACATGTTGCATTTTAACATGATAAAATGTTACATTTTAACATGTTGCATTTTAACATGATAAAATGTTACATTTTAACATGTTTCATTTTAACATGATATAATGTTACATTTTAACATGTTTCATTTTAACATGATAAAATGTTACATTTTAACATGTTTCATTTTAACATGATAAAATGTTACATTTTAACGTTTCATTTTAACATGATAAAATGTTACATTTTAACATGTTGCATTTTAACATGATAAAATGTTACATTTTAACATGTTGCATTTTAACATGATAAAATTTTACATTTTAACATGTTACATTTTAACATGTTACATTTTAATACGTTACATTTTAACATGTTGCATTTTAACATGATAAAATGTTACATTTTAACATGTTGCATTTTAACATGATAAAATGTTACATTTTAAAATGTTAAATTTTAAAATGTTACATTTTAAAATGTTACATTTGAACATGTTACATTTTAATATGTTACATTTTATCATGTTGCATTTTAACATGATAAAATGTTACATTTTAACATGTTGCATTTTAACATGATAAAATATTACATTTTAACATGTTTCATTTTAACATGATAAAATGTTACATTTTAACATGTTGCATTTTAACATTATAAAATGTTACATTTTAACATGTTGCATTTTAACATGATATAAATGTTACATTTTAACATGTTGCATTTTAACATGATAAAATGTTACATTTTAAAATGTTACATTTGAACATGTTACATTTTAATATGTTACATTTTAACATTTTGCATTTTAACATGATAAAATGTTACATTTTAACATGTTACATTTTAACATGATAAAATGTTACATTTTGACATGTTTAATTTTAACATGATAATATGTTACATTTTAACATGTTTCATTTTAAAATGTTACATTTTAACATGTTACATTTTAATATGTTACATTTTAACATGTTGCATTTTAACATGATAAAATGTTACATTTTAACATGTTGCATTTCAACATGATAAAATGTTACATTTTAACATGTTGCATTTTAACATGATAAAATGTTACATTTTAACATGTTTCATTTTAACATGATAAAATGTTACATTTTAACATGTTTCATTTTAACATGATAAAATGTTACATTTTAACGTTTCATTTTCACATGATAAAATGTTACATTTTAACATGTTTCATTTTAACATGTTACATTTTAACATGTTTCATTTTAACATGATAAAATGTTACATTTTAACGTTTCATTTTAACGTGATAAAATGTTACATTTTAACATGATAAAATGTTACATTTTAACATGTTTCATTTTAACATGATAAAATGTTACATATTAACATGTTGCATTTTAACATGTTTCATTTTAACATGATAAAATGTTACATTTTAACGTTTCATTTTAACATGATAAAATGTTACATTTTAACGTTTCATTTTAACATGATAAAATGTTACATTTTAACATGTTGCATTTTAACATGATAAAATGTTTCATTTTAACATGTTGCATTTTAACATGATAAAATGTTACATTTTAACATGTTTCATTTTAACATGATAAAATGTTACATTTTTACATGTTTCATTTAAACATGATAAAATGTAACATTTTAACATTTTTCATTTTAACATGATAAAATGTTACATTTTAACATGTTGCATTTTAACATGATAAAATGTTACATTTTAACATGTTGCATTTTAACATGATAAAATGTTACATTTTAACATGTTTCATTTTAACATGATATAATGTTACATTTTAACATGTTTCATTTTAACATGATAAAATGTTACATTTTAACATGTTTCATTTTAACATGATAAAATGTTACATTTTAACGTTTCATTTTAACATGATAAAATGTTACATTTTAACATGTTGCATTTTAACATGATAAAATGTTACATTTTAACATGTTGCATTTTAACATGATAAAATTTTACATTTTAACATGTTACATTTTAACATGTTACATTTTAATACGTTACATTTTAACATGTTGCATTTTAACATGATAAAATGTTACATTTTAACATGTTGCATTTTAACATGATAAAATGTTACATTTTAACATGTTTCATTTTAACATGATAAAATGTTACATTTTAACGTTTCATTTTAACATGATAAAATGTTACATTTTAACATGTTTCATTTTAACATGTTACATTTTAACATGTTGCATTTTAACATGATAAAATGTTACATTTTAACATGTTGCATTTTAACATGATAAAATGTTACATTTTAACATGTATCATTTTAACATGATAAAATGTTACATTTTAACATGTTGCATTTTAACATGATAAAATGTTACATTTTAACATGTTGCATTTTAACATGATAAAATGTTACATTTTAACATGTTGCATTTAACATGATAAAATGTTACATTTTAACATGTTGCATTTTAACATGATAAAATGTTACATTTTAACATGTTTTATTTTAACATGATAAAATGTTACATTTAAAAATGTTACATTTTTACATGTTGCATTTTAACATGATAAAATGTTACATTTTAACATGTTTCATTTTAACATGATATAATGTTACATTTTAACATGTTTCATTTTAACATGATAAAATGTTACATTTTAACATGTTTCATTTTAACATGATAAAATGTTACATTTTAACATGTTTCATTTTAACATGATAAAACGTTACATTTTAACATTTTTCATTTTAACATGATAAAATGTTACATTTTAACATGATAAAATGTTACATTTTAACATGTTGCATTTTAACATGATAAAATGTTACATTTTAACATGTTGCATTTTAACATGATAAAATGTTACATTTTAACATGTTGCATTTAACATGATAAAATGTTACATTTTAACATGATAAAATGTTACATTTAAAAATGTTACATTTTTACATGTTGCATTTTAACATGATAAAATGTTACATTTTAACATGTTTCATTTTAACATGATATAATGTTACATTTTAACATGTTTCATTTTAACATGATAAAATGTTACATTTTAACATGTTTCATTTTAACATGATAAAATGTTACATTTTAACATGTTTCATTTTAACATGTTTCATTTTAACATAATAAAATGTTACATTTTAACATGTTGCATTTTAACATGATAAAATGTTACATTTTAACATGTTGCATTTTAACATGATAAAATGTTACATTTTAACATGTTGCATTTAATATGATAAAATGTTACATTTTAACATGATAAAATGTTACATTTAAAAATGTTACATTTTTACATGTTGCATTTTAACATGATAAAATGTTACATTTTAACATGTTTCATTTTAACATGATATAATGTTACATTTTAACATGTTTCATTTTAACATGATAAAATGTTACATTTTAACATGTTTCATTTTAACATGATAAAATGTTACATTTTAACATGTTTCATTTTAACATGATTAAATGTTACTTTTAACATGTTTCATTTTAACATGATAAAATGTTACATTTTAACATGTTTCATTTTAACATGATAAAATGTTACATTTTAACATGTTGCATTTTAACATGTTTAAATGTTACATTTTAACATGTTTCATTTTAAATTGTTACATTTTAAAATGTAACATTTTAACATGTTACATTTTAATATGTTACATTTTAACATGTGTCATTTTAACATAATAAAATGTTACATTATAACATGTTTCATTTTAACATGATAAAATGTTACATTTTAACGTTTCATTTTAACATGATAAAATGTTACATTTTAACATGTTGCATTTTAACATGATAAAATGTTACATTTTAACATGTTTCATTTTAACATGATAAAATGTTACATTTTAACGTTTCATTTTAACATGATAAAATGTTACATTTTAACGTTTCATTTTAACGTGATAAAATTTTACATTTTAACATGATAAAATGTTACATTTTAACATGTTTTATTTTAACATGATAAAATGTTACATATTAACATGTTGCATTTTAACATGATAAAATGTTACATTTTAACATGTTTCATTTTAAAATGTTACATTTTAAAATGTAACATTTTAACATGTTACATTTTAATATGTTACATTTTAACATGTTTCATTTTAACATGATAAAATGTTACATTTTAACGTTTCATTTTAACATGATAAAATGTTACATTTTAACGTTTCATTTTAACATGATAAAATGTTACATTTTAACATGTTGCATTTTAACATGATAAAATGTTTCATTTTAACATGTTGCATTTTAACATGATAAAATGTTACATTTTAACATGTTTCATTTTAACATGATAAAATGTTACATTTAAAAATGTTACATTTTTACATGTTTCATTTAAACATGATAAAATGTAACATTTTAACATTTTTCATTTTAACATGATAAAATGTTACATTTTAACATGTTGCATTTTAACATGATAAAATGTTACATTTTAACATGTTGCATTTTAACATGATAAAATGTTACATTTTAACATGTTTCATTTTAACATGATATAATGTTACATTTTAACGTTTCATTTTAACGTGATAAAATTTTACATTTTAACATGATAAAATGTTACATTTTAACATGTTTTATTTTAACATGATAAAATGTTACATATTAACATGTTGCATTTTAACATGATAAAATGTTACATTTTAACATGTTTCATTTTAAAATGTTACATTTTAAAATGTAACATTTTAACATGTTACATTTTAATATGTTACATTTTAACATGTTTCATTTTAACATGATAAAATGTTACATTTTAACGTTTCATTTTAACATGATAAAATGTTACATTTTAACGTTTCATTTTAACATGATAAAATGTTACATTTTAACATGTTGCATTTTAACATGATAAAATGTTTCATTTTAACATGTTGCATTTTAACATGATAAAATGTTACATTTTAACATGTTTCATTTTAACATGATAAAATGTTACATTTAAAAATGTTACATTTTTACATGTTTCATTTAAACATGATAAAATGTAACATTTTAACATTTTTCATTTTAACATGATAAAATGTTACATTTTAACATGTTGCATTTTAACATGATAAAATGTTACATTTTAACATGTTGCATTTTAACATGATAAAATGTTACATTTTAACATGTTTCATTTTAACATGATATAATGTTACATTTTAAAATGTTTCATTTTAACATGATAAAATGTTACATTTTAACATGTTTCATTTTAACATGATAAAATGTTACATTTTAACGTTTCATTTTAACATGATAAAATGTTACATTTTAACATGTTGCATTTTAACATGATAAAATGTTACATTTTAACATGTTGCATTTTAACATGATAAAATTTTACATTTTAACATGTTACATTTTAACATGTTACATTTTAATACGTTACATTTTAACATGTTGCATTTTAACATGATAAAATGTTACATTTTAACATGTTGCATTTTAACATGATAAAATGTTACATTTTAAAATGTTAAATTTTAAAATGTTACATTTTAAAATGTTACATTTGAACATGTTACATTTTAATATGTTACATTTTATCATGTTGCATTTTAACATGATAAAATGTTACATTTTAACATGTTGCATTTTAACATGATAAAATATTACATTTTAACATGTTTCATTTTAACATGATAAAATGTTACATTTTAACATGTTGCATTTTAACATTATAAAATGTTACATTTTAACATGTTGCATTTTAACATGATATAAATGTTACATTTTAACATGTTGCATTTTAACATGATAAAATGTTACATTTTAAAATGTTACATTTGAACATGTTACATTTTAATATGTTACATTTTAACATTTTGCATTTTAACATGATAAAATGTTACATTTTAACATGTTGCATTTTAACATGATAAAATGTTACATTTTAACATGTTTAATTTTAACATGATAATATGTTACATTTTAACATGTTTCATTTTAAAATGTTACATTTTAACATGTTACATTTTAATATGTTACATTTTAACATGTTGCATTTTAACATGATAAAATGTTACATTTTAACATGTTGCATTTCAACATGATAAAATGTTACATTTTAACATGTTGCATTTTAACATGATAAAATGTTACATTTTAACATGTTTCATTTTAACATGATAAAATGTTACATTTTAACATGTTTCATTTTAACATGATAAAATGTTACATTTTAACGTTTCATTTTCACATGATAAAATGTTACATTTTAACATGTTTCATTTTAACATGTTACATTTTAACATGTTTCATTTTAACATGATAAAATGTTACATTTTAACGTTTCATTTTAACGTGATAAAATGTTACATTTTAACATGATAAAATGTTACATTTTAACATGTTTCATTTTAACATGATAAAATGTTACATATTAACATGTTGCATTTTAACATGTTTCATTTTAACATGATAAAATGTTACATTTTAACGTTTCATTTTAACATGATAAAATGTTACATTTTAACGTTTCATTTTAACATGATAAAATGTTACATTTTAACATGTTGCATTTTAACATGATAAAATGTTTCATTTTAACATGTTGCATTTTAACATGATAAAATGTTACATTTTAACATGTTTCATTTTAACATGATAAAATGTTACATTTAAAAATGTTACATTTTTACATGTTTCATTTAAACATGATAAAATGTAACATTTTAACATTTTTCATTTTAACATGATAAAATGTTACATTTTAACATGTTGCATTTTAACATGATAAAATGTTACATTTTAACATGTTGCATTTTAACATGATAAAATGTTACATTTTAACATGTTTCATTTTAACATGATATAATGTTACATTTTAACATGTTTCATTTTAACATGATAAAATGTTACATTTTAACATGTTTCATTTTAACATGATAAAATGTTACATTTTAACGTTTCATTTTAACATGATAAAATGTTACATTTTAACATGTTGCATTTTAACATGATAAAATGTTACATTTTAACATGTTGCATTTTAACATGATAAAATTTTACATTTTAACATGTTACATTTTAACATGTTACATTTTAATACGTTACATTTTAACATGTTGCATTTTAACATGATAAAATGTTACATTTTAACATGTTGCATTTTAACATGATAAAATGTTACATTTTAAAATGTTAAATTTTAAAATGTTACATTTTAAAATGTTACATTTGAACATGTTACATTTTAATATGTTACATTTTATCATGTTGCATTTTAACATGATAAAATGTTACATTTTAACATGTTGCATTTTAACATGATAAAATGTTACATTTTAACATGTTTCATTTTAACATGATAAAATGTTACATTTTAACATGTTGCATTTTAACATTATAAAATGTTACATTTTAACATGTTGCATTTTAACATGATATAAATGTTACATTTTAACATGTTGCATTTTAACATGATAAAATGTTACATTTTAAAATGTTACATTTGAACATGTTACATTTTAATATGTTACATTTTAACATTTTGCATTTTAACATGATAAAATGTTACATTTTAACATGTTGCATTTTAACATGATAAAATGTTACATTTTAACATGTTTAATTTTAACATGATAATATGTTACATTTTAACATGTTTCATTTTAAAATGTTACATTTTAACATGTTACATTTTAATATGTTACATTTTAACATGTTGCATTTTAACATGTTGCATTTTAACATGATAAAATGTTACATTTTAACATGTTGCATTTCAACATGATAAAATGTTACATTTTAACATGTTGCATTTTAACATGATAAAATGTTACATTTTAACATGTTTCATTTTAACATGATAAAATGTTACATTTTAACATGTTTCATTTTAACATGATAAAATGTTACATTTTAACGTTTCATTTTCACATGATAAAATGTTACATTTTAACATGTTTCATTTTAACATGTTACATTTTAACATGTTGCATTTTAACATGATAAAATGTTACATTTTAACATGTTTCATTTAAAAATGTTACAATTTAAAATGTTACATTTTAACATGTTACATTTTAATATGTTACATTTCTACATGTTGCATTTTAACATGATAAAATGTTACATTTTAACATGTTGCATTTTAACATGATAAAATGTTACATTTTAACATGTTTCATTTTAACATGATAAAATGTTACATTTTAACATGTTTCATTTTAACATGATAAAATGTTACATTTTAACATGTTTCATTTTAACATGATAAAATGTTACATTTTAACATGTTTCATTTTAACATGATAAAATCTTACATTTTAACATGATAAAATGTTACTTTTTAACATGTTGCATTTTAACATGATAAAATGTTACATTTTAACATGTTGCATTTTAACATGATAAAATGTTACATTTTAACTTGTTTCATTTTAACATGATAAAATGTTACATTTTAACATGTTTCATTTAAAAATGTTACATTAATAAATGTTACATTTTACCATGTTATATTTTAATATGTTACATTTTAACATGTTGCATTTTAACATGATAAAATGTTACATTTTAACATGTTGCATTTTAACATGATAAAATGTTACATTTTAACATGTTGCATTTTAACATGATAAAATGTTACATTTTAACATGTTGCATTTTAACATGATAAAATGTTACATTTTAACATGATAAAATGTTAAATTTAAAAATGTTACATTTTTACATGTTTCATTTAAACATGATAAAATGTTACATTTTAACATTTTACATTTTAACATCATAAAATGTTACATTTTAACATGTTTCATTTTAACATGATAAAATCTTACATTTTAACATGTTTCATTTTAACATGATAAAATGTTACATTTTAACATGTTGCATTTTAACATGATAAAATGTTACATTTTAACATGTTTCATTTTAACATGATAAAATGTTACATTTTAACGTTTCATTTTAACATGATAAAATGTTACATTTTAACATGTTGCATTTTAACATGATAAAATGTTACATTTTAACATGTTTCATTTTAAAATGTTACATTTTAAAATGTTACATTTAAAAATGTTAAATTTTAAAATGTTACATTTTAACATGTTACATTTTAATACGTTACATTTTAACATGTTGCATTTTAACATGATAAAATGTTACATTTTAACATGTTGCATTTTAACATGATAAAATGTTACATTTTAAAATGTTAAATTTTAAAATGTTACATTTTAAAATGTTACATTTGAACATGTTACATTTTAATATGTTACATTTTAACATGTTGCATTTTAACATGATAAAATGTTACATTTTAACATGTTTTATTTTAACATGATAATATGTTACATTTTAACATGTTTCATTTTAAAATGTTACATTTTAACATGTTACATTTTAATATGTTACATTTTAACATGTTGCATTTTAACATGATAAAATGTTACATTTTAACATGTTGCATTTCAACATGATAAAATGTTACATTTTAACATGTTGCATTTTAACATGATAAAATGTTACATTTTAACATGTTTCATTTTAACATGATAAAATGTTACATTTTAATATGTTTCATTTAAAAATGTTACAATTTAAAATGTCACATTTTAACATGTTACATTTTAATATGTTACATTTTAACATGTTGCATTTTAACATGATAAAATGTTACATTTTAACATGTTGCATTTTAACATGATAAAATGTTACATTTTAACATATTGCGATTTAACATGATAAAATGTTACATTTTAACATATTGCGATTTAACATGATAAAATGTTACATTTTAAAATGTTACATTTGAACATGTTACATTTTAATATGTTACATTTTAACATGTTGCATTTTAACATGATAAAATGTTACATTTTAACATGTTGCATTTTAACATGATAAAATGTTACATTTTAACATGTTTCATTTTAACATGATAAAATGTGACATTTTAACATGTTTCATTTTAACATGATAAAATGTTACATTTTAACATGATAAAATGTTACATTTTAACATGTTTCATTTTAACATGTTACATTTTAACATGTTGCATTTTAACATGATAAAATGTTACATTTTAACATGTTGCATTTTAACATGATAAAATGTTACATTTTAACATGTTTCATTTTAACATGATAAAATGTTACATTTTAACATGTTGCATTTTAACATGATAAAATGTTACATTTTAACATGTTTCATTTTAACATGATAAAATGTTACATTTTAACGTTTCATTTTAACATGATCAAATGTTACATTTTAACATGTTGCATTTTAACATGATAAAATGTTTCATTTAAAAATGTTACATTTTTACATGTTTCATTTAAACATGATAAAATGTTACATTTTAACATTTTTCATTTTAACATGATAAAATGTTACATTTTAACATGTTTCATTTTAAAATGTTACATTTTAAAATGTAACATTTTAACATGTTACATTTTAATATGTTACATTTTAACATGTTTCATTTTAACATGATAAAATGTTACATTTTAACGTTTCATTTTAACATGATAAAATGTTTCATTTTAACATGTTGCATTTTAACATGATAAAATGTTACATTTTAACATGTTTCATTTTAACATGATAAAATGTTACATTTAAAAATGTTACATTTTTACATGTTTCATTTAAACATGATAAAATGTTACATTTTAACATTTTTCATTTTAACATGATAAAATGTTACATTTTAACATGTTGCATTTTAACATGATAAAATGTTACATTTTAACATGTTGCATTTTAACATGATAAAATGTTACATTTGAACATGTTTCATTTTAACATGATATAATGTTACATTTTAACATGTTTCATTTTAACATGATAAAATGTTACATTTTAACATGTTTCATTTTAACATGATAAAATGTTACATTTTAACGTTTCATTTTAACATGATAAAATGTTACATTTTAACATGTTGCATTTTAACATGATAAAATGTTACATTTTAACATGTTTCATTTTAAAATGTTACATTTTAAAATGTTACATTTAAAAATGTTAAATTTTAAAATGTTACATTTTAACATGTTACATTTTAATACGTTACATTTTAACATGTTGCATTTTAACATGATAAAATGTTACATTTTAACATGTTGCATTTTAACATGATAAAATGTTACATTTTAAAATGTTAAATTTTAAAATGTTACATTTTAAAATGTTACATTTGAACATGTTACATTTTAATATGTTACATTTTATCATGTTGCATTTTAACATGATAAAATGTTACATTTTAACATGTTGCATTTTAACATGATAAAATGTTACATTTTAACATGTTTCATTTTAACATGATAAAATGTTACATTTTAACATGTTGCATTTTAACATGATAAAATGTTACATTTTTACATGTTGCATTTTAACATGATATAAATGTTACATTTTAACATGTTGCATTTTAACATGATATAATGTTACATTTTTAAATGTTTCATTTGAACATGTTACATTTTAACATGTTACATTATAACATTTTGCATTTTAACATGATAAAATGTTACATTTTAACATGTTGCATTTTAACATGATAAAATGTTACATTTTAACATGTTTCATTTTAACAAGATAATATGTTACATTTTAACATGTTTCATTTTAACATGATAAAATGTTACATTTTAACGTTTCATTTTAACATGATCAAATGTTACATTTTAACATGTTGCATTTTAACATGATAAAATGTTTCATTTAAAAATGTTACATTTTTACATGTTTCATTTAAACATGATAAAATGTTACATTTTAACATTTTTCATTTTAACATGATAAAATGTTACATTTTAACATGTTTCATTTTAAAATGTTACATTTTAAAATGTAACATTTTAACATGTTACATTTTAATATGTTACATTTTAACATGTTTCATTTTAACATGATAAAATGTTACATTTTAACGTTTCATTTTAACATGATAAAATGTTACATTTTAACATGTTGCATTTTAACATGATAAAATGTTTCATTTTAACATGTTGCATTTTAACATGATAAAATGTTACATTTTAACATGTTTCATTTTAACATGATAAAATGTTACATTTAAAAATGTTACATTTTTACATGTTTCATTTAAACATGATAAAATGTTACATTTTAACATTTTTCATTTTAACATGATAAAATGTTACATTTTAACATGTTGCATTTTAACATGATAAAATGTTACATTTTAACATGTTGCATTTTAACATGATAAAATGTTACATTTTAACATGTTTCATTTTAACATGATATAATGTTACATTTTAACATGTTTCATTTTAACATGATAAAATGTTACATTATAACATGTTTCATTTTAACATGATAAAATGTTACATTTTAACGTTTCATTTTAACATGATAAAATGTTACATTTTAACATGTTGCATTTTAACATGATAAAATGTTACATTTTAACATGTTTCATTTTAAAATGTTACATTTTAAAATGTTACATTTAAAAATGTTAAATTTTAAAATGTTACATTTTAACATGTTACATTTTAATACGTTACATTTTAACATGTTGCATTTTAACATGATAAAATGTTACATTTTAACATGTTGCATTTTAACATGATAAAATGTAACATTTTAAAATGTTAAATTTTAAAATGTTACATTTTAAAATGTTACATTTGAACATGTTACATTTTAATATGTTACATTTTATCATGTTGCATTTTAACATGATAAAATGTTACATTTTAACATGTTGCATTTTAACATGATAAAATGTTACATTTTAACATGTTTCATTTTAACATGATAAAATGTTACATTTTAACATGTTGCATTTTAACATGATAAAATGTTACATTTTTACATGTTGCATTTTAACATGATATAAATGTTACATTTTAACATGTTGCATTTTAACATGATAAAATGTTACATTTTTAAATGTTACATTTGAACATGTTACATTTTAATATGTTACATTTTAACATTTTGCATTTTAACATGATAAAATGTTACATTTTAACATGTTGCATTTTAACATGATAAAATGTTACATTTTAACATGTTTCATTTTAACATGATAAAATGTTACATTTTAACATGTTTCATTTTAACATGATAAAATGTTACATTTTAACATGTTGTATTTTAACATGATAAAATGTTACATTTTAACATGTTGCATTTTTACATGATAAAATGTTACATTTTAACATGTATCATTTTATAATGTTACATTTTAATATGTTACATTTTAACATGTTGCATTTTAACATGATAAAATGTTACATTTTAACATGTTTCATTTTAACATCATAAAATGTTTCATTTTAACATGATAAAATGTTACATTTTAACGTTTCATATTAACATGATAAAATGTTACATTTTAACATGTTTCATTTTAACATGTTACATTTTAACATGTTGCATTTTAACATGATAAAATGTTACATTTAACTTGTTTCATTTTAACATGATAAAATGTTACATTTTAACATGTTTCATTTTAACATGATAAAATGTTACATTTTAACATGTTTCATTTTAACATGATAAAATGTTACATTTTAACATGTTTTATTTTAACATGATAAAATGTTACATTTTAACATGTTTCATTTTAACATGATAAAATGTTACATTTTAACATGTTTCATTTTAACATGATAAAATGTTACATTTTAACATGTTTCATTTTAACATGATAAAATCTTACATTTTAACATGTTTCATTTTAACATGATAAAATGTTACATTTTAACATGTTTCATTTTAACATGATAAAATGTTACATTTTAACATGTTTCATTTAAAAATGTTACAATTTAAAATGTCACATTTTAACATGTTACATTTTAATATGTTACATTTTAACATGTTGCATTTTAACATGATAAAATGTTACATTTTATCATGTTGCATTTTAACATGATAAAATGTTACATTTTAACATATTGCGATTTAACATGATAAAATGTTACATTTTAAAATGTTACATTTGAACATGTTACATTTTAATATGTTACATTTTAACATGTTGCATTTTAACATGATAAAATGTTACATTTTAACATGTTGCATTTTAACATGATAAAATGTTACATTTTAACATGTTTCATTTTAACATGATAAAATGTGACATTTTAACATGTTTCATTTTAACATGATAAAATGTTACATTTTAACATGTTTCATTTTAACATGTTACATTTTAACATGTTGCATTTTAACATGATAAAATGTTACATTTTAACATGTTGCATTTTAACATGATAAAATGTTACATTTTAACATGTTTCATTTTAACATGATAAAATGTTACATTTTAACATGTTGCATTTTAACATGATAAAATGTTACATTTTAACATGTTTCATTTTAACATGATAAAATGTTACATTTTAACGTTTCATTTTAACATGATCAAATGTTACATTTTAACATGTTGCATTTTAACATGATAAAATGTTTCATTTAAAAATGTTACATTTTTACATGTTTCATTTAAACATGATAAAATGTTACATTTTAACATTTTTCATTTTAACATGATAAAATGTTACATTTTAAAATGTTTCATTTTAAAATGTTACATTTTAAAATGTAACATTTTAACATGTTACATTTTAATATGTTACATTTTAACATGTTTCATTTTAACATGATAAAATGTTACATTTTAACGTTTCATTTTAACATGATAAAATGTTTCATTTTAACATGTTGCATTTTAACATGATAAAATGTTACATTTTAACATGTTTCATTTTAACATGATAAAATGTTACATTTAAAAATGTTACATTTTTACATGTTTCATTTAAACATGATAAAATGTTACATTTTAACATTTTTCATTTTAACATGATAAAATGTTACATTTTAACATGTTGCATTTTAACATGATAAAATGTTTCATTTAAAAATGTTACATTTTTACATGTTTCATTTAAACATGATAAAATGTTACATTTTAACATTTTTCATTTTAACATGATAAAATGTTACATTTTAACATGTTTCATTTTAAAATGTTACATTTTAAAATGTAACATTTTAACATGTTACATTTTAATATGTTACATTTTAACATGTTTCATTTTAACATGATAAAATGTTACATTTTAACGTTTCATTTTAACATGATAAAATGTTACATTTTAACATGTTGCATTTTAACATGATAAAATGTTTCATTTTAACATGTTGCATTTTAACATGATAAAATGTTACATTTTAACATGTTTCATTTTAACATGATAAAATGTTACATTTAAAAATGTTACATTTTTACATGTTTCATTTAAACATGATAAAATGTTACATTTTAACATTTTTCATTTTAACATGATAAAATGTTACATTTTAACATGTTGCATTTTAACATGATAAAATGTTACATTTTAACATGTTGCATTTTAACATGATAAAATGTTACATTTTAACATGTTTCATTTTAACATGATATAATGTTACATTTTAACATGTTTCATTTTAACATGATAAAATGTTACATTTTAACATGTTTCATTTTAACATGATAAAATGTTACATTTTAACGTTTCATTTTAACATGATAAAATGTTACATTTTAACATGTTGCATTTTAACATGATAAAATGTTACATTTTAACATGTTTCATTTTAAAATGTTACATTTTAAAATGTTACATTTAAAAATGTTAAATTTTAAAATGTTACATTTTAACATGTTACATTTTAATACGTTACATTTTAACATGTTGCATTTTAACATGATAAAATGTTACATTTTAACATGTTGCATTTTAACATGATAAAATGTAACATTTTAAAATGTTAAATTTTAAAATGTTACATTTTAAAATGTTACATTTGAACATGTTACATTTTAATATGTTACATTTTATCATGTTGCATTTTAACATGATAAAATGTTACATTTTAACATGTTGCATTTTAACATGATAAAATGTTACATTTTAACATGTTTCATTTTAACATGATAAAATGTTACATTTTAACATGTTGCATTTTAACATGATAAAATGTTACATTTTTACATGTTGCATTTTAACATGATATAAATGTTACATTTTAACATGTTGCATTTTAACATGATAAAATGTTACATTTTTAAATGTTACATTTGAACATGTTACATTTTAATATGTAACATTTTAACATTTTGCATTTTAACATGATAAAATGTTACATTTTAACATGTTGCATTTTAACATGATAAAATGTTACATTTTAACATGTTTCATTTTAACATGATAATATGTTACATTTTAACATGTTTCATTTTAAAATGTTACATTTTAACATGTTACATTTTAATATGTTACATTTTAACATGTTGCATTTTAACATGATAAAATGTTACATTTTAACATGTTGCATTTCAACATGATAAAATGTTACATTTTAACATGTTGCATTTTAACATGATAAAATGTTACATTTTAACATGTTTTATTTTAACATGATAAAATGTTACATTTTAACATGTTTCATTTAAAAATGTTACAATTTAAAATGTTACATTTTAACATGTTACATTTTAATATGTTACATTTTAACATGTTGCATTTTAACATGATAAAATGTTACATTTTAACATGTTGCATTTTAACATGATAAAATGTTACATTTTAACATATTGCGATTTAACATGATAAAATGTTACATTTTAAAATGTTACATTTGAACATGTTACATTTTAATATGTTACATTTTAACATGTTGCATTTTAACATGATAAAATGTTACATTTTAACATGTTGCATTTTAACATGATAAAATGTTACATTTTAACATGTTTCATTTTAACATGATAAAATGTTACATTTTAACATGTTTCATTTTAACATGATAAAATGTTACATTTTAACGTTTCATTTTCACATGATAAAATGTTACATTTTAACATGTTTCATTTTAACATGTTACATTTTAACATGTTGCATTTTAACATGATAAAATGTTTCATTTTAACATGTTACATTTTAACATGTTGCATTTTAACATGATAAAATGTTACATTTTAACATGTTGCATTTTAACATGATAAAATGTTACATTTTAACATGTTAACATGTTGCATTTTAACATGATAAAATGTTACATTTTAACATGTTTCATTTTAACATGATAAAATGTTACATTTTAACATGTTGCATTTTAACATGATAAAATGTTACATTTTAACATGTTTCATTTTAACATGATAAAATGTTACATTTTAACATATTTCATTTTAACATGATAAAATGTTACATTTTAACATGTTTCATTTTAACATGATAAAATGTTACATTTTAACATGTTTCATTTTAACATGATAAAATGTTACATTTTAACATGTTTCATTTTAACATGATAAAATGTTACATTTTAACATGTTTCATTTTAACATGATAAAATGTTACATTTTAACATGTTTCATTTTAACATGATAAAATCTTACATTTTAACATGTTTCATTTTAACATGATAAAATGTTACTTTTTAACATGTTGCATTTTAACATGATAAAATGTTACATTTTAACATGTTGCATTTTAACATGATAAAATGTTACATTTTAACTTGTTTCATTTTAACATGATAAAATGTTACATTTTAACATGTTTCATTTAAAAATGTTACATTAAAAAATGTTACATTTTACCATGTTATATTTTAATATGTTACATTTTAACATGTTGCATTTTAACATGATAAAATGTTACATTTTAACATGTTGCATTTTAACATGATAAAATGTTACATTTTAACATGTTGCATTTTAACATGATAAAATGTTACATTTTAACATGTTGCATTTTAACATGATAAAATGTTACATTTTAACATGTTTCATTTTAACATGATAAAATGTTAAATTTAAAAATGTTACATTTTTACATGTTTCATTTAAACATGATAAAATGTTACATTTTAACATTTTTCATTTTAACATCATAAAATGTTACATTTTAACATGTTTCATTTTAACATGATAAAATCTTACATTTTAACATGTTTCATTTTAACATGATAAAATGTTACATTTTAACATGTTGCATTTTAACATGATAAAATGTTACATTTTAAAATGTTAAATTTTAAAATGTTACATTTTAAAATGTTACATTTTAACATGTTACATTTTAATACGTTACATTTTAACATGTTGCATTTTAACATGATAAAATGTTACATTTTAACATGTTGCATTTTAACATGATAAAATGTAACATTTTAAAATGTTAAATTTTAAAATGTTACATTTTAAAATGTTACATTTGAACATGTTACATTTTAATATGTTACATTTTATCATGTTGCATTTTAACATGATAAAATGTTACATTTTAACATGTTGCATTTTAACATGATAAAATGTTACATTTTAACATGTTTCATTTTAACATGATAAAATGTTACATTTTAACATGTTGCATTTTAACATGATAAAATGTTACATTTTTACATGTTGCATTTTAACATGATATAAATGTTACATTTTAACATGTTGCATTTTAACATGATAAAATGTTACATTTTTAAATGTTACATTTGAACATGTTACATTTTAATATGTAACATTTTAACATTTTGCATTTTAACATGATAAAATGTTACATTTTAACATGTTGCATTTTAACATGATAAAATGTTACATTTTAACATGTTTCATTTTAACATGATAATATGTTACATTTTAACATGTTTCATTTTAAAATGTTACATTTTAACATGTTACATTTTAATATGTTACATTTTAACATGTTGCATTTTAACATGATAAAATGTTACATTTTAACATGTTGCATTTTAACATGATAAAATGTTACATTTTAACGTTTCATTTTAACATGATAAAATGTTACATTTTAACATGTTGCATTTTAACATGATAAAATGTTTCATTTTAACATGTTGCATTTTAACATGATAAAATGTTACATTTTAACATGTTTCATTTTAACATGATAAAATGTTACATTTAAAAATGTTACATTTTTACATGTTTCATTTAAACATGATAAAATGTTACATTTTAACATTTTTCATTTTAACATGATAAAATGTTACATTTTAACATGTTGCATTTTAACATGATAAAATGTTACATTTTAACATGTTGCATTTTAACATGATAAAATGTTACATTTTAACATGTTTCATTTTAACATGATATAATGTTACATTTTAACATGTTTCATTTTAACATGATAAAATGTTACATTTTAACATGTTTCATTTTAACATGATAAAATGTTACATTTTAACGTTTCATTTTAACATGATAAAATGTTACATTTTAACATGTTGCATTTTAACATGATAAAATGTTACATTTTAACATGTTTCATTTTAAAATGTTACATTTTAAAATGTTACATTTAAAAATGTTAAATTTTAAAATGTTACATTTTAACATGTTACATTTTAATACGTTACATTTTAACATGTTGCATTTTAACATGATAAAATGTTACATTTTAACATGTTGCATTTTAACATGATAAAATGTAACATTTTAAAATGTTAAATTTTAAAATGTTACATTTTAAAATGTTACATTTGAACATGTTACATTTTAATATGTTACATTTTATCATGTTGCATTTTAACATGATAAAATGTTACATTTTAACATGTTGCATTTTAACATGATAAAATGTTACATTTTAACATGTTTCATTTTAACATGATAAAATGTTACATTTTAACATGTTGCATTTTAACATGATAAAATGTTACATTTTTACATGTTGCATTTTAACATGATAAAATGTTACATTTTAACATGTTTCATTTTAACATGATAAAATGTTACATTTTAACGTTTCATTTTCACATGATAAAATGTTACATTTTAACATGTTTCATTTTAACATGTTACATTTTAACATGTTGCATTTTAACATGATAAAATGTTTCATTTTAACATGTTACATTTTAACATGTTGCATTTTAACATGATAAAATGTTACATTTTAACATGTTGCATTTTAACATGATAAAATGTTACATTTTAACATGTTAACATGTTGCATTTTAACATGATAAAATGTTACATTTTAACATGTTTCATTTTAACATGATAAAATGTTACATTTTAACATGTTGCATTTTAACATGATAAAATGTTACATTTTAACATGTTTCATTTTAACATGATAAAATGTTACATTTTAACATATTTCATTTTAACATGATAAAATGTTACATTTTAACATGTTTCAATTTAACATGATAAAATGTTACATTTTAACATGTTTCATTTTAACATGATAAAATGTTACATTTTAACATGTTTCATTTTAACATGATAAAATGTTACATTTTAACATGTTTCATTTTAACATGATAAAATGTTACATTTTAACATGTTTCATTTTAACATGATAAAATCTTACATTTTAACATGTTTCATTTTAACATGATAAAATGTTACTTTTTAACATGTTGCATTTTAACATGATAAAATGTTACATTTTAACATGTTGCATTTTAACATGATAAAATGTTACATTTTAACTTGTTTCATTTTAACATGATAAAATGTTACATTTTAACATGTTTCATTTAAAAATGTTACATTAAAAAATGTTACATTTTACCATGTTATATTTTAATATGTTACATTTTAACATGTTGCATTTTAACATGATAAAATGTTACATTTTAACATGTTGCATTTTAACATGATAAAATGTTACATTTTAACATGTTGCATTTTAACATGATAAAATGTTACATTTTAACATGTTGCATTTTAACATGATAAAATGTTACATTTTAACATGTTTCATTTTAACATGATAAAATGTTAAATTTAAAAATGTTACATTTTTACATGTTTCATTTAAACATGATAAAATGTTACATTTTAACATTTTTCATTTTAACATCATAAAATGTTACATTTTAACATGTTTCATTTTAACATGATAAAATCTTACATTTTAACATGTTTCATTTTAACATGATAAAATGTTACATTTTAACATGTTGCATTTTAACATGATAAAATGTTACATTTTAACATGTTTCATTTTAACATGATAAAATGTTACATTTTAACGTTTCATTTTAACATGCTAAAATGTTACATTTTAACATGTTGCATTTTAACATGATAAAATGTTACATTTTAACATGTTTCATTTTAAAATGTTACATTTTAAAATGTTACATTTAAAAATGTTAAATTTTAAAATGTTACATTTTAACATGTTACATTTTAATACGTTACATTTTAACATGTTGCATTTTAACATGATAAAATGTTACATTTTAACATGTTGCATTTTAACATGATAAAATGTTACATTTTAAAATGTTAAATTTTAAAATGTTACATTAAAAAATGTTACATTTT
Source organism: Macrosteles quadrilineatus (assembly GCF_028750875.1). Lineage (NCBI taxonomy): Eukaryota > Metazoa > Arthropoda > Insecta > Hemiptera > Cicadellidae > Macrosteles > Macrosteles quadrilineatus. Next base: position 590,561 of record NW_026542645.1, read on the forward strand.
ACCATGTTCTATTTTAATATGTTACATTTTAACATGTTGCATTTTAACATGATAAAATGTTACATTTTAACATGTTGCATTTTAACATGATAAAATGTTACATTTTAACATGTTGCATTTTAACATGATAAAATGTTACATTTTAACATGTTGCATTTTAACATGATAAAATGTTACATTTTAACATGTTTCATTTTAACATGATAAAATGTTAAATTTAAAAATGTTACATTTTTACATGTTTCATTTAAACATGATAAAATGTTACATTTTAACATTTTTCATTTTAACATCATAAAATGTTACATTTTAACATGTTTCATTTTAACATGATAAAATCTTACATTTTAACATGTTTCATTTTAACATGATAAAATGTTACATTTTAACATGTTGCATTTTAACATGATAAAATGTTACATTTTAACATGTTTCATTTTAACATGATAAAATGTTACATTTTAACGTTTCATTTTAACATGCTAAAATGTTACATTTTAACATGTTGCATTTTAACATAATAAAATGTTACATTTTAACATGTTTCATTTTAAAATGTTACATTTTAAAATGTTACATTTAAAAATGTTAAATTTTAAAATGTTACATTTTAACATGTTACATTTTAATACGTTACATTTTAACATGTTGCATTTTAACATGATAAAATGTTACATTTTAACATGTTGCATTTTAACATGATAAAATGTTACATTTTAACATGTTTCATTTTAACATGATAAAATGTTACATTTTAACGTTTCATTTTAACATGCTAAAATGTTACATTTTAACATGTTGCATTTTAACATGATAAAATGTTACATTTTAACATGTTTCATTTTAAAATGTTACATTTTAAAATGTTACATTTAAAAATGTTAAATTTTAAAATGTTACATTTTAACATGTTACATTTTAATACGTTACATTTTAACATGTTGCATTTTAACATGATAAAATGTTACATTTTAACATGTTGCATTTTAACATGATAAAATGTTACATTTTAAAATGTTAAATTTTAAAATGTTACATTTTAAAATGTTACATTTGAACATGTTACATTTTAATATGTTACATTTTATCATGTTGCATTTTAACATGATAAAATGTTACATTTTAACATGTTGCATTTTAACATGATAAAATGTTACATTTTAACATGTTTCATTTTAACATGATAAAATGTTACATTTTAACATGTTGCATTTTAACATGATAAAATGTTACATTTTTACATGTTGCATTTTAACATGATATAAATGTTACATTTTAACATGTTGCATTTTAACATGATAAAATGTTACATTTTAAAATGTTACATTTGAACATGTTACATTTTAATATGTTACATTTTAACATTTTGCATTTTAACATGATAAAATGTTACATTTTAACATGTTGCATTTTAACATGATAAAATGTTACATTTTAACATGTTTCATTTTAACATGATAATATGTTACATTTTAACATGTTTCATTTTAAAATGTTACATTTTAACATGTTACATTTTAATATGTTACATTTAAACATGTTGCATTTTAACATGATAAAATGTTACATTTTAATATGTTGCATTTCAACATGATAAAATGTTATATTTTAACATGTTGCATTTTAACATGATAAAATGTTACATTTTAACATGTTTCATTTTAACATGATAAAATGTAACATTTTAAAATGTTAAATTTTAAAATGTTACATTTTAAAATGTTACATTTGAACATGTTACATTTTAATATGTTACATTTTATCATGTTGCATTTTAACATGATAAAATGTTACATTTTAACATGTTGCATTTTAACATGATAAAATGTTACATTTTAACATGTTTCATTTTAACATGATAAAATGTTACATTTTAACATGTTGCATTTTAACATGATAAAATGTTACATTTTTACATGTTGCATTTTAACATGTTATAAATGTTACATTTTAACATGTTGCATTTTAACATGATAAAATGTTACATTTTTAAATGTTACATTTGAACATGTTACATTTTAATATGTTACATTTTAACATTTTGCATTTTAACATGATAAAATGTTACATTTTAACATGTTGCATTTTAACATGATAAAATGTTACATTTTAACATGTTTCATTTTAACATGATAATATGTTACATTTTAACATGTTTCATTTTAAAATGTTACATTTTAACATGTTACATTTTAATATGTTACATTTTAACATGTTGCATTTTAACATGATAAAATGTTACATTTTAACATGTTGCATTTCAACATGATAAAATGTTACATTTTAACATGTTGCATTTTAACATGATAAAATGTTACATTTTAACATGTTTCATTTTAACATGATAAAATGTTACATTTTAACGTTTCATTTTAACATGCTAAAATGTTACATTTTAACATGTTGCATTTTAACATGATAAAATGTTACATTTTAACATGTTTCATTTTAAAATGTTACATTTTAAAATGTTACATTTAAAAATGTTAAATTTTAAAATGTTACATTTTAACATGTTACATTTTAATACGTTACATTTTAACATGTTGCATTTTAACATGATAAAATGTTACATTTTAACATGTTGCATTTTAACATGATAAAATGTTACATTTTAAAATGTTAAATTTTAAAATGTTACATTAAAAAATGTTACATTTTACCATGTTCTATTTTAATATGTTACATTTTAACATGTTGCATTTTAACATGATAAAATGTTACATTTTAACAAGTGCATTTTAACATGATAAAATGTTACATTTTAACATGTTGCATTTTAACATGATAAAATGTTACATTTTAACATGTTGCATTTTAACATGATAAAATGTTACATTTTAACATGTTTCATTTTAACATGATAAAATGTTAAATTTAAAAATGTTACATTTTTACATGTTTCATTTAAACATGATAAAATGTTACATTTTAACATTTTTCATTTTAACATCATAAAATGTTACATTTTAACATGTTTCATTTTAACATGATAAAATCTTACATTTTAACATGTTTCATTTTAACATGATAAAATGTTACATTTTAACATGTTGCATTTTAACATGATAAAATGTTACATTTTAACATGTTTCATTTTAACATGATAAAATGTTACATTTTAACGTTTCATTTTAACATGCTAAAATGTTACATTTTAACATGTTGCATTTTAACATAATAAAATGTTACATTTTAACATGTTTCATTTTAAAATGTTACATTTTAAAATGTTACATTTAAAAATGTTAAATTTTAAAATGTTACATTTTAACATGTTACATTTTAATACGTTACATTTTAACATGTTGCATTTTAACATGATAAAATGTTACATTTTAACATGTTGCATTTTAACATGATAAAATGTTACATTTTAACATGTTTCATTTTAACATGATAAAATGTTACATTTTAACGTTTCATTTTAACATGCTAAAATGTTACATTTTAACATGTTGCATTTTAACATGATAAAATGTTACATTTTAACATGTTTCATTTTAAAATGTTACATTTTAAAATGTTACATTTAAAAATGTTAAATTTTAAAATGTTACATTTTAACATGTTACATTTTAATACGTTACATTTTAACATGTTGCATTTTAACATGATAAAATGTTACATTTTAACATGTTGCATTTTAACATGATAAAATGTTACATTTTAAAATGTTAAATTTTAAAATGTTACATTTTAAAATGTTACATTTGAACATGTTACATTTTAATATGTTACATTTTATCATGTTGCATTTTAACATGATAAAATGTTACATTTTAACATGTTGCATTTTAACATGATAAAATGTTACATTTTAACATGTTTCATTTTAACATGATAAAATGTTACATTTTAACATGTTGCATTTTAACATGATAAAATGTTACATTTTTACATGTTGCATTTTAACATGATATAAATGTTACATTTTAACATGTTGCATTTTAACATGATAAAATGTTACATTTTAAAATGTTACATTTGAACATGTTACATTTTAATATGTTACATTTTAACATTTTGCATTTTAACATGATAAAATGTTACATTTTAACATGTTGCATTTTAACATGATAAAATGTTACATTTTAACATGTTTCATTTTAACATGATAATATGTTACATTTTAACATGTTTCATTTTAAAATGTTACATTTTAACATGTTACATTTTAATATGTTACATTTAAACATGTTGCATTTTAACATGATAAAATGTTACATTTTAATATGTTGCATTTCAACATGATAAAATGTTATATTTTAACATGTTGCATTTTAACATGATAAAATGTTACATTTTAACATGTTTCATTTTAACATGATAAAATGTAACATTTTAAAATGTTAAATTTTAAAATGTTACATTTTAAAATGTTACATTTGAACATGTTACATTTTAATATGTTACATTTTATCATGTTGCATTTTAACATGATAAAATGTTACATTTTAACATGTTGCATTTTAACATGATAAAATGTTACATTTTAACATGTTTCATTTTAACATGATAAAATGTTACATTTTAACATGTTGCATTTTAACATGATAAAATGTTACATTTTTACATGTTGCATTTTAACATGTTATAAATGTTACATTTTAACATGTTGCATTTTAACATGATAAAATGTTACATTTTTAAATGTTACATTTGAACATGTTACATTTTAATATGTTACATTTTAACATTTTGCATTTTAACATGATAAAATGTTACATTTTAACATGTTGCATTTTAACATGATAAAATGTTACATTTTAACATGTTTCATTTTAACATGATAATATGTTACATTTTAACATGTTTCATTTTAAAATGTTACATTTTAACATGTTACATTTTAATATGTTACATTTTAACATGTTGCATTTTAACATGATAAAATGTTACATTTTAACATGTTGCATTTCAACATGATAAAATGTTACATTTTAACATGTTGCATTTTAACATGATAAAATGTTACATTTTAACATGTTTCATTTTAACATGATAAAATGTTACATTTTAACATGTTTCATTTAAAAATGTTACAATTTAAAATGTTACATTTTAACATGTTACATTTTAATATGTTACATTTTAACATGTTGCATTTTAACATGATAAAATGTTACATTTTAACATGTTGCATTTTAACATGATAAAATGTTACATTTTAACATATTGCGATTTAACATGATAAAATGTTACATTTTAAAATGTTACATTTGAACATGTTACATTTTAATATGTTACATTTTAACATGTTGCATTTTAACATGATAAAATGTTACATTTTAACATGTTGCATTTTAACATGATAAAATGTTACATTTTAACATGTTTCATTTTAACATGATAAAATGTTACATTTTAACATGTTTCATTTTAACATGATAAAATGTTACATTTTAACGTTTCATTTTCACATGATAAAATGTTACATTTTAACATGTTTCATTTTAACATGTTACATTTTAACATGTTGCATTTTAACATGATAAAATGTTACATTTTAACATGTTGCATTTTAACATGATAAAATGTTACATTTTAACATGTTTCATTTTAACATGATAAAATGTTACATTTTAACATGTTGCATTTTAACATGATAAAATGTTACATTTTAACATGTTTCATTTTAACATGATAAAATGTTACATTTTAACATGTTTCATTTTAACATGATAAAATGTTACATTTTAACATGTTTCATTTTAACATGATAAAATGTTACATTTTAACATGTTTCATTTTAACATGATAAAATGTTACATTTTAACATGTTTCATTTTAACATGATAAAATGTTACATTTTAACATGTTTCATTTTAACATGATAAAATCTTACATTTTAACATGTTTCATTTTAACATGATAAAATGTTACTTTTTAACATGTTGCATTTTAACATGATAAAATGTTACATTTTAACATGTTGCATTTTAACATGATAAAATGTTACATTTTAACTTGTTTCATTTTAACATGATAAAATGTTACATTTTAACATGTTTCATTTAAAAATGTTACATTTTAAAATGTTACATTTAAAAATGTTAAATTTTAAAATGTTACATTTTAACATGTTACATTTTAATACGTTACATTTTAACATGTTGCATTTTAACATGATAAAATGTTACATTTTAACATGTTGCATTTTAACATGATAAAATGTTACATTTTAACATGTTGCATTTTAACATGATAAAATGTTACATTTTAACATGTTGCATTTTAACATGATAAAATGTTACATTTTAACATGTTTCATTTTAACATGATAAAATGTTAAATTTAAAAATGTTACATTTTTACATGTTTCATTTAAACATGATAAAATGTTACATTTTAACATTTTTCATTTTAACATCATAAAATGTTACATTTTAACATGTTTCATTTTAACATGATAAAATCTTACATTTTAACATGTTTCATTTTAACATGATAAAATGTTACATTTTAACATGTTGCATTTTAACATGATAAAATGTTACATTTTAACATGTTTCATTTTAACATGATAAAATGTTACATTTTAACGTTTCATTTTAACATGCTAAAATGTTACATTTTAACATGTTGCATTTTAACATGATAAAATGTTACATTTTAACATGTTTCATTTTAAAATGTTACATTTTAAAATGTTACATTTAAAAATGTTAAATTTTAAAATGTTACATTTTAACATGTTACATTTTAATACGTTACATTTTAACATGTTGCATTTTAACATGATAAAATGTTACATTTTAACATGTTGCATTTTAACATGATAAAATGTTACATTTTAACATGTTGCATTTTAACATGATAAAATGTTACATTTTAAAATGTTAAATTTTAAAATGTTACATTTTAAAATGTTACATTTGAACATGTTACATTTTAATATGTTACATTTTATCATGTTGCATTTTAACATGATAAAATGTTACATTTTAACATGTTGCATTTTAACATGATAAAATGTTACATTTTAACATGTTTCATTTTAACATGATAAAATGTTACATTTTAACATGTTGCATTTTAACATGATAAAATGTTACATTTTTACATGTTGCATTTTAACATGATATAAATGTTACATTTTAACATGTTGCATTTTAACATGATAAAATGTTACATTTTAAAATGTTACATTTGAACATGTTACATTTTAATATGTTACATTTTAACATTTTGCATTTTAACATGATAAAATGTTACATTTTAACATGTTGCATTTTAACATGATAAAATGTTACATTTTAACATGTTTCATTTTAACATGATAATATGTTACATTTTAACATGTTTCATTTTAAAATGTTACATTTTAACATGTTACATTTTAATATGTTACATTTTAACATGTTGCATTTTAACATGATAAAATGTTACATTTTAATATGTTGCATTTCAACATGATAAAATGTTATATTTTAACATGTTGCATTTTAACATGATAAAATGTTACATTTTAACATGTTTCATTTTAACATGATAAAATGTTACATTTTAACATGTTTCATTTAAAAATGTTACAATTTAAAATGTTACATTTTAACATGTTACATTTTAATATGTTACATTTTAACATGTTGCATTTTAACATGATAAAATGTTACATTTTAAAATGTTAAATTTTAAAATGTTACATTTTAAAATGTTACATTTGAACATGTTACATTTTAATATGTTACATTTTAACATGTTGCATTTTAACATGATAAAATGTTACATTTTAACATGTTGCATTTTAACATGATAAAATGTTACATTTTAACATGTTTCATTTTAACATGATAAAATGTTACATTTTAACATGTTGCATTTTAACATGATAAAATGTTACATTTTTACATGTTGCATTTTAACATGATATAAATGTTACATTTTAACATGTTGCATTTTAACATGATAAAATGTTACATTTTAAAATGTTACATTTGAACATGTTACATTTTAATATGTTACATTTTAACATTTTGCATTTTAACATGATAAAATGTTACATTTTAACATGTTGCATTTTAACATAATAAAATGTTACATTTTAACATGTTTCATTTTAACATGATAATATGTTACATTTTAACATGTTTCATTTTAAAATGTTACATTTTAACATGTTACATTTTAATATGTTACATTTTAACATGTTGCATTTTAACATGATAAAATGTTACATTTTAACATGTTGCATTTCAACATGATAAAATGTTACATTTTACCATGTTGCATTTTAACATGATAAAATGTTACATTTTAACATGTTTCATTTTAACATGATAAAATGTTACATTTTAACATGTTTCATTTAAAAATGTTACAATTTAAAATGTCACATTTTAACATGTTACATTTTAATATGTTACATTTTAACATGTTGCATTTTAACATGATAAAATGTTACATTTTAACATGTTGCATTTTAACATGATAAAATGTTACATTTTAACATATTGCGATTTAACATGATAAAATGTTACATTTTAAAATGTTACATTTGAACATGTTACATTTTAATATGTTACATTTTAACATGTTGCATTTTAACATGATAAAATGTTACATTTTAACATGTTGCATTTTAACATGATAAAATGTTACATTTTAACATGTTTCATTTTAACATGATAAAATGTGACATTTTAACATGTTTCATTTTAACATGATAAAATGTTACATTTTAACATGATAAAATGTTACATTTTAACATGTTTCATTTTAACATGTTACATTTTAACATGTTGCATTTTAACATGATAAAATGTTACATTTTAACATGTTGCATTTTAACATGATAAAATGTTACATTTTAACATGTTTCATTTTAACATGATAAAATGTTACATTTTAACATGTTGCATTTTAACATGATAAAATGTTACATTTTAACATGTTTCATTTTAACATGATAAAATGTTACATTTTAACGTTTCATTTTAACATGATCAAATGTTACATTTTAACATGTTGCATTTTAACATGATAAAATGTTTCATTTAAAAATGTTACATTTTTACATGTTTCATTTAAACATGATAAAATGTTACATTTTAACATGTTGCATTTCAACATGATAAAATGTTACATTTTAACATGTTGCATTTTAACATGATAAAATGTTACATTTTAACATGTTTCATTTTAACATGATAAAATGTTACATTTTAACATGTTTCATTTAAAAATGTTACAATTTAAAATGTCACATTTTAACATGTTACATTTTAATATGTTACATTTTAACATGTTGCATTTTAACATGATAAAATGTTACATTTTATCATGTTGCATTTTAACATGATAAAATGTTACATTTTAACATATTGCGATTTAACATGATAAAATGTTACATTTTAAAATGTTACATTTGAACATGTTACATTTTAATATGTTACATTTTAACATGTTGCATTTTAACATGATAAAATGTTACATTT